>NC_087376.1:8042937-8355437 GCF_031761385.1 Necator americanus
GGAATGGGGTGGTACGGTCCCACAGAGTCGAAATTCTGTACACTTGGGGTTGGTCGGGTACCACAGAGTTGAAATTCTGTACGATGGGGTTGGACGGGTCCCACAGAGTCGAAATGCTGTAGAATGGGATGGTGCGAGTCTCACAGAGTCGAAATTCTGTGGAATGGGGTAGTGCGAGTCCCGCAGAGTCGAAATTCTCTTCACCAGGGTTGGACGGGTCCCGCAGAGTCGAAATTCTCTTCACCAGGGTTGGACGGGTCCCGCAGAGTCGAAATTCTGTACACTGGGGTTGGACGGGTCCCACAAAGTCGAAATTCTGTAGAATGGGGTTGGACGGGTCCCACAGAGTCGAAATTCTGTACGATGGGGTTGGTCGGGTCCCACAGAGTCGAAATGCTGTAGAATGAGGTGGTACGAGTCTCGCAGAGTCCAAATTCTGTAAACTGGGGTTGAACGGGTCCCACAGAGTCAAAATTCTCTACACTGGTTTGGTACGAGTCTCACAGAGTCGAAATTCTGTGGAATGGGGTTGGACGGATCCCACAGAGACGAAATTCTGTACGCTTGGGTTGGTCGGGTCCCACAGAGTCGAAATGCCGTAGCATGGGGTGGTACGAGTCCCACAGAGTAGAAATTCTCTACACTGGGGTTGGACGGGTCCCACAGGGACGAACTTCTGCACATCAGGTTTGGACGGGTCCCACAGAGTAGAAATGCTGTAGAATGAGGTGGTACGAGTCTCGCAGAGTCGAAATTCTGTACACTGGGGTTGAACGGGTACCACAGAGTCGAAATTCTGTACGCTGGGGTTGGTCGGGTCCCACAGAGTCGAAATTCTGTACGCTGGGGTTGGTCGGGTCCCACAGAGTCGAAATGCCGTAGCATGGGGTGGTACGAGTCCCACAGAGTAGAAATTCTCTACGCTGGGTTGGTCGGGTACCACTGCGTCAAAATTCTCTACACTGGTGTTGGACGGGTACCACAGAGTCGAAATTCTGTAGAATGGGGTTGGTACGAGTCCCACAGAGTCGAAATTCTGTGGAATGGGGTTGGACGGATCCCAGAGAGACGAAATTCTGTACGCTTGGGTTGGACGGGTCCCACAGAGTCAAAATTCTCTACACTGGTTTGGTACGAGTCTCACAGAGTCGAAATTCTGTGGAATGGGGCTGGACGTGTGCCACAGAGTCGAAGTGCCGTATACTGGGGTAGGACGGGTACCACAGAGTCGAAATGCCGTAGCAATGGGGTGGTACGAGTCCCACAGAGTCGAAATTCTGTAGACTGGGGTTGGACGGGTCCCGCAGAGTCGAAATTCTCTACGCTGGGGTTGGACGGGTCCCACAGAGTCGAAATTCTGTGGAATGGGGTCGGACGGGTCCCGCAGAGTCGAAATGCTGTACACTGGGGTTGGACGGGTCCCGCAGAGTCGAAATGTCGTAGCATGGGGTGGTACGAGTCCCACAGCGTCAAAATTCTGTACACTGGGGTTGGACGGGTCCCACAAAGTCGAAATTCTGTACACTGGGGTTGGACGGGTCCCACAGAGTCGAAATTCTGTACGATGGGGTTGGACGGGTCCCACAGAGTCGAAATTCTGTGGAATGGGGTTGGACGGGTCCCACAGAGTAGAAATTCTGTACACTGGGGTTGGACGGGTCCCACAGAGTCGAAATTCTGTACACTGGGGTTGGACGGGTCCCACAAAGTCGAAATTCTGTGGAATGGGGTTGGACGGGTCCCACAGAGTCGAAATGCTGTAGAATGAGGTGGTACGAGTCTCGCAGAGTCGAAATTCTGTACACTGGTGTTGGACGGGTACCACAGAGTCGAAATTCTGTACGCTGGTGTTGGTCGGGTCCCACAGAGTCGAAATTCTGTGGAATGGGGCTGGACGTGTGCCACAGAGTCGAAATGATGTAGAATGGGGTGGTGCGAGTCCCACAGAGTCGAAATTCTGTGGAATGGGGCTGGACGGGTCCCACAGAGTCGAAATGCTGTAGAATGGGGTTGGACGGGTCCCGCAGAGTCGAAATTCTATGGGGTTGGACGGGTCCCACAGAGTCGAAATGCTGTAGAATGGGGTGGTACGAGTCCCACAGAGTCGAAATTCTGTGGAATGGGGTCGGACGGGTCCCACAGAGTCGAAATTCTGTGGAGTGGAGTGGTACCGGACATAGTCGAAATTCTGTGGAATGGGGTTGGACGGGTCCCGCAGAGTCGAAATGCTGTACACTGGGGTGGTACGAGTCCCACAGAGTAGAAATTCTCTACGCTGGGGTTGGTCGGGTCCCACAGAGTCGAAATTCTCTACACTGGGGTTGGATGGATCCCACAGAGTCGAAATGCTGTAGAATGGGGTGGTGCGAGTCTCGCAGAGTCGAAATTCTCTACGCTGGGGTTGGACGGATCCCACAGAGTCGAAATTCTGTGGAGTGGAGTGGTACCGGACATAGTCGAAATTCTGTGGAATGGGGCTGGACGGGTCCCACAGGGACGAACTTCTGCACATCAGGTTTGGACGGGTCCCACAGAGTAGAAATGCTGTAGAATGGGGTGGTACGAGTCTCGCAGAGTCGAAATTCTGTACACTGGGGTTGAACGGGTACCACAGCGTCAAAATTCCCTACACTGGTGTTGGACGGGTACCACAGAGTCGAAATTCTGTACGCTGGGGTTGGTCGGGTCCCACAGAGTCGAAATGCCGTAGCATGGGGTGGTACGAGTCCCACAGAGTAGAAATGCTGTACGCTGGGGTTGGTCGGGTCCCACAGAGTCGAAATTCTCTTCACTGGGGTTGGACGGGCCCATAGAGTCGAAATGCTGTAGGATGGGGTTGGTACGGGTCCCACAGAGTCGAAATTCTGTACGATGGGGTTGGACGGGTCCCACAGAGTCGAAATTCTGTACACTGGGGTTTGGTACGGGTCCCACAGAGACGAACTTCTGTACACTGGGGTTGGACGGGTCCCACAGAGTCGAAGTGCCGTAAACTGGGGTAGGACGGGTACCACAGCGTCAAAATTCTCTACACTGGGGTTGGATGGATCCCAAAGAGTCGAAATGCTGTAGAATGGGGTGGTACGGGTACCACAGAGTCGAAATTCTGTACACTGGGGTCGGACGGGTCCCGCAGAGTCGAAATGCTGTACACTGGGGTTGGACGGGTCCCGCAGAGTCGAAATGTCGTAGCATGGGGTGGTACGAGTCCCACAGCGTCAAAATTCTGTACACTGGGGTTGGACGGGTCCCACAAAGTCGAAATTCTGTACACTGGGGTTGGACGGGTCCCACAGTGTCGAAATTCTGTACGATGGGGTTGGTCGGGTCCCACAGGGTCGAAATGCTGTAGAATGGGTTGGACGGGTCCCACAGAGTCGAAATTCTGTACACTGGGGTTGGTACGGGTCCCACAGAGTCGAAATTCTGTAGAATGGGGTGGTACGGGTCCCACAGAGTCGAAATTCTGTACACTGGTGTTGGACGGGTACCACAGAGTCGAAATTCTGTACGCTGGGGTTGCTCGGGTCCCACAGAGTTGAAATTCTGTACGATGGGGTTGGACGGGTCCCACAGAGTCGAAATTCTGTACGCATGGGGTTGGTACGGGTCCCACAGAGTCGAAATTCTGTAGAATGGGGTTGGACGGGTCCCACAGAGTCGAAATTCTGTACACTGGGGTTGGTACGGGTCCCACAGAGTCGAAATTCTGTAGAATGGGGTTGGTCGGGTCCCACAGAGTCGAAATTCTGTACACTGGGGTTGGACGGGTCCCACAGAGTCGAAATGCTGTAGAATGGGGTTGGTACGAGTCCCACAGAGTCGAAATTCTGTACGCTGGGGTGGAGTGGGTACCACAGAGTCGAAATTCTGTGGAATGGGGTTGGACGGGTCCCACAGAGTCGAAATGCTCGTAGCATGGGGTTGGTACGGGTCCCACAGAGTCGAAATTCTGTGTACACTGGGGTTGGACGGGTCCCACAGAGTCGAAATTCTGTACACTGGGGTTGGACGGGTCCCACAGAGTCGAAATTCTGTACAATGGGGTTGGTCGGGTCCCACAGAGTCGAAATGCCGTAGAATGGGGTTGGACGAGTCCCACAGAGTCGAAATTCTGTACACTGGGGTTGGACGGGTCCCACAGAGTCGAAATTCTGTACACTGGGGTTGGACGGGTCCCACAGAGTCGAAATGCCTGTAGAATGGGGTGGTACGAGTCCCACAGAGTCGAAATTCTGTACACTGGGGTTGGACGGGTCCCACAGAGTCGAAATTCTGTACACTGGGGTTGGACGGGTCCCACAGAGTCGAAATTCTGTAGAATGGGGGTGGTACGAGTCCCACAGAGTCGAAATTCTGTGGAATGGGGTTGGACGGGTCCCACAGAGTCGAAATTCTGTACACTGGGGTTGGACGGGTCCCACAGAGTCGAAATTCTGTAGCATGGGGTGGTACGAGTCCCACAGAGTAGAAATTCTCTACGCTGGGGTTGGTCGGGTACCACAGAGTTGAAATGCTGTACACTAGGGTTGGACGGGTCCCGCAGAGTCGAAATGCTGTACACTGGGGTTGGACGGGTCCCGCAGAGTCGAAATTCTCTACGAAAGGGGTGGACGGGTCCCACAGAGTCGAAATTCTGTACACTGGGGTTGGACGGGTCCCACAGAGTCGAAATTCTGTACGCTGGGGTTGGTCGGGTCCCACAGAGTCGAAATTCTGTACACTGGGGTTGGACGGGTCCCACAGAGTCGAAATTCTGTAGCACTGGGGTTGGTACGGGCCCACAGAGTCGAAATTCTGTAGAATGGGGTTGGACGGGTCCCACAGGTCCCACAGAGTCGAAATTCTGTAGCATGGGGTGGTACGGGTCCCACAGAGTCGAAATTCTGTGGAATGGGGTTGGACGGGTCCCACAGAGTCGAAATTCTGTACACTGGGGTTGGACGGGTCCCACAGAGTCGAAATTCTGTACACTGGGGTTGGTCGGGTCCCACAGAGTCGAAATTCTGTACACTGGGGTTGGACGGGTCCCACAGAGTCGAAATTCTGTAGAATGGGGTTGGTACGGGTCCCACAGAGTCGAAATTCTGTACACTGGGGTTGGACGGGTCCCACAGAGTCGAAATTCTGTACGCTGGGGTTGGACGGGTCCCACAGAGTCGAAATTCTGTGGAATGGGGTGGTACGGGTCCCACAGAGTCGAAATTCTGTGGAGTGGGGTCGGACGGGTCCCGCAGAGTCGAAATGCTGTACACTGGGGTTGGACGGGTCCCGCAGAGTCGAAATTCTGTACAATGGGGTTGGACGGGTCCCACAGAGTCGAAATTCTCTACACTGGGGTTGGATGGATCCCACAGAGTCGAAATGCTGTAGAATGGGGTGGTACGGGTCCCACAGAGTCGAAATTCTGTGGAATGGGGCTTGGACGGGTCCCACAGAGTCGAAATTCTGTACACTGGGGTTGGACGGGTCCCGCAGAGTAGAAATTCTCTACGCTGGGGTAGGTCGGGTCCCACAGAGTCGAAATTCTGTGGAATGGGGTTGGACGGGGCCCGCAGAGTCGAAATGCCGTAGCATGGGGTGGTACGAGTCCCACAGAGTAGAAATTCTCTACGCTGGGGCTGGACGGGTCCCACAGGGACGAACTTCTGCCCATCAGGTTTGGTCGGGTACCACAGAGTTGAAATTCTGTACGATGGGGTTGGACGGGTCCCACAGGGACGAACTTCTGCACATCAGGTTTGGACGGGTCCCACAGAGTAGAAATGCTGTAGAATGAGGTGGTACGAGTCTCGCAGTGTCGAAATTCTGTACACTGGGGTTGAACGGGTACCACAGCGTCAAAATTCCCTACACTGGTGTTGGACGGGTACCACAGAGTCGAAATTCTGTACGCTGGGGTTGGTCGGGTCCCACAGAGTCGAAATGCCGTAGCATGGGGTGGTACGAGTCCCACAGAGTAGAAATTCTCTACGCTGGGGTTGGTCGGGTCCCACAGAGTCGAAATTCTGTACACTGGGGTTGGACGGGTCCCATAGAGTCGAAATTCTGTAGACATGGGTTGGTACGGGTCCCACAGAGTCGAAATTCTGTAGAATGGGGTTGGTACGGGTCCCACAGAGTCGAAATTCTGTACACTGGGGTTGGACGGGTACCACAGAGTTGAAATTCTGTACGCTGGGGTTGGACGGGTCCCACAGAGTCGAAATTCTGTGGAATGGGGTTGGACGGGTCCCACAGAGTCGAAATGCTGTAGAATGGGGTGGTACGAGTCTCGCAGAGTCGAAATTCTCTACACTGGTGTTGGTCGGGTACCACAGAGTTGAAATTCTGTACGATGGATGAGCATGGGTGGTACGAGTCCCACAGAGTCGAAATTCTGTGGAATGGGGCTGGACGGGTCCCACAGAGTAGAAATTCTTTGGAGTGGAGTGGTACCGGACAGAGTCGAAATTCTGTGGAATGGGGTTGGACGGATCCCACAGAGACGAAATTCTGTACGATGGGGTTGGTCGGGTCCCACAGAGTCGAAATGCCGTAGCATGGGGTGGTACGAGTCCCACAGAGTAGAAATTCTGTGGAATGGGGTTGGACGGGTCCCACAGAGTCGAAATGCTGTAGAATGGGGTGGTACGAGTCTGGCAGAGTAGAAATTCTCTACACTGGGTATGGACGGGTACCACAGCGTCAAAATTCTCTACACTGGGGTGGTACGAGTCTCAAAGAGTCGAAATTCTCTTCACTGGGGTTGGACGGGTCCCACAGAGTAGAAATTCTCTACACTGGGGTTGGACGGGTCCCACAGAGTCGAAATTCTGTACACTGGGGTTGGACGGGTCCCACAGAGTCGAAATTCTGTACACTGGGGTTGGACGGGTCCCACAGAGTCGAAATTCTGTACGCTGGTGTTGGTCGGGTCCCACAGAGTCGAAATGCTGTACACTGGGGTTGGACGGGTCCCGCAGAGTCGAAATGTCGTAGCATGGGGTGGTACGAGTCCCACAGAGTCGAAATTCTGTGGAATGGGGTTGGACGGGTCCCGCAGAGTCGAAATGCTGTACACTGGGGTTGGACGGGGCCCGCAGAGTCGAAATTCTGTACACTGGGGTTGGACGGGTACCACAGAGTCGAAATTCCCTACACTGGTGTTGGACGGGTCCCACAGAGTCGAAATGCCGTAGCATGGGGTGGTACGAGTCCCACAGAGTAGAAATTCTCTACGCTGGGGTTGGTCGGGTACCACAGAGTTGAAATTCTGTACGATGGGGTTGGACGGGTCCCGCAGAGTCGAAATGTCGTAGCATGGGGTGGTACGAGTCCCACAGAGTCGAAATTCTGTGGAATGGGGCTGGACGGGTCCCACAGAGTAGAAATTCTCTACACTGGGGTTGGACGGGTCCCACAGAGTCGAAATTCTGTACGCTGGGGTTGGTCGGGTCCCACAGAGTCGAAATTCTGTACACTGGGGTTGGACGGGTCCCACAGAGTCGAAATGCTGTAGAATGGGGTGGTGCGAGTCTCACAGAGTCGAAATTCTCTACACTGGGGTTGGACGGGGCCCGCAGAGTCGAAATGCCGTAGCATGGGGTGGTACGAGTCCCACAGAGTAGAAATTCTGTAGGCTGGGGCTGGACGGGTCCCACAGGGTCGAAATTCTGTACAATGGGGTTGGACGGGTCCCACAGAGTCGAAATTCTGTACACTGGGGTTGGACGGGTCCCACAGAGTCGAAATTCTGTACGCTGGGGTTGGTCGGGTCCCACAGAGTCGAAATTCTGTACACTGGGGTTGGACGGGTCCCACAGAGTCGAAATTCTGTACGATGGGGTGGTACGAGTCTGGCAGAGTAGAAATTCTCTACACTGGGTATGGACGGGTCCCACAGAGTCGAAATTCTGTGGACTGGGGTTGGACGGGTCCCACAGAGTCGAAATGCTGTAGAATGGGGTGGTGCGAGTCCCACAGAGTCGAAATTCTGTGGAATGGGGCTGGACGGGTCCCACAGAGTCGAAATTCTGTTACACTGGGGTTGGACGGGTCCCACAGGTAGATGGGGTGGTACGGGTCCCACAGAGTCGAAATTCTGTACGCATGGGGTTGGTACGGGTCCCACAGAGTCGAAATTCTGTACACTGGGGTTGGACGGGTCCCACAGAGTCGAAATTCTGTACAATGGGGTTGGACGGGTCCCACAGAGTCGAAATGCTGTAGAATGGGGTGGTACGAGTCCCACAGAGTCGAAATTCTGTACGCTGGGGTTGGACGGGTCCCACAGAGTAGAAATTCTCTACACTGGGGTTGGACGGATCCCACAGAGTCGAAATTCTGTGGAATGGGGTGGTAAGGCTCTCGCAGAGTCGAAATTCTGTACGCTGGGGTTGGACGGGTCCCACAGAGTCGAAATTCTGTGGAATGGGGTGGTACCGGACAGAGTCGAAATTCTGTGGAATGGGGTTGGACGGGTACCACAGAGTCGAAATTCTGTACACTGGGGTTGGACGGGTCCCGCAGAGTCGAAATGTCGTAGCATGGGGTGGTACGAGTCCCACAGAGTCGAAATTCTGTGGAATGGGGCTGGACGGGTCCCACAGAGTAGAAATTCTGTACAATGGGGTTGGACGGGTCCCACAGAGTCGAAATTCTGTACACTGGGGTTGGACGGGTCCCACAGAGTCGAAATTCTGTACACTGGGGTTGGTCGGGTCCCACAGAGTCGAAATTCTGTAGCACTGGGGTTGGTACGGGTCCCACAGACGAAAGGGGGAGAGTCGAAATTCTGTACACTGGGGTTGGACGGGTCCCACAGAGTCGAAATTCTGCTGGTAGTCGAAATCTGTACGATGGGGTTGGACGGGTCCCACAGAGTCGAAATTCTGTAGAATGGGGTTGGTACGGGTCCCACAGAGTCGAAATTCTGTAGAATGGGGTTGGACGGGTCCCACAGAGTCGAAATTCTGTACACATGGGGTTGGACGGGTCCCACAGAGTCGAAATTCTGTACGCTGGGGTTGGTCGGGTCCCACAGAGTCGAAATGCTGTAGAATGGGGTGGTACGGGTCCCACAGAGTCGAAATTCTGTACACTGGGGTAGGACGGGTACCACAGCGTCAAAATTCTCTACACTGGGGTGGTACGAGTCTCAAAGAGTCGAAATTCTCTTCACTGGGGTTGGACGGGTCCCACAGAGTAGAAATTCTCTACACTGGGGTTGGACGGATCCCACAGAGTCGAAATGCTGTACACTGGGGTTGGTCGGGTCCCACAGAGTCGAAATGCCGTAGCATGGGGTGGTACGAGTCCCACAGAGTAGAAATTCTGTGGAATGGGGTTGGACGGATCCCACAGAGACGAAATTCTGTACGCTTGGGTTGGTCGGGTCCCACAGAGTCGAAATGCCGTAGCATGGGGTGGTACGAGTCCCACAGAGTAGAAATTCTCTACGCTGGGGCTGGACGGGTCCCACAGGGACGAACTTCTGTAGAATGGGGTGGTACGGGACCACAGAGTCGAAATTCTGTGGAATGGGGTTGGACGGGTCCCGCAGAGTCGAAATGCTGTACACTGGGGTTGGACGGGTACCACAGAGTCGAAATGCCGTAGCATGGGGTGGTACGAGTCCCACAGAGTAGAAATGCTGTACACTGGGGTTGGACGGGTCCCACAGAGTCGAAATTCTGTGGGACGGGTCCCGACAGAGTCGAAATTCTGTGGAGCATGGGGTGGTACGGGTCCCACAGAGTCGAAATTCTGTAGAATGGGGTTGGACGGGTCCCACAGAGTCGAAATTCTGTAGAATGGGGTTGGTACGGGTCCCACAGAGTCGAAATTCTGTACACTGGGGTTGGACGGGTCCCACAGAGTCGAAATTCTGTACGCTTGGGTTGGTCGGGTCCCACAGAGTCGAAATTCTGTAGCATGGGGTTGGACGGGTCCCACAGAGTCGAAATTCTGTAGAATGGAGGTAGAGTCGAAACTGTAGGACGGGTCCCGCAGAGTCGAAATTCTCTACACTGGTGTGGACGGGTGCCACAGAGTCGAAATTCTCTTCACCAGGGTTGGACGGGTCCCATAGAGTCGAAATGCCGTAGCATGGGGTGGTACGAGTCCCACAGAGTAGAAATTCTCTGCGCTGGGGTTGGTCGGGTCCCACAGAGTCGAAATTCTGTGGAGTGGAGTGGTACCGGACAGAGTCGAAATTCTGTGGAATGGGGCTGGACGGGTCCCACAGGGACGAACTTCTGCACATCAGGTTTGGACGGGTCCCACAGAGTAGAAATGCTGTAGAATGAGGTGGTACGAGTCTCGCAGAGTCGAAATTCTGTACACTGGGGTTGAACGGGTACCACAGCGTCAAAATTCCCTACACTGGTGTTGGACGGGTACCACAGAGTCGAAATTCTGTACGCTGGGGTTGGTCGGGTCCCACAGAGTCGAAATGCCGTAGCATGGGGTGGTACGAGTCCCACAGAGTAGAAATTCTCTACGCTGGGGTTGGTCGGGTACCACAGAGTTGAAATTCTGTACGATGGGGTTGGACGGGTCCCACAGAGTCGAAATGCTGTAGAATGGGATGGTGCGAGTCTCACAGAGTCGAAATTCTGTGGAATGGGGTAGTGCGAGTCTCGCAGAGTCGAAATGCTGTACACTGGGGTTGGACGGATCCCACAGAGTCGAAATGCTGTACACTAGGGTTGGACGGGTCCCGCAGAGTCGAAATGCTGTACACTGGGGTTGGACGGGTCCCGCAGAGTCGAAATTCTCTACACTGGTGTGGACGGGTGCCACAGAGTCGAAATTCTCTTCACTGGGGTTGGACGGGCCCATAGAGTCGAAATGCCGTAGCATGGGGTGGTACGAGTCCCACAGAGTAGAAATTCTCTACGCTGGGGTTGGACGGGTCCCACAGAGTCGAAATTCTGTGGAGTGGAGTGGTACCGGACATAGTCGAAATTCTGTGGAATGGGGTTGGACGGGTCCCACAGAGTCGAAATTCTGTACACTGGGGTTGGACGGGTCCCACAGAGTCGAAATTCTGTACGCTGGTGTTGGTCGGGTCCCACAGAGTCGAAATTCTCTTCACTGGGGTTGGACGGGCCCATAGAGTCGAAATGAAGTAGCATGGGGTGGTAGGAGTCCCACAGAGTAGAAATTCTCTGCGCTGGGGTTGAACGGGTACCACAGCGTCAAAATTCCCTACACTGGTGTTGGACGGGTCCCACAGAGTCGAAATGTCGTAGCATGGGGTGGTACGAGTCCCACAGAGTCGAAATTCTGTGGAATGGGGCTGGACGGGTCCCACAGAAACGAACTTTTGTACACTGGGGTTGGTCGGGTACCACAGAGTTGAAATTCTGTACGATGGGGTTGGACGGGTCCCACAGGGACGAACTTCTGCACATCAGGTTTGGACGGGTCCCACAGAGTCGAAATTCTGTACACTGGGGTTGGACGGGTCCCACAGAGTCGAAATTCTCTACACTGGGGTTGGACGGGTCCCACAGAGTCGAAATGCCGTAGCATGGGGTGGTACGAGTCCCACAGAGTAGAAATTCTCTACGCTGGGGTTGGACGTGTCCCACAGAGTCGAAATTCTGTGGAGTGGAGTGGTACCGGACATGGTCGAAATTCTGTGGAATGGGGTTGGACGTGTCCCACAGAGTCGAAATGCTGTAGAATGGAGTGGTGCGAGTCCCACAGAGTCGAAATTCTGTGGAATGGGGCTGGACGGGTCCCACAGAAACGAACTTTTGTACACTGGTGTTGGACGGGTACCACAGAGTCGAAATTCTGTACGCTGGTGTTGGTCGGGTCCCACAGAGTCGAAATTCTCTACACTGGGGTTGGACGGGTCCCACAGAGTCGAAATGCCGTAGCATGGGGTGGTACGAGTCCCACAGAGTCGAAATTCTGTGGAATGGGGCTGGACGGGTCCCACAGAAACGAACTTCTGTACACTGAGGTTGGACGGGTCCCACCGAGTCGAAATTCTGTACGCTGGTGTTGGTCGGGTCCCACAGAGTCGAAATGCCGTAGCATGGGGTTGGACGGGTCCCGCAGAGTCGAAATTCTGTACACTGGGGTTGAACGGGTACCACAGAGTCGAAATTCTCTACACCAGGGTTGGACGGGTCCCATAGAGTCGAAATGCCGTAGCATGGGGTGGTACGAGTCCCACAGAGTAGAAATTCTCTGCGCTGGGGTTGGTCGGGTCCCACAGAGTCGAAATTCTCTTCACTGGGGTTGGACGGGCCCATAGAGTCGAAATGCCGTAGCATGGGGTGGTACGAGTCCCACAGAGTAGAAATTCTCTACGCTGGGGTTGGTCGGGTCCCACAGAGTCGAAATGCCGTAGCATGGGGTGGTACGAGTCCCACAGAGTAGAAATTCTCTGCGCTGGGGTTGGACGGGTCCCACAGAGTCGAAATTCTGTACGATGGGGTTGGACGGGTCCCACAGAGTCGAAATGCCGTAGCATGGGGTGGTACGAGTCCCACAGAGACGAACTTCTGTACGCTGGGGTTGGTCGGGTACCACAGAGTCGAAATGCCGTAGCATGGGGTGCTACGAGTCCCACAGAGTAGAAATTCTCTACGCTGGGGTTGGACGGGTCCCACAGAGTCGAAATTCTGTACGCTGGTGTTGGTCGGGTCCCACAGAGTCGAAATGCCGTAGCATGGGGTTTTACGAGTCCCACAGCGTCAAAATTCCGTACAGTGGGGTAGGACGGGTACCACAGCGTCAAAATTCTCTACACTGGGGTGGTACGAGTCTCAAAGAGTCGAAATGCTGTAGAATGGGGTGCTGCGAGTCTCACAGAGTCGAAATTCTGTGGAATGGGGCTGGACGGGTCCCACAGAGACGAACTTCTGCACTTCAGGTTTGGACGGGTCCCACAGAGTAGAAATTCTCTACACTGGGGTTGGATGGATCCCACAGAGTCGAAATGCTGTAGAATGAGGTGGTACGAGTCTCGCAGAGTCGAAATTCTGTACACTGGGGTTGAACGGGTACCACAGCGTCAGAATTCCCTACACTGGTGTTGGACGGGTACCACAGAGTCGAAATTCTGTACGCTGGGGTTGGTCGGGTCCCACAGAGTCGAAATGTCGTAGCATGGGGTGGTACGAGTCCCACAGAGTCGAAATTCTGTGGAATGGGGCTGGACGGGTCCCACAGAAACGAACTTTTGTACACTGGTGTTGGACGGGTACCACAGAGTCGAAATTCTGTACGCTGGTGTTGGTCGGGTCCCACAGAGTCGAAATGCTGTAGCATGGGGTGGTACGAGTCCCACAGAGACGAACTTCTGTACGCTGGGGTTGGACGGGTCCCACAGAGTCGAAATTCTGTACGCTGGTGTTGGTCGGGTCCCACAGAGTCGAAATGCTGTAGAATGGGGTGGTGCGAGTCCCGCAGAGTCGAAATGCTGTACACTGGGGTTGGACGGGTCCCACAGAGTCGAAATGCCGTAATATGGGGTGGTACGAGTCCCACAGAGTAGAAATTCTCTACGCTGGGGTTGGTCGGGTACCACAGAGTTGAAATTCTGTACGATGGGGTTGGACGGGTCCCACAGAGTCGAAATGCCGTAGCATGGGGTGGTACGAGTCCCACAGAGACGAACTTCTGTACGCTGGGGTTGGTCGGGTCCCACAGAGTCGAAATGCCGTAGCATGGGGTGCTACGAGTCCCACAGAGTAGAAATTCTCTACGCTGGGGTTGGACGGGTCCCACAGAGTCGAAATTCTGTACGCTGGTGTTGGTCGGGTCCCACAGAGTCGAAATGCCGTAGCATGGGGTTTTACGAGTCCCACAGCGTCAAAATTCCGTACATTGGGGTAGGACGGGCACCACAGCGTCAAAATTCTCTACTCTGGGGTGGTACGAGTTTCACAGAGTCGAAATGCTGTAGAATGGGGTGGTGCGAGTCTCGCAGAGTCGAAATGCTGTACACTGGGGTTGGACGGGTACCACAGCGTCAAAATTCCCTACACTGGTGTTGGACGGGTACCACAGAGTCGAAATTCTGTACGCTGGGGTTGGTCGGGTCCCACAGAGTCGAAATTCTCTTCACTGGGGTTGGACGGGCCCATAGAGTCGAAATGCCGTAGCATGGGGTGGTACGAGTCCCACAGAGTAGAAATTCTCTACGCTGGGGTTGGACGGGTCCCACAGAGTCGAAATTCTGTACACTGAGGTTGGTCGGGCCCCACAGAGTTGAAATTCTGTACGATGGGGTTGGACGGGTCCCACAGAGTCGAAATGCTGTACACTGGGGTTGGACGGGTCCCGCAGAGTCGAAATTCTGTGGAATGGAGTGGTACCGGACAGAGTCGAAATTCTGCGGAATGGAGTGGTACCGGACAGAGTCGAAATTCTGTGGAATGGAGTGGTACCGGACAGAGTCGAAATTCTGCGGAATGGAGTGGTACCGGGCAGAGTCGAAATTCTGTGGAGTGGGGTTGGACGGGTCTCACAGAGTCGAAATTCTGCGGAATGGGGTGGTAAGGGTCCCGCGGAGTCGAAATTCTGCGGAATGGGGTTGGACGGGTCCCACAGAGTCGAAATTCTCTACACTGATTCGTATCGCGATGATCCCGAGTTCGAAGAGGATGTGTGGAATCAAGTGCAGCAACTCCGGACTGCTCTCCACTTCCTACCGAACGCCGACAAACTACGTTACCAGATCATTATATTGTATTACAATTGGATGTCGCCTCATCATCCTTGACTAACTTTGTAGAGCAAGTACAATCTCTGACCCGCAGGAACACCCTGCCTAGGTCCCAACGCTTGAGCAAGGGGTACTACCTCGGCCTGTGGGACGATAAGATAAAGATGGAACTACAGTTCAGCAGGACGCAGCTGAGAACACCATTTACTATACCACCAATACTTGTAGCCCTCAGATCTACGACTCAGGATTGGTGGGACGAGTTAATCCGAATGCCAGCTTACAACGCCAATGGACACCCCATGCAACTGGATGAAGACTTCCTGGAGAGGCGCATCGCAGACGAACTGCAACTGCTTGGTCGGAACCGCGATAGAGTGACGAACTATATACACGAAACGAGTATGATGGGTCAGCTCGAACAGGAATCCCTAGAAGAACAGATAGCGTAAACCTTGAAGGTAATAATACAGTCCCACTCAGACGCCGATGATACGAAGAATATCATTATTGACAACAGTCATCTCCTTCATGACCACATCGAAGTAGCGAAACAACAACTGATCTTAACACTCGGGACAGCGATCCAGAACAGGGGCAGGAGGCAGACCATGCCGAGCATCGACATGGAGACTCAGACAGAAACCCCCACCGGGGACGCGTAATGCCAAACTCTCCCAACCGAGCAATGCGACCAATCAACACAAATCGAACCGACGACGCAGACGCAACCCACCCAGGCCTTCGAAGAACCCGGAGAGGATACAGACAGCGAGGCCCAACAAGACGAACCACTGAACAGCAAAAATGGCAAGCGTCACTTGAGCAAGAACCAGCCCCCCACATTGAAGCAAAAAAAAAAGAAAGGAACAAGAGGAAGGGGAGAGGAATGACGAGAATGTCCTAGAAGTTATGGATGAAGTCGGCGAGGACGAGAGTGGAGTCGAGTATGAACAGGACGAACAGAGTGAAGAAGACATTGCCGCAGAACAGGTGGAACGGGAAGTACAACAGGCTCGAGCGCAGGTGGAACCAGCGAGAGGAGGCGCTAACCCAGGGGAACTCGCAGAAGCAGAGGGTTGCGCACATCCGGAAGAGGATCCAGCCAGAGAACGGGAGCGACGGCGCCAACGACTCAGAGTGGAACTACGAAGCGCCCAACAGGAACGGGATGATCTTCGTCTCATGCTACAACAACTGGAGAGGAACCCCTCATGCCCGGCACGCCGGTACAGCCATGCGGACGTACGACATTCCGAGCAAGGAATCATATGTTGCGTGTTCAGAAACGCAGTCCAACAGCACTATAGCGACTCTTGCTTAGCAATAATGGACGCGGAGACAAGGAGACAATATCTAATTGAACGCGGAAGATGTCTGAAGTGTCCAGGAGAGAACTGCAGAGGGGGTGTAGATTGCCCAAGAAGAAACGCGTCATGTTTTTACTGCCACGAGTATTCCCACCACGCCGCAGTATGCCCCATGCCCGATCAGACAAGAGACGTTCGGTACCGGATGGAAGAACTAAACCTTGGTCTAGAGGAGGCCATGAACAAAGTCAAGCGACGCCGACGAAGACTAGAACGATTCGACGCAAAGCAAAGGATCTAGGACGCTTGAGGAGGAGTGTCGCGGAACGTCCGCGAGTTTTTATCGCAGAGCCCGCAACCCAATGGTATCCAAAGACCTCCGGACACCACGCCCTTTAACTTTTCTCCTCAGGAACCACTCTTATTTAGATTCTCAGAAGAAAAACGAAGTTAGGCCCACTTGCCTTCTTAAGCCTTTTGTATTACTTTTTTATGTTGTTCCTTTTTCCTTACTTAGTATTTCTTCACTCTGTTCATTCTTTTGTTTATCATTACTTTTGGTCTGAATAGACCCAAATCGAGGTGTTGCACATAAAACGTTTTATCAACTGGTGTCGTGTGTAGCTAGAAGGAACACAGAGAATTTTCGCAGTACACTCAACCACCAACGACAGCCTTTCCGCACATATATGAAGGACGAGAAAGGCAATGTTACATTTCTGTGTTTCTTTCTCTAAAGGCGATTGCGAGGCGTTGTTGGATAAAATCATTGGAAATATCCTCAGATCTTGTCAGCAGCTCTGAGAGAAGTGTGATTGGTGCAGTCGGTAGGAGGTGCAGCTGCAACTACATAGTCGATGGTTCGGCACCACTTTAGAGCTATCAAAATCTCCCATCCCACCGGAGTTGATAAATTGCTGCCAAGCTTGTTTAAGAGGATAATGACACTGTTTTAACATACCGGGTAGACCTCGAAAGTCATTGCAAAACTGCACACCCGTTCGCATACCCCAAGCGATTCCAAATTTAAATAAACTCTTTGTCGGGTTCCAAGCGGACTGATTATCGCCAGACACTTAATCTCTGTTCTTTTCAAGTAACCAGAATGTGAACTTTTTCTACTGAGTTTGTCAACGACTGGAAAGATTCACGAGTGCTTCCCTAGAATTCAATGAACTTCAATGGAAATGTTTTCCCAAACGTATAGGAGAGAAGAATTGTGCAGAAGCCTTTATCTGTTTGAAATCTATAGGTAGCAAATGTTTGCTGATTGCTCAAGTACACAATACATTACGTGAACGGGTATAGCCACTATTTGATAGTTGTCCAGATTCAACGGTGATCTTCAAAGGATCAGTGTTTTCTCTCCGCCGCCCACGGATCTTCCGGATGCCCCTCCATGCTGAAAATAGTTGTTTTACTAAACTACAAGATTTCGGCTGTGTATGTCATGAATACAATTATCAACATTCTGCTAGGCTGCGAACGTATTGAACGAGCAAAGAAGTTCAAACCTATCCGACTCTATGTTTTAATTAAATTAATTTAATTTAATTTCTTTAATTTTTTAATTTAGTTTCTACTTTCTATTATTCTACATTACTAGAATTCTATTATTCTACTGTACTAAAATACTATTAAGACCAGCGTGTGTACAGCAGTCCCGTGTGCTTACATTTCCTCAACAATACAACTTATTACTGGTGATATGACGTGGGCGGTCCGCAACGCGTCCGCGATTTTGCGGGTAAGGGAGCTTCTGCTGCTTAATTCTGGTATATTAGTTGAACCAGGAATCTAGACGAAGACGGAGTTGACCGCTAAGATGCTGCATCGCCGGTGACACAAAAACACACAAGGCTACTGTTTTCCTGGATTTATAAGGGAAGGAAAAGAAAGAGGAAAAGAGATAATTATGATTCCTCTCAAATTCACGAATCGCTACACTCTCATTACTGTCTATCCGCGCGGAGATCTATCGAAAATCTATCTCACCATTGAAAATCTTGTGATATGTTGCTCTAATCAATGGAAAAAGTAAAATCGTATAATCTGAGGGTAGGATTTCTTACAACGTGCTGAAAGGTGTAAATAACTCGTGAAAAACACGGTAAAGCAAACAAGGCCTCAGCAATACCCAAAATAAAAAAAAATCTTGTAGAAATCTTACAAATCAAAGAAGAAAAGCCTTTGATGATGAGCAGTCGACTCAAGCTCCTCAATTTCGCTAGGCTTCAGAGCAAAGTCGAAAACCTGAAAGAAATTCATTGCAGAAAGTATGGGTTTACGAGCGAAGCCTAGAAAACACAGCACCAACATTGAAATTTTCAGCAATTCTGGAAGGAGTCACAGACTTCGGTATGATGGCAATGTTCCTCTCCATTACGTAACGTAGTAAAATCTTAAATGGAGTTTTCCAAAATAAACTTTGTCGGTTGTAGTGATTTTCCACAAAACTCAAAATATGGAACATATTTACTCAAAATATGAAATATATTTCGTTGCAAAGTTGCGCTGTCTGGCTTGCAAGAGCATTACTTTCCTAAGAAGATGCTGACAGTTACAATGATGCCCTCAGAGAATTATCGTTGTTTTATTCACCGCTGTTATCTTAGAAGAAAACCTAACCTGTGCCGGAGTTTTCTTATATTTCTCCGCTAATTTTTTTACATTCGGATCATCAAGGTCCCTCGGAACATCAGCCCATTCTATTTTCCTGAAAACATTTAACAGTAATAGATGTCAAACTTTTGTACATATTCTGACATTAACGAAATAAACGAATATTGCCAGAAACGCACGCATCAGTAAGTCGCTTAAATTGGCCGCGTCCGGGTGATCCTAGGGAAGCATAGGAAGTCAGTGCGATATTATGCTTCTTGCAGATTTCGTGTAGTTCATGTTGAGGCCAATAAAGATGCACTTCCACCTAAACGTTTGGTACATCGAGGAATTCCCTACCAATATTTAATGTTTGCAATGTTTTTTATTTATATGTGCAATTTTAGGTCTAAAAAATTTCCGATTTATTCCGCAACCTAATACGCAAGTTTCGTTATTGGCGTTGATGAGGTGCTTAGGCCAACATCTTGTTGGGCTAAGGACCTCATCAACGCTCGTCCAGCTAGTCCACCTGTGCTACAAACATTTCATCCCATCAGCGGAGGTCTCCTTGAGGGTATTTTGCATCTCTTGGGATCCACTCTAGTGTTCTTTTAGCCAAACTACTAACTACTAACTATGTAAATTACAGTCACAGCCTCCGACATCAAACATGTTTAAGAGATTTCGTTGCGGATCACCTCTTCCTGTTTTTCATAGAACGCGTTCAATTCATGTGTTTTTGGCAGAGGATGGAGACGAGGAGTAGCAAGACGAAGCAGCAAAACCTAGGCCCCAAGCATTTCGTTTAGGAAATTCTTCTATGCAAACAACGAATGCGTAGCCACTCATCTGTCACACGTCACCGCTTCTACTTTTGGTCTTCTGCACAACAGTCACGGGCAAGTTCATACCCTCCGCAGCTTTGAAGGCAGCATATCACGAATCTGGGGTGGTACGGATTTCAGGTGGAGTTTACGTATACAGGGTCGTAGATTATGGAGACCGGGGTGGTTCCGCCCACCCCTCCCTGAATCACTGCAAGCAGCCGGCCCCTGGATGTCTGTTTTGTACGATGCCTTCTATTGCAGCGCACCACCCCTGCACGCGTAGCGTCCCTTACTGCCTATCGGGGCAGTCCGAATTGATTTTCGACGAATCGCAGAGGTGGCACAAGGGATGGAGCCTTGCAATGGATAGTGTCGTACATGGTTCTGGAGGCGGCTGTTCGCAGTGATGCAGAGAGAGATGAGCGGAACTACCCTAGTCTCCATAATCTACGACCCCATATACCGATACTACACCTGAAATTCTGTCCACCTCAGATTCGTAGTGTGCTGCCCTTATGAAGGGAATGTAGATCAAAGTTTTAGGCAATTTCATAGCGAGTCAAGTCTATGCCGCCTCGGTCTAGAATCATAAACATCCTGAGCAATTCGAGATCAGGTCAATTTTCACTGGACAACATATCTTTCAACGTGTGAGGCAGCAGGGCTCCACGTGCAGGATACTGAGCCAGAATTCGTTTAGAAGAGCTAAGTTGACTTCTGTCCGTACTAAGCAGCTTTACTACGGCGAGCATAGCCTTCCCATAGGCGACTGGAAACCGATAGTGGAGTAAGGGATCATCTTGCACTTGTTTCCACAAGATAGTGAGTGATCTTAGCAGCGGTTTACCCTTAGCTAGACTTCCAATTTCCAATTAATGCGAAAGAGATAATTCACGCAACTATTTCCAAGGCTGGCACATTCTACCGGAAGAACACTGCTGTGAACTGCAGTCCGACGCCTCGAGTCTCCACACTACAATGAAGTAGAAAACTGTTGTGGAAGCTGTTAGGACACTAATATATAATCCCTCTTCTTTTGCTACTCTTCCTACCATTCGAATTACTGTCAAAATTAATTCTTTAAGCAAATCAAAACCAAACCTGCAAATTATGGATGGGCACAGAAGCTACTTTCATAATGCGCTCGATTTGTTCACCATTGAAGTTTGAAACTCCGATAGCTCTAGCTAAACCTTTTCTATATACAGCTTCCATACCTCTCCACACATCTACTGCAGTCAGTGAGTGGTCCTGTTCTGTCATGTCATGCTGAAAAAAGAATCGTCTTTTGATACATGCGTTAATGTGGAAATGTTCTGAGATCACTGCTTCTTATTTATATTTGATGCAATACTTGGAGTTTTTCTACACAACATTTGCTCCTATTTTGAAATTGTCCTTACAAAGGGAGCATTACTTGGATTGTCTATTTCTAAAACACATCGTCAGCAACAACTTCTGAACAACTTTGTCTACTCCTTATGAGAATATTCCTATATTCGCATTGGTCTACAGTTTACTTCAAAGACCATGTCTGCTTCCCCGAAATCCTTTCATCTTCCTAACGCATTGAATTAAAGACTTACTGTGAAGGATCTGAGACACACCGAAGAGATTCATTCTTATTCATTCTGTTTTCCACCGCTGCCAGTTTTAGGGTGCTGTTTTCTCCTATATATAGAGATAATAGTGGTCAAAAACTAAACTTTTCAACCAGAATAAATATTCAGTAAACTTTATGGTGTAACAAAACACCTAGAAATAAGAATAATAGAAAAATAGAAAAATAATAGAAAGAATAGAAAGATAAGAAGTTGCTCATTAGCGTATTGTCATCTAACTAAATTAAAACAAAAAAGCTTTGAAAAATCTGAGGAAGGAAAAAATTAAAACTTGAATCCATTCCTTTTACGCAATGGCTTGGTAACTGCAAAAATATCAATGTTTCGGAAACTTGTCAGAATCTGCCAGATGTTTAGTATTTAGCAATATTTTCTTCTATTTGAAAGAATGCTCCACACAATAATCATATACACTCACATTAAAGGAAGTAGGTAAATGGGCGAGGAGGAGATCAAGGCGGTCTAGTTTGAACAAACGGAGAGATTCACGTGCCGAAGCCTCGATTCGATCCGGATGAAGATGCGTTCCCCAAACCTGCAGTATGATATCTCATGAATAAAACCATTGAGAAATAAAATCAAAATGGAGGTATAAGTTCTCTTAAATGGAGACAGGTATGATTGTCGATACAAATGCAAAAGTCTATACTAAAAATCCAGAACAATTCCCACACCATTTTAACATTTTTGAAAGAGTTAAATGTCTCTACTTATTTAGAACAAATTTTCAAAAAGCCATACCTTTGTCGTAATGAAGAGATCGTCACGTTTAACCTTTCCAGCTTGGATCATTTCGTGGATACCTTCACCAATTGCCTCTTCATTTTTGTACAATGTAGCCGTATCGATTAGTCGGTAACCACATTCAATGGCTGTTTTTACAGCTGCTTTTACTTCAACAGGCGTCGACTGTAATCACAATAGTCATTTCCCAATCGTATCTTTTTTATCTTTATCAGCACTTTTTTTATCTCATAAGATATAATGTCTAACCAACCAGTAACGTTCCCAAACCAACTTGAAGCATTTTCACTCCGTTTGAAAGAGTGATCGTTGGTCCACCAATAGTCATTTTTGTCTGTAAATATGTGAGAAAGAAATTAAGTATCTAAGTGTTCCGGTAAAAAAATGAAAACGGGTTTAATCCAACAACTAAATTTTGCATAAACGAGAAGTTTGGAGTTGTGCTCCAGTACTTAGACCTAGGAATCAGCAACCATGGTCAACTGCTTTTTCCGATAAACTTGCAGCACTAAAAAAAACTTCATACAAGCGTTCATAGCTGAGATCCAACGAAGCACTGTTTACATTCAATATAGAGAATGCACTGTGAAGGTATACGAGCATTTATTCTTTTTTTCACTCTAGTAGCGTACTGGACGGAATCACTCCGATTTTGCAGCATTTGAGCTCGCAATGAGTCAATGGCGGTGGGTAACCATTTACGACTGCGTAACTTTCCTACTACGCTACACGTGTCCTCCTTTCCCTATTATATTTATTATTTGTATTTATTTATTTGCCTTTTTTATTTATAAAAGCATAAGTCCTTTAAAAGCATCACTCCACGAATCTGGGGTGGTACGGATTTCAGGTGGAGTATTCGTATAGGGTATCGTAGATTATGGAGAGGGAGTGATTCCGTCCACTTCTTCCTAACTGGCGTAAGAAACGGTCCGGAAGATGCGGCGCACAAGGCTGGCGCGCTCCATTCGAATTCGCTGTAGGAAGTAGCGCGCCGGAACGCTCGAAGCCGTATCTTCCGGGTCGTTTTTTTACGGCAATTAGGAAAAAAATGGACGGAATCACTCCCTTTCCATAATCAACGATACCGTATATGAATACTCCACCTGAAATCCGTATCACCTCAGATTACTGGGGTGATGCCTTTAATGTACTCTATCTTTTATGACAAGTACTTAATATGAAAAGGAAGAAATTTTCGAACAGGTTTAAAAGAGAGAGAGCCGTGCACACAGAGAGCATAGCTTAGTTCCGCTGAGGTAGGCATTCTGAAAGGAGAATTCTACTGCAGAACAATTTTAAGAACTGGAACTACCTATAACAGTAGCAAAGAAAAACACTTACGGTTCTTAAGTTCTATAATACTCTCAAACGTAAGATGGTGCTCAATACAGGTGGACCACACATACAAGGTCCTTCGAAAGACATCGACCAACAACGGCGACCTTCACCCCGCTTTTTTAAATGAAATTTGTGTGATTCCGCAGTTGTTGATTCACAAATCTTGAATCTTGACTTGCTTACGATTCTCACCCATATGTAGAAGCTCTTAGTTTTCACAACTACACACCAAAATTAACACCTCGGATAACTGTAAAACTTGCCATAGTTACTCTACAATAGCTCTAAATGCTTAAAGTAGTTGATTTGACGTGATTTCTTGCCCTTTCTCTCAGAGAAGAGGGGAGCGGGAAGCCAGTAAATAATTCGTTAGGAATGGTTTGGGAATGCTTTACCAATGATTAGTTGTCCTTCATCACAATCCACTTCACTCCCATCGTCTTTTTCTTACAGAGAAAATTCTAGACACATTTGTCAATTTTTTTTTAGTAGAAAAAAGCTATCTGCGAACACAACTGTTCGGAACACAAAGAACAGAACAAAAGAAGAAAGTTAACAAATTTGTTACAAAAGTTTCAGATTATCAAATGGAGGGCATTCGACATTAAAAAAAAACTCCTTCATTGAATACATCAGCCGATTCCTTACACTTTCGGCCATAGATGCAGAAACTCAAATTTTTCGAGGGCGCAAGAATCATCCGTCGACCTTTTTGCACATTTTTTCTGTCAAAAAATTGCTATTTCTCTGTGGTTGCTCTAATCAATATTTCGAATAGTGCGAAAACACATACGTAGTGAAACAGAAGGATGCGAAATTATATTTGATGTCTCAAGTAATTTCAAATGATAGATTAATTCGTTTCACATTTTCCATATTCCCATAGATTTTTGCAGGGTGATTTAGAAGCGAATTTTGTGCAAAGTTTTGTCTCTAAATGTTGATCCTAAGCTTTTATTCTATATTACATTTATAGGCATTTACATATATGCCAAAAATACAGAGAATAAAGATTTGTAATTGTTTGTACTCAATCATATCCAAATTGAAGGCTGAAACCATATCGAGAAGATATCAATCAGATAACAATAGAAAAAAATCAAAAAATGCTCCAAGCTTTTGGGAAATAAATAATGTAGTGAAGTAACAGTTCAGAAAATGAAAACAATAATACCATACAAATAAGACTGTCTTGTCTTTACAAAGAAAATTTGTAGGCTTCAAATTACTCGTATAGCTACCTAAACATACCATTTCTACCATAAATTCTAATGAGGTGTCAAAAAAACAGATTATCGTCTCGAGGAGCGAATTTTCGAAGCGTAGAACCTCACCAAATGATTACGACAGAACTAGTGTAAAGTAGTGAGTCGTAAAAAGAAACCTGCACTAAGAAGAAAGGGTAGGCAATTTTGACTGTGGTGCTTTAAACAGATTTCTCAAACTCATCTTTCTTTTTCATAAATCATGCATAAAGCGTGGAATTGACATACAATACAACACGTGTGAAATAGCCATGGATGAAGCGGGTCATCATAACCGAAACTTAAAATAAAGATGGAAAAAAATCACATTTCAACATCAACAAGAGACATTTCTATCAATCAACCTTTTATGTGGAATTAATAGAATTTATCAATATTAATATTACTGTTTTAAGGAGGAGGACCAGAACTTGCATCTTTATGGACATAAATATACAATTTATAACACCGCATCAATTGATTGACCACCCGTCTCTGATTGAAATCCAATTTTTCCTAGTGTTAAAATAACGTAAAATCTACAAAACGCCATCGGGTTGATGCAATTGCGAAAAGAAAGCAAAGAAGGAACAATTACTGTGTAAAGTGGTTAAAAGTGATTGGAACAGCGAGCTGTGTTCAACAACACCGACGTTAATCGAGAACAGAATTCTTTGATGAGAAAAAAAAACAAAATCGCTAGAACTAGTACTCTTTTTTTCTTATATTATTGTGTTCGGAGCAAAAACAACATTTTCTGTGAATAATGAGAGCAATAAGCGAGTGCAACCACGAACGAAACCGCACACTATTCTTGATCTTTTCCACAGATTTATTAAGGTTTGAATTACCATTACCTTCAGCCAACTGAATTAATCGTTCATAATTCCGGCAGTATACATAATGAATAATAGTGTGTCACATAATTTTTTCCCTTGTGCTGCAGGTTCTACAGGGAAGACCATACCTTCTACAAGCTACAACCTGGGTCTTCAATGGAATGAACAGGGACAGAGGCTTTCTGAGTTTATCATGACGACCAAGACCATCCTCGGAAGCTCGCAATTACAGAAGCCCTCCTCTCTAGGCTTGACGTGTTAGTCAACCGATAAAGGGAACCATAATGAAATTGGCCACATCATCATCAGTAAAAGGTTTTGCTATATATATATATATATATATATATATATATGCTTTATATATATATATATATATATATATATATGCAGAACTTCAGAAAAAAATAGAAAGATTTCGGAAAAAATAAAAAATCATGATCAAATATTTTCAAAGATATGCATAAAATTTTCAAAAAGACTCAGACTGAAATATGAATACAATTGATGCAACAAGCAACGAAAATATTATTGGTCTGAATAAGATAATTCTCCTTTCGATAGTGCATACTTACTTACTTAGATGGCCCGTCTTTACTCGACGTGCGGGCCCCAGCATCTCTTCCTCTCGTTTCGTTCCCTCGCCATTGTCATCCAAGATGTTCTCAAGCTTCGTGAGTGACGTTGACGAAGTCCTTGAGCCGTATCCAGCTGACCTCTCAGCTGGTCCATCTGTGCAGCGAACACGTCACTCCATCTCGTTGGCGGTCTCCCTCGGAGGCGTTTAGCGTCCCTTGGGATCCACTCTAGCGTTCTTTTAGTCCATCTATCGTCGATTCTTCTCATGATGTGACCGGCCCATCTATGTTTTGCTTTCGATACATATTCCGCTGGGTCGCGAAGACGGGACATTCCTCTTAAGTCGGAGCTACGAAGACCGGCAAGGTGTTGTGTGCGCCGGTTAAACTTTAGGAGACATCTCTCAAGGGCTCTGTGGGTATTAAGTAGCTTCCCAGACGTGGCCGCGGTGTCTGCCCACGTCTCCGCTGCGTAGCAGAGCGCTGGAATGACTGTCGAGTCGAACAGATGGGCACGAAGACCTTGGTCCGTCAGTTGGTCCGTAGCTTCCCTGACGGCTACGAATGCTGCCCATGTTGCTCTCATTCTTCTATTCAGTTCTTCCTTCAAGTCCTTTTCCATGTTCATAGAACGTCCGAGGTATACATGTGACGGAGTTTCCACGATTTGGGAGCCTTCAAGTTGTACTCTTCCGTCCTCGCAGTGCGCGTTCTTCATGAACTGTGTCTTCTTTCTGTTTATTCGTAGTCCTATTCTCTTCCCTGCTTCGTTCAATTCGTTGAGCATCGTTTCTGCTTCATTGGTACTGCTCGAAAAGAGAACGATGTCGTCCGCGAAACCAAGGTTCGAAAGAAATCTTCCATCAACACGCATGCCCCTTTCTTCCCAGGATAGTGATTTCATTATCCATTGCAATGCAGCCGTGAACAGCTTCGACGATATAGTGTCGCCTTGTATTCCGGTATTCCCGGCAAACCTCTATGACCCTCGACACGGTCTGGATGTGGTCCAAGCAGCTAAACCCCTGGCGAAATCCAGCTTGTTCTTGAGGCTGGGCTTCATCAGCGTCCTAGATATGCGTGTGAGGATGATCTTGGTGAACACTTTGTATAACACGCTCAGCAAGCATATCGGACGGTAGTTCCGAAGGTCCTCTCGGTCACCTTTCTTATGGATAAGAACGGTTCGTGAGGTCTTCCACTGGTCTGGGTTCCTTTCTTTCTGAAGATAGGATGTCATGTGCGCTGCTAAGATTACATGAAGCGGATGGCCACCAGCCCGAAGAAAGTCTGCTGATATAAAATCAGGTCCGGAGGCTGTGCCAGGTTTCATGCTGTTGATAGCGACTCGTACTTCCGAAGAGAGAATCCGTGGTGGAGCTTCGCCAGTAGGGATGATTGGGCTTGACACAGGAGTTGATGAACGGAAAAGGTTCGAGTAGAACCTCTCCGTGATGATTTCCATCTCACGACGAGAAGACGTGCGAGTCCCTTCTTCGCTCAGCAAGGTTGCTAGCGGAATATTATATTCGCGGAGATCCCTGCGGCACTTCTTCTTTCTTCTTTGTGCTGCTTCTAGAATCTTCTTCTGCCTGTACTTCAAAAGATCCTCCTGCAACGCTTTTCTGCAGCTGGTGTTTGCTACTAACCGCTCAATGTGCGATGCATTCGGATCAAGCCTCAAAGCCCTTCTTCTTCCTAACAATTCCTTGGTGGTCTTCGAAATTCGATCCAAGTTTGTCGTGCGCGACTTCGAGGCACGTTCAGCACAGGCTCGTAATCCTCTGAGTAGCATCACGTAGTCCACGTTTGGGTCCTCCTCGATGTGCCAGTCACCTTGGGACAGGGAGCCCTCGGGTACGCAATTGACGAAGACGACTTCTTTTCTCCTTCGTTGCCGATAGCAGACGTTCTTTTCCATCGAGTGGCTAAGCCGTATTTTCGCACGAAGGAGACGGTGATCAGAACCACTACAAAAGGATGGTACTACTGAGACGTCAAGAAGACACCACCTCCGGTTGGTGAGCATGTGGTCGATCTCCGCACGAATCGCGCCATTGGGCGATTCCCATGTCCACCGACGATGATCTTTTTTCATGAAAAGAGAGTTCCCATGAAAGAGGCGAGCGGCGGACAACAGCCCGGCGAGACGATTGCCATTTTCATTCCGGTCCCCTTGTCCAAATCTTCCAATCCTGTATTCCTCTTCTGTAGCCTTTCCTAGTTTTGCGTTGAAGTCTCCGACAACGAATTTGTAATAGGACTTCTCGTTGCGGACTACTTCCTCCAGCTCCTCGTAAAACGCTTCCAATTCGGAATCATCAGCTGCTGATGTTGGTGAATAGCAGTTGATGATACTGATGGATTTTTCGCGCAGAGGGCGGAGGCGAAGAATGGCCAGACGAGGTGACAGGATCTCGTGAGAATCGACGAGATGGGCGACAGATGGGTGCACAACGAAACCAACACTGCCTACATTTCGCGACGGAACCTTATCTCCACGAATGACGAGTGTACCGTCATTCATCTGTCGTACGTCGCTCCTTCTGCACTTGGTCTCCTGCAGAGCAATCACGTGAAATTTGATACGCTCTGCAGCTCCGAGAAGGGCATGCAGGTCGGCGTCTGTGGAAACTGTTCTCGCGTTGTAAGTACACAGTCTGAGACAGTCTCAATGGCGAGTCGTGCGTGTGTCGCCTTGGTCCAGAATCAATGACGTCCTGAGCAACCTGAGATTTGATCGCCTCTCACCGGTCGCCATACCGTCCGACGTCTGAGACGGCAGGGCCAAGTGTGCAGGGTACTGAGGCAGTGAATATGCTGGAGTGGCAAAGAGACTTCTCCCCAAACTAAGAAGCCATGCCACGGCGAGCTTGGCTTTCACCACAGGTCGTCGCCCAACCCATATGGATCAGGGAACCACCTTGCGACATTTTGCTAAGACGGTGGTGAATCTTAGCAGTAGTTTACTCTTAGCTAGGCTTCCGATTCCGAGAAGTCGGAATGTCGGATGTGTCGAACTCCTTCTCAGCTTGGGAGACCCTGCCAGAGGACGAACCTCCGTTGTGCATCGCAATTCGACGCCCAGTGTCACCTCCACGCCACTATGAGGCGGTAAACGGTTGTGGTAGTGCATATTCATCCATAATTGGCGTCAATCGCGTCAATTAGTATAGCACCTGTTTGGGAAAAAGTAAGGAGATACAAGAGACCAGAAAATTGTGATAAAGTCTGGATTTCAAACGCCAAATAATGAAGGAGAAAACGCGATGAATTGTTGGATGAAGCGCCTCACTACTTAGTAGTAAGGGAGCAGTGGCCGCATGTTATATATTTACTAAAAATTTAGATGTTATGCAATGCAGGCACTTCGGTGTTTTCTTTTCCTTTTGCGCTTTTTTGACAATCACTAATACAATCAGCTCATAAAGGTTTTCTGGACAAGTTGAAAGATCCTGCGAATCCATTTCGTCAACCCTGTTAGAAGAATATCAAAATAATCGAGGATCCAAGTAACACCTCCAAGAAATATTGGAACATGTCCGGCTCAGCTTTTTTCAGTCTCCTTGGCAAACTTGGCGGTGTTTCTAACTTTAGATCGCTGACGAAGGATAGAACTTTGAAGTCCGTCTTTAACTTGTGTGAAGCGGTGTACTCCTTTCATCACTCTTTCGATTGCGTTTTCAATTACCCTCTTCCTGGTCTTCTTCACTACATCCGCTTGCACTTAGAAGCTCTCCAAGCCGCTTGTTTCCTCCTGCCCAGCTCAGGGGTCAGATCGTATTTCATGTTTATTTCCCGACCCAGATAAACGTAACTGTAACGGTGCATTAGGATATGTTCGTTCCGTTGAGTGCAAATAAGGCATCTGGGACCAGTACTTTTCGCATAAAGATCGCCATTATTTCAGATTCGTTTCGAAAATCGATGTATCCACATGTTTCGTCGAATTCGGCCAGCATTTGTTCTTCGCTTGGGTGATGCTGGATGTTATCAGAACGATGTCATCAGCAAATCGCAGATGGTGCAGTTGCTGACCATCAATCTTCACTCCTATGTCGTTCCATTCCAGCCTCCGCACTGCGTTCTTGAGACTGGCCGTGAATACTTTAGTTGAATTTGTGTGACCTTGCTGGAGCCCTCTCTTCGCGTCGATGATAATATTCTTGTATCATGACGAAATTCCGGTCCCAAAGTTACTGTACAACCTTCGAATCACCTTCATGTGCTGAGTAGGGATGCTTGGCTGTCTAATGCTTTCATGACTGCTTCCGTCTCAACTGAGTCGAAGGCCCTCTTCATGTCGATGAAGGCGGGACAGACCGGCGTCTTGTACTCATTGTATTCTTTGATGAGTTTCGAAACAGCGTGAATGTGGTCAAGCGTGCTGAATCCTTTTCGAAACCCTACTTGCTCCCATTGCCCTCATCTAATTTTCTTGCTATCCTCTTTAGGATTATTCTTGTGCAGAGCTTGTAGATGACAGATAGTAAGCAGATTGGGCTGTAGTTGCCGATGTCATATGGTTCTCCCTTTTTAAACAACAACACGGTCTTGTTGGTCTTCCATTGTTTAGAAATCTTGCATTCCGATAGGTAACGCAAAAAGAGTCGGAATGTAGTCAAGTCGTGGCGAAAGACCCGCCAGATGTTCTGATCTAATTCTGATGGGACCTGGTACCGTAGGATTTCTTACCGGCATGATGGCATGTCGCACCTCCCATGGGGGGACCTCTGGAATGACATTTCCCTCTTATCTTCCCTCCGATGGTGAGGAGGCTAGTGGACATGGCTGTCGAAGAGATCAGAGTAGAAGACGTAGATGACTTTCTCCATTCCCCTTCTTGATGCTATGGTTGCTTCCCTTTAGGTTCCGATTCCGAGAGAAGTCATCTTCTTCTTGCGATTGGGAAAATCTTGACGGGCGTAGCGAAAGTTTTTTGTCGCCTCTCCAGCTTCAGCCAACATTTCTGCTCTTCTCTCCTTAAGATCTCCTTTTATCGCTCTTTGCTAATCTTCGCGAACTCGGTCGTCCCTGCTTGGTTGCTTGCGCTCGTGCTGCTTTACGCTGGCGTATCGGCTCAAAAGTTCCGAGAGACAGACGTCTTTTGGTGGTTTTAAAACTCTCAGCCTTCCCAGTGCAGTCGCGAATGTGTTCAAAGAGCCGATCGTATTCTTCACTGATGTTGTCCATTGCGGTTTCTTCTCAAAAGCACGGTAATGTAGCGAAGAGATCCCAGTTAGTGAGAGATCTGGGACTTCGCGCCATGAACTTAACGACTTTCTCTTCTCTCCGTGTGAAGGAAAATCTTCCTCGGAGGAGACGATGGTCCAATGTTGTATAGAACTTTGGCGCAACAGTGACACCCGTTAAGCAAAACCTTTTACTGATGATGATGTGGCCAATTTCATTATGGTTCCCTTTGTCGGTTGACTAACACGTCAAGCCTAGAGAGGAGGGCTTCTGTAATTGCGAGCTTCCGAGGATGGTCTTGGTCGTCATGATAAACTCAGAAAGCCTCTGTCCCTGTTCATTCCATTGAAGACCCAGGTTGTAGCTTGTAGAAGGTATGGTCTTCCCTGTAGAACCTGCAGCACAAGGGAAAAAATTATGTGACACACTATTATTCATTATGTATACTGCCGGAATTATGAACGATTAATTCAGTTGGCTGAAGGTAATGGTAATTCAAACCTTAATAAATCTGTGGAAAAGATCAAGAATAGTGTGCGGTTTCGTTCGTGGTTGCACTCGCTTATTGCTCTCATTATTCACAGAAAATGTTGTTTTTGCTCCGAACACAATAATATAAGAAAAGAAGAGTACTAGTTCTAGCGATTTTGTTTTTTTTTTCTCATCAAAGAATTCTGTTCTCGATTAACGTCGGTGTTGTTGAACACAGCTCGCTGTTCCAATCACTTTTAATCACTTTACACAGTAATTGCCCCTTCTTTCTTTTCGCAACTGCATCAACCCGATGGCGTTTTGTAGATTTTACGTTATTTTAACACTAGGAAAAATTGGATTTCAATCAGAGACGGGTGGTCAATCAATTGATGCGGTGTTATAAATTGCATATTTATGTCCATAAAGATGCAAGTTCTGGTCCTCCTCCTTAAAACAGTAATATTAATATTGATAAATTCTATTAATTCCACATAGAAGGTTGATTGATAGAAATGTCTCTTGTTGATGTTGAAATGTGATTTTTTTCCATCTTTATTTTAAGTTTTGGTTATGATGACCCGCTTCATCCATGGCTATTTCACACGTGCTGTATTGTATGTCAATTCCACGCTTTATGCATGATTTATGAAAAAGAAAGATGAGTTTGAGAAATCTGTTTAAAGCACCACAGTCAAAATTGCCTACCCTTTCTTCTTGGTGCAGGTTTCTTTTTACGACTCACTACTTTACACTAGTTCTGTCGTAATCATTTGGTGAGGTTCTACGCTTCGAAAATTCGCTCCTCGAGACGATAATCTGTTTTTTTGACACCTCATTAGAATTCGTGATGGAAATGGTATGTTTAGGTAGCTATACGAGTAATTTGGAGCGTACAAATTTGCTTTGTGCAGACAAGGCAGCCTTATTTGTATGGTATTATTGTTTTCATTTTCTGAACAATTACTTCACTACTTTTTTTCCCCAAGTGCTTGGAGCATTTTTTGATTTTTTTTTTATTTTATTGTTTTCTGACTGATATCTTCTCGATATGGTTCCAGCCTACAATTTTGATATGATTGAGTATAAACAATTATAAATCTTTATTTTCTGTATTTTTCGTCATAATATAGCAGCGTATAAATGTAATGTAGAATAAAAGCTTAGAATCGACATTTGGAGACAAGACCTTGCACAAAATTTGCTTCCAAATCATCCTGCAAAATTCTATGGGAATATGGAAAATCTAAAACGCAGAAATCAATTTGTCATTTTGAGATTACTTGAGACATCAAATTTGATTTCTCATCCTTCTGCCTCTTTACGTATGTGTTTTCGCACTTTTCAAAAAGGGTCGACGGATGATTCTTGCGGCCTCGAAAAATTTGAGTTTCTGCATCTATGGCCGAAAGTGTAAGGAATCAGTATTTTTGAAAATTGAAGCGAAAGAACTTTGAGTGAGTCTCTATTGCTTCTGTTCGTTGACGTAAAGCTGACCAACATTGGAAGAAAACTCAAAATATCTTTATTTTCTTAGAAATTAGATTCTAATTAAGGGTACGTTTTTAACTTCGCCTGAAAATTTTTCTTTTTTCTGAACGCGTCTGTGGCCTATATAATGTCTTGATGGGAGCCACCGATGCATCAAATATGTGCCAATATCTTTCCAGACAACTCTGGCGCTAGTTTCAGGCGGCCTCGAACGCCTTATATTATTATTTAAGCTTATAGATGTCACGTATCCACGAAGATTAGAAGCTTCATATAATTATCTCATTCAGACTAATTTTTGAGTCTTAGTGGTTAAAACTTTTCTTTTCTATCTCACTGACACTTTGTGAGTGAATCAGCTGATGTTTTCAATGAAGGAGTTTTTTTTTAATGTCCAAAGCCCCCTATTTGATAATCTGAAACCTTTGTAACAAATTTGTTAACTTTCTTCATTTATCCTGTCCTTTGTGTCTCAAACAGTTCTGTTTGCAGACAGCCTTTTTCTATCAAAGAAAAACTTGACAAATGCGTCTCGAATTATCTTTGTAAAAAAAGACGACGAGAATGAACTGCATTGCGACGAAGTACAATTAATCATTGGTAAACCATTCCCAATCCATTCCTAACGAGTTATGTACTGCCTTCCCTCTTCTCTGAGAGAAAGGGCGAGAAATCACCTCAAATCAACTACTTTAAGCATTTAGAGCTATTGTAGAGTAACTATGGCAAAGTGTGAATATTCTTTGTTTTACAGTTATCACAGGTGTTAATTTTGGTGAGTAGCTGTAGAAACGAAGAGCTTCCACATATGGGTGAGAATCGTAAACAAGTTAGGATTCATGATATGTGAATCACCAATCGCGGAATCACCTAAACTTTCATTTAAAAAAGTGGGGTGAAGGTCGCCGTTATTAGTCGATGTCCTTTGAAGGACCTTTGATGTGTTTTCCACCTGTATTAAGCACCATTTTACGTTTGCGAGTACTATAGCACTCAAGAATCGTAATTGGGTTTCTTTGCTACTGTTATAGGTAGTTCCAGTTCCTAACATTGTTCTGCAGTAAAATTCTCCATTTAGAATGCATATCTCAGCGGAACTATGTCATGCTCTCTGTGCACACGAATCTCTCTTTTAAACATGTTCAAAGATTTCTTCCTTTTCATATTAGGTACTTGTCATAAAGGATAGAGTACATTAACCTTGATGAGCCTTACACAACTGGTTTGCAGGTCTGAAATTGTAAAAAGTATGTAAAAAATCTATCCATACGCAATGATACTACACCAAATACATGTATATATTGATATTATGTGTATCTCTTTTAAGCATATTTAAAGGCTAAATTCATACAAACACATAGATCAGTACAAAATAACAGACCTCTCATGAATACTCACCTAATTTGTTCATTTGGTGCTGTCTAAATATCAACAATCAACGTTTTGGCAGATTCCTCGACCAAATAAATAGACAAAATTGAAGCGGTAAATTATTAATGACAAAGCAGCGAGTGCAATATTAATCTGTTATAATCTACATAGATCTGTTTGCTATGCAAATAGACGTATATAGCTTCCAGATCAATTTTTTCAACGCTACTACTTTGAAAATCGTGAAGTTCAAATGATAGCTTGCTTCGATTTTTTATTCACAAGCATCGAATGTTAGAGGTGATTGTTTATAGCTTTATATTTGGTATGTTGTGGGGTGGTCGGTTAGAGGTCCGTTGTAGCCACACGGTCGATGGTTTGAAATCGTCCCTAGTGCAAACCAAGCCTTTCATCCCTCCGGGGATAAATTGGTGCGAGATTTGTCTGAGAGGACAAAAACACAGACTTAATTATCGGCTGGCCCCCTCACATCATTGTGTAGACCAACATGAAAACCGCAAAAATACGAATTGTAGTGAAACGCGTTGACCCAAGTGGACTGATAATACACCAATGACTTTACTTTTATTACGCATGTATCAAATTATCAGATCATCATCTATCAGTGGAGTCTCCAGGCATTTTTCGTCGTCTTGTTGCTGTCTCTCAGGTCTATAAATGGCCTTCCGACTGCACCGTCACGAGTCACTTTCCGTTTCATATATACAATGCCAGGAAAAAGTTCCGTCCCAAATATAATACCTACTTTGATACTTAGATGGCTCTGGAGGTGCTGGCCCCAGCACTTCCAGAGCTATCTAAGTATCTAAGTAAGTACTATATCTTTTCCACTCGTTTCGTATGCTCACATTTGTCGTCCATAATGCTCTCAGGCTTCGTGAGTGACGTTGGCGAAATACGAGGTCCTTCAGGCATATCCAGATGAGCTTTCGTCGGCGGTCTCCTCGAGGGCGTTTGGCATATTTTGAGATCCACTCTAGCGTTTTTCTAGTCCATCTGCGATTATTTTCATCTTATGGCTTGCCCATCTATGCTTTGTTCTCGATAAATATTCCGCTGGGTCGCGAAGACGGTACATTATTCGTAAGAAAATGGATGAAGAAGTGGGTAAGAAGAAGTGCGAAGATCGGCTACGTGTTGTGTGCGCCGGATAAACTTCTGAAAACATCTCCCAAGGGCTCTGTGTGTAGTGAGCAGCTTCTTAGATGTGGCAGTGATGTCTGCCCACGTCTCCGCTGTGGTAGCGGAGCGCTAGAAAACCCGAGGAGACGAACAGATGGCCACGAAGATCTTAGTCCGTCAGTTGGTCCGTAGCTTTCCTGACGTGTGCGAATGCTGCTCTCATCCTTCCATTCAGTTCTTTCATCAAGTCGTTTTTGATATGCATAGAACGTCCGAGGTAAACGTATAACAAAGTTCCCACGATTTGGGACCCTTCAAATTGAACTCCTCCGTATTTGCAGTAGGAGTTTTTCATTAACTGTGTCTTCGGGATTGTTATGGGTGGTGAAAAAGCTGTATCTTAGTGAAGCATGGATCGTGGCAGTTTACTAATGTTCTCACATACGACGCGTCCACACCTTGATCGACCAGCGTTGACAGTATTGCATTCGTTTCTACGCTGTCGAAGGCTTTCTCATAGTCGACGAAGGTTAGAACAAGGGGCAGGTGGTATTTCCGGCAAAGCACTATGACCCTCGGCACGGTCTGAATATGGTCCATGAAGCTGAATCTTGACGGAATCCAGCTTGCTCTTAATGCTAAGCTTTATCCAGCGTCCTAGATATGATTTTGGTGAGTATTTTGTATAAGATGCTCACCACGCGTATGGGACGGAAGTTCTGAATGTCCACTCGGTCATCTTTCTTACGGATAAGAACGAGGTCTTCCACGTGTAATGGATCCTTTCTTTCTGGAGATAGAACATTATGTGGTCCGCAGTAATTACATGAAGCGGATGGCCGCAGCCCAAAAAAGTCTGCTGATATAAAATCAAGTGCGGGGCCGTGCCAGGTTTTATGCTCTTGATAGCGACTCGAAGGGAGAATCCGTGGTGTTACGTTACCTGTGGAAATGATTGAGTTTGACACAGGAGTTGAAGAACGGAAATGGTTGAAGTAGAACCTCTATGTGATAGATTTTTACCTCATGACGAGGAGAGGTGCGGATTCTGTCTCCGTTCAGCAAGGTTGCTAGCCCAAAATTGTATTCTCGGAGATCCCTACACCACTTCTTTAGACTCGTCCTTTTTTGTGCTGTTTTCGCAATCATCGTGTGCGAAGATCCTCTTGAAACGCTTTTCTGCATCTGATATTTTCTACAAGCCGCCCAATGTGCGATGTGCAGTTTACGCGATCCGACGCAGAACCTTATCTTTATTAGTATGAAGAAAGTGTTCACGTTATTTCTTGTTTATTCATCATCGTGTGCTAATTGTCGGGAAAAAGAGAAGAAGAACACTTGCTTTGAATAACGCTCTCAAATTATAGTGGTATCGATGGAGGACAACTGTAGAATCAAGTTTGAACATTGTCTAAATGAAGTACTGATGTTTTTAGGAATAAAAGTTAGAAATCTTTTATAACTGCTCAGATTTTATCTTTAAAACGGAGAAAAGAGTTGTTAGCGAAAAAACTAATCCCGTTGCAAAAATTTTCATGAATTGCCACTATTTTCAACTTTTGTTTCTTTGTCGTAAGAAGTCTGAAGTGCAGCTTTAGCCGAGCTGATTATGTAAGAATGTGTTAAGCTTCAGGTTGAAAAAAAAACTGTGGAAAAAAGAAGAAGGTGATGTATTCATTGAGTCGCACAAGAAATCTGTAAAATATCCGAACTCGTCCGATTTGAATGCAACGGACTTTTCTGCGTGGTCCGTCTTGAAACGAATCATCTCAATAACATACTACAAAGATGTTACTGCAAAAGTGGCGTTGAAGCGCGTTTGGGACCAGATAGCGTGGAAAAGTGAGCCACCATCGTCAACGCTCTTGAAAATGCTTTCGCAGATGTATTGTTAGCGGATGCAACCACTGCAGCTAAGTGTCGGCACGTGGCAATAGCGGATAGGTGATCCATCTGTTGTTGGCACACAACTAGTTGAAAAAGCGCCATTAATCCAAAAAAACGGACTCCACAACCGAACTGGACAGACTCTCATTTAGAAGATGAATTGTGTCACATTTTTTGAATACTGCCAGATCTTTTTCTTTTTGACATACCAAATACAATACTCTGCATGAACGTTGAAAAACCGACGGTGAGTGACGGTGCGGCACCGTCGGCCAACCTCGCTTGCTCATAACTGCTCACAAAATGGAAACTTCAGGACATCTTATATATCACTAGATTCCTCTCTTTAAGATCTATACAAAAACTGGCAAACTGTTGAGAAAGGAACAAAATGACGCCAAATATGCGCCAAAAAGCAATATTTGGAACCTAACATAGCCTAAGGTTAGAGTTGAAAAAGTGTTCAGAGACTCAAACTTTCACATTTGGTCAGAACAGCAAGAAATTGTTATAGGCTAGTAGTTGGAATCGTTGATTTGTTATTTTTTCACTCATTGTGCGTCATATTTAGTCATTTTAATTGTTGTATGAAATAGCGGTTCGTCCTTAGTTTGAACGTTTGTTGCAGGGAAAGAAGTTGTCAGAACAGCATATAAAATCGCGGTTGAACACAACTATTCCTGAATTTTGCGGGATTTGTATTGCGCATAGACGGACGAACCTAGCTCGTACACTAGAGTATCGCAAAGTTTGAAAATCCCACTTTTCGTCTTCTTCCTTTCATTTCATCTCTTCTTTGCACCTCCGTTAATCACCAGAACAGAGTTCAAATCGAAAGAACCTAAGCAGAACTCTTAAGACAGATAATGCACATTGAGTTATAAGATTTGTTTTCCTCTGTATAGATTTCCTCGCTCTATTATAACACCTTCTTTTCATAACATTCCATAGAAAGGAAGATTATGAAGCTTACTTACTTACTTACTTACTTACTTAGATGACCCGTCTTCACTGGACGTGCGGGCGCCAGCATCTCTTCCACTCATTTCGTTCCCTCGCCATTGTCATCCAAGATGTTCTCAAGCTTCGTGAGCGACGTTGACGCGGTCCTTGAGCCGTATCCAGCTGAGCCCTCAGCTGGTCCATCCGTGCAGCGAACACGTCACCCCATCTCATTGGCGGTCTCCCTCGGCGGTGTTTAGCGTCCCTTGGGATCCACTCTAGCGTTCTTTTAGTCCATCTATCGTCGATTCTTCTCATGATGTGACTGGCCCATCTATGTTTTGCTTTCGACACATATTCCACTGGATCGCGAAGACGGGACATTCTTCTTAAGTCGGAGCTACGAAGACAGGCAAGGTGTTGTGTGCGCCGGTTAAACTTTAGGAGACATCTCTCAAGGGCTCTGTGGGTATTAAGTAGCTTCCCAGACGTGGCCGCGGTGTCTGCCCACGTCTCCGCTGCGTAGCAGAGCGCTGGAATGACTGTCGAGTCGAACAGATGGGCACGAAGACCTTGGTCCGTCAGTTGGTCCGTAGCTTCCCTGACGGCTACGAATGCTGCCCATGTTGCTCTCATTCTTCTATTCAGTTCTTCCTTCAAGTCTTTTTCCATGTTCATAGAACGTCCGAGGTATACATGTGACGGAGTTTCCACGATTTGGGAGCCTTCAAGTTGTACTCTTCCGTCCTCGCAGTGCGCGTTCTTCATGAACTGTGTCTTCTTTCTGTTTATTCGTAGTCCTATTCTCTTCCCTTCTTCGTTCAATTCGTTGAGCATCGTTTCTGCTTCATTGGTACTGCTCGAAAAGAGAACGATGTCGTCCGCAAAATGAAGGTTCGAAAGAAATCTTCCATCAACACGTATGCCCCTTTCTTCCCAGGATAGTGATTTCATTATCCATTGCAATGCAGCCGTGAACAGCTTCGGCGATATAGTGTCGCCTTGTATTCCGGTATTCCCGGCAAACCTCTATGACCCTCGACACGGTCTGGATGTGGTCCAAGCAGCTAAACCCCTGGCGAAATCCAGCTTGTTCTTGAGGCTGGGCTTCATCAGCGTCCTAGATATGCGCGTGAGGATGATCTTGGTGAATACTTGTATAACACGCTCAGCAAGGATACCGGACGGTAGTTCCGAAGGTCCTCTCGGTCACCTTTCTTATGGATAAGAACGGTTCGTGAGGTCTTCCACTGGTCTGGGTTCCTTTCTTTCTGAAGATAGGATGTCATGTGCGCTGCTAAGATTACATGAAGCGGATGGCCACCAGCCCGAAGAAAGTCTGCTGATATAAAATCAGGTCCGGGGGCTGTGCCAGGTTTCATGCTGTTGATAGCGACTCGTACTTCCGAAGAGAGAATCCGTGGTGGAGCTTCGCCAGTAGGGATGATTGGGCTTGACACAGGAGTTGATGAACGGAAAAGGTTCGAGTAGAACCTCTCCGTAATGATTTCCATCTCACGACGAGAAGACGTGCGAGTCCCTTCTTCGCTCAGCAAGGTTGCTAGCGGAATATTATATTCGCGGAGATCCCTGCGGCACTTCTTCTTTCTTCTTTGTGCTGCTTCTAGAATCTTCTTCTGCCTGTACTTCAAAAGATCCTCCTGCAACGCTTTTCTGCAGCTAGTGTTTGCTACTAACCGCTCAATGTGCGATGCATTCAGATCAAGCTTCAAAGCCATTCTTCTTCCCAACAATTCCTTGGTGGTCTTCGAAATTCGATCCAAGTTTGTCGTGCGCGACTTCGAGGCACGTTCAGCACAGGCTCGTAATCCTCTGAGCAGCATCACGTAGTCCACGTTTGGGTCCTCCTCGATGTGCCAGTCACCTTGGGACAGGGAGCCCTCGGGTACGCAATTGACGAAGACGACTTCTTTTCTCCTTCGTTGCCGATAGCAGACGTTCTTTTCCATCGAGTGGCTAAGCCGTATTTTCGCACGAAGGAGACGATGATTAGAACCACTACAAAAGGATGGTACTACTGAGACGTCAAGAAGACACCACCTCCGGTTGGTGAGTATGTGGTCGATCTCCGCACGAATCGCGCCATTGGGTGATTCCCATGTCCACCGACGATGATCTTTTTTCATGAAAAGAGAGTTCCCATGAAAGAGGCGAGCGGCGGACAACAACCCGGCGAGACGATTGCCATTTTCATTCCGGTCCCCTAGTCTAAATCTTCCAATCCTGTATTCCTCTTCTGTAGCCTTTCCTAGTTTTGCGTTGAAATCTCCGACAACGAATTTGTAATAGGACTTCTCGTTGCGGACTACTTCCTCCAGCTCCTCGTAAAACGCTTCCAATTCGGAATCATCAGCTGCTGATGTTGGCGAGTAGCAGTTCATGATACTGATGGATTTTTGGCGCAGAGGGTGGAGGCGAAGAATGGCCAGACGAGGTGACAGGATCTCGTGAGAATCGACGAGATGGACGACAGATGGGTGCACAACGAAACCAACACTGCCTAAATTTCGCGACGGAACCTTATCTCCACGAATGACGAGTGTACCGTCATTCATCTGTCGTACGTCGCTCCTTCTGCACTTGGTCTCCTGCAGAGCAATTACGTGAAATTTGATACCCTCTGCAGCTCCGAGAAGGGCATGCAGGTCAGCGTCTGTGGAAACTGTTCTCGCGTTGTAAGTACACAGTCTGAGACAGTCTCAATGGCGAGTCGTGCGTGTGTCGCCTTGGTCCAGAATCAATGACGTCCTGAGCAACCTGAGATTTGATCGCCTCTCACCGGTCGCCATACCGTCCGACGTCTGAGACGGCAGGGCCCAGTGTGCAGGGTACTGAGGCAGTGAATATGCTGGAGTGGCAAGGAGACTTTTCCCCAAACTAAGCAACCATGCCACGGCGAGCTTTGCTTTCACCACAGGTCGTCGCAGAACCTATATGGATCAGGGAACCACCTTGCGACATTTTGCCAAGACGGTGGTGAATCTTGGCAGTGGTTTGCTCCTAGCTAGGCTTCCGATTCCGAGAAGTCGGAATGTCGGATGTGTCGAACTCCTTCTCAGTTTGGGAAACCCTGCCGAAGGACGAACCTCCGCTGCGCATCGCAGTTCGACGCCCAGTGTCACCTCCACGCCACTATGAGGCGGTAAACCGTTGTGGAGGTATGAAGCTTACTATTACATTTTATGCAACTATTTCAATACTGTTCTCCTTGATTTACAAAAATCAGGTCCGCCACAGCATTTTGAGTTGAATGATATCGTTTCCAAAGCTGTTCGAGATCTTTTTCTGAGTCCGCGGCCCGGCTATTTTCGCACCTCAACCAAGGCTGGCCTATTGCACCACCGGCAGTCACTGCTGCAGCACTGGAAGGAAACATTGTGTGGATGTCAACTCCACATTTTATTCCAAGAAATTCAAATATGTACATGGAATAGAAAAAAAATTTAACACTTCACTATAAGTATAATAATGCCAATTCACTTCACTATCAAAATGTCAATATTCATACTCTCATATTGGATTTATTAGTGCTAGCTGGGTAGCTCGTTTTTTCATTGTAGTTTGAGTCAATTTTGAAATAACAACAACAATAAATTATATAAAAAAGATATTAGTCATTGCTCGAACTACATATATAAAAGAAAGGATAAGATAGTTTAAATCTTATCGTATTAATGACAGCTGAACTGGAGCGGTCAGTTCAGGTGACAATATTAATAATCTCATCTTCACTAGAATTCGATTAATCTTCGTCCTTGCTTTCATTACGTAATATCTGCAAAAGATTAATTCAGAGCTTTTCCAAACAAAAATATGCGACGTCTGTATAAATGTTACCTTTCCAACATTGTAGTTGCCAATGGTGAAATAGGCCAGCCTTGGTTGAGGTGCGAAAATACCCGGGCCGCGGGGTCAGATAGAAAAAAACCTCGAATAGCTTTGGAAACGATATCATTCAACTCGAAATGCTGTGGCGAACTCGATCTTTTGTAAATCAAGGAGCATAATATTGAAATAGTTGCATAAAATTTAATAGTGAGCTTCATAATCTTCCTTTCTATGGAATGTTATGGAAAGAAGGTGTTATAATAGAGCGAGGAAATCTATACAGAGGAAAACAAACCTTATAAATCAATGTACATTATCTGTTTTAAGAGTTCTGCTTAGGTTCTTTCGATTTGAACTCTGTTCTGGTGATTAACGGAGGTGCAAAGAAGAGATGAAATGAAAGGAAAAAGACGAAAAGTGGGATTTTCAAACTTTGCGATACTCTAGTGTACGAGCTGGGTTCGTCCGTCTATGCGCAATACAAATCCCGCAAAATTCAGGAATAGTTGTGTTCAACCGCGATTTTATATGCTGTTCTGACAACTTCTTTCCCTGCAACAAACGTTCAAACTAAGGACGAGCCGCTATTTTATACAACAATTAAAATGACTAAATATGACGCACAATGAGTAAAAAAATAACAAATCAACGATTCCAACTACTAGCCTATAACAATTTCTTGCTGTTCTGACCAAATGTGAAAGTTTGAGTCTCTGAACACTTTTTCAACTCTAACCTTAGGCTATGTTAGGTTCCAATTATTGATTTTTGGCGCATATTTGGCGTCATTTTGCTCCTTTCTCAACAATATGCCGGTTTTTGTATAGATTTCAAAGAGAGGAATCTAGTGATATATAAATTGTCCTGAAGTTTCCATTTTATGAGCAGTTATGAGCAAGCGACGGTGGCCGACGGTGCCGCACCGTCACTCACCGTCGGTTTTTCAACGTTCATGCAGAGTATTGTAGTAATAATAATTCAGACAAATTTCGATTTGTTTTAATCAGACGATAAATGGGACTACTTTTTGATGCTCCTAATGAAACATTTTCATACTGTCTCATGTTCGCTCATATTGTGAAAGATGCAACAAACATATGCAGCTAATGTGAGAAGAATTGCTGGTTAATTTATACTGAAATTACGGAGTGGTACTACAGTCGCTTTGAAGCCTGATTGCTTCTATATTGGCTTTTTAAACAAATTTTGCTATGTAACTGCCAAACTTCGTCCTAAAAAGGATGAAGAATAAAGTGTCTGGCATCAATCAATCCGCTTGGGATGCGCCACCACGCTCACTTCAGTTCAGAATTGCTTGAGGTTCACGAACGTACTGGCCCATAGAATGACTTGCGGGGGCTGGGCGAAGTGTCAAATCAATATTTTTATCCTCCCAGACAACTCTGGTACCAATATGTCCCCCCGAAGAGATGAAAAGCTTGGTGAGCACTAAAGCGGATTCGAACTTTCGATTGATGGTGCAGGCAGCGGAACATATAACTGCTACACTACACCCGCCCCAAAACTTAATCTTATTAGTGAAGAAATATAGATCAACCCAAGGTCTTGTTTTCTGTATTCGTAAACAACTGGAACCACATTTAGTACTTATGTTGTTCTGGGGTGACTGTTCGATATAGTTATTATTGTTGTTTTTCGCCGAAAATGATGAGGTCTCACCAAGAAGATGACTGAGCAACAACGTGCATAGTACAAGGTCGGCCAGTTAGAAATGTCCGTTTTCACGGATAATTCAAACCAAAATAAAACCAAGTTGACGAAACTTTGACTTCAATGGCTGATTAAGAACATCCAAGCTGTTCTGCTAATTCCCGAGTTGTTTTGTAGGGATCCACTTCAATGACAGCTCGCAGCACCTCGTCATCCACAATTTCTGGCATAACTCTGTGTTTGTCATCTTCAAGAGATTTGTCGCCGTACTGGATCGCTGGAACCAACGACGGCACTGACGATCGAATATTTCTGTTTCTCCAAAAGCCGCACAAATCGATCGATCTAATTCGGCAGCAGTTTTTCCTTGCTTGGAATCGTATAACATACTATGGCGTAGGAAAAACTTTCGATCGTTCCTTTTTTAAACAATAAATATCAAATCGCAGACCACTCACAAAAGAAAATAAAACAAATAGAAAACATAGAAAATAAAACGGAAAAAAAAAATTGTCCAAGTGATTTCACAATCTTGTAGTTTCGCAAAATTTTGAAACGAGGGCAGATACGCAGCGGACATTCCTAACTGGCCAACCTATTATCTTCAAGTAATCGAACATTATTAATACTCCCGCTTCAGTGAAGTAGTACCATTATTGGTTTTCGGTTACCATTATCAGTTCCCCAATTTTTCTCGAAAAAGTTCCGTAATTCCCGGTTAATTACACTAACCACTGCGCGTTGATTTCCTATCTGTCATTTGTGATTATTGTTTCACTGGTATAGGTTCAAGTGACGCGAATGATTGCAGCGACTGACAGTCTTAATATCCACATCCAACTGTGTTCTACGACCGTCTTTTTCTTCGCTCCTCTTGATCACTTGGCTTGAATCTTTTATCCATGACAGACCTACAGGTTTCGTTTATTTCCATTCATAGACATTCATACCTGTGCAGAACTGTTTGATCCCGGGTGCGCCTAAAGAGGCTCATGTAGACTTCCGAACATGTCTACGATCATGTGTTCCTTGGGGAACTGGCGATCGAATGTATCTTAAGGAAGTCAGTCGCTATCCAGATAGCTGACTTTAGTTACTTGTCAGCTATCATACGCTGCATCGCACGCCCGTCGAAAACAATCTGAATGTCCATCAATAATCATAGACCTTCTTAAACGGATTAGAATACAGTATACGAGCTACTGAACTGTCTCAGGAAATCAAACACACTTATTGGAATCTTTTCTACGGAAACCTCGCTGCAACATTTGAGTTTTCACCGAGAAGTTTCATATACATAATTGAAAGACTTCAGATAACATTCCTATTGCTTTTGGTACGGATAGAAATTTGAGACCTGCTTATGTCTTAATATTTTTCCTGAACGGAAATGAAGATAGTGAATATTCTGTGTTTTCCATGACTTTTTTGTACACTAAATGGCATTCATGTGAAACTTATGAGAGATGTTAACCGTTCTGAAACAGGTGAATAAATGTAGAACGGGAGAAGGTGGCAAAAGCTGGTTGTATGTAATCGAAAGAGGTGGCTGAGACGAGCTGTATTTCTGAACTCTAGAAAGAAAAAGAGTTTATCTGAACGAATTTCTAAACTTCTTGGGAGTGATATCTAGAAAAGATTCAGTCATTCACGCCTAATGAACTATTAGACAACCTAACACGATTAGTAATATTATGTACATAGTTTTTTTTTTTAATGTCGTACTACTGCGTTTAGGACGTATTTTGTAATTATTCTCTTTATTGTCCTATTTGATGCAGTAATTTCACTATCAGCTCTCACTATATATCCTTCTTTTCCTCTTTCCATGTGCAGCTTTCCGGGCCCACATAGCCAGGAGAGCGCGTAAGGTGATTGTCTGTTCCTCTAGAAATGATTTTAGCATGACTTCGTAAAGACATATTTTTATCACCTCAAGTATCAAATGGATACGCAGTGACTCGGAGGCATTCGCGGAAAAAGTCTGAGAGAGTCTTTTTACCGTTGTCCTTCGACCGCGACGAATTACGACACGGAGTTACAGTAAACGTGCGCCAGTTCTGTTGCAGCGCATTAGTGACACCGGGAAATTTTCTTCGTCAAAGTAAAACAGAGGGAAACTATCTTAATCTGACAGATCACCTTTGACATTTGCTGGCGCCTAACACTGCATGAAGAACGTCGTAAATGTCCATCGTGGCTTTCGTTACATCACTTCCTTTCCAAAACGCATTGACATGGAAACAGAATATGCAACTGTTTTGGTTTCGAGTAGAACATTTTAGGTACACTGCAAAAATGAAATTATGTTGCAAAACGAAAATAACGAACACTCCTAACACTTGCAGAAATAAGTGGTTAAAGAGTTTATCGTTGATCATTCATTGTGGGTTCCCAAGAAGAATTCGACATCTGTTCAGGTTATGGTGGTTAATTAATTAATTAAGTTAATTATTACACACACATATAATTTGCTCCATTTATCGAACTAATAAAAAGAAAGATGAGATAGTGCAAAACGTTTCAATGACATGTGGGAGGTTGGGGGGGGGGGGGGGGGGGGGGGGGAGGGGGTTGCATTGCATGGTGATCAACTATAGTACTATCTTATAATCATTTTTCCTGTAGATCAATCTCTATCCAAATTTTTGTTGTACTTCACCTTGTGAATGACTATATAAATACAAAAGGAAAACGCGTGCAGCATTATAACGCTCTAAAGGTGATGTGATATTACTTAGATACTTAGATGGTCCGTCTTCACTGTACGTGCGGGCCTCAACATCTTTTCCACTCGTTTCATTCCCTCGCCATTGTCATCCAAGATGTTCTCAAGTTTTATAAGTGGCGATGACAAGGTTCTTGAACCCGTATCCAGGTGAGCTCTCAGCTGGTCTATCCCCGTACTCTTGAGGATGGGCTTTATCCAGCGTCCTAGATATAATTTTGGTGAATACTTTGTGCAAGATGCTCAGCAAGCGTATGGGACGGATAGATGGATAAAAACGGTTTGCAAGATTTTCCATTGGTCTCGGATCCTTTCTTTCTGAAGGAAGGATCTGCTAACATTACATGAAGTGGATGTCCACCAACCCGAAGAAAGTCTGTTGATATAAAGTCAGGTCCGGAGATTGTGCCAGGTTTCATGCTCTTGATAGCGACTCGTGTTTCTGAAGGGAGATTCCGTGGTGGAGCTTCACCAGTGAAGAAGATCGAGCTTGACACAGGAGTTGATGAACGGAAAAGGTTCGAGTAGAACCTCTCCGTAATGATTTCCATCTCACGACAAGAAGACGTGCGAGTCCTGTCTTCGCTCAGCAAGGTTGCTAGCGGAATATTATATTCGCGGAGATCCCTGCGGCACTTCTTTAGACTCGTTCTTCATCGTGTTGCTTCCAGAATTTTCTTCTGCCTGTATTTCGAAACATCGTCTTGCAACGCTTTTCTGCAGCTAGTGTTTACTATTAACCACTTAATATGCGATGCATTCGGATCAAGCCTTAAAATTCTTCTTCTTTCCAACAATTCTTTGGTGGTCTTCGAAATTCGATCCAAGTTTGTTGCGCGCGGCTTCGAGGCACGCTCAACACAGGTTCGTAATCCTTTAGTAGTTTCCTCGTAGTCCACTTTTGTGTCCTCCTCGATGTGCCAGTCATCTTGGGACAAGGAGCCCTCGAGTGTTGATGTTTTCCACGCGTCATCTGTCGGCACGCCATTCCCAATATTAAAATTAAATCCGGAGTATAAACCCCGAGTAAAATTCTTCGTTATGGCAAATGTAGCTTAACAGTCGTGTAATTATTTTTCTATCCATGCAGTTAATCTTCTCCATCACCGTCTACGGCACTGCCCAAGTCGATCCTTACATCATGATAGAGCGAAGTTGACTGCAGGCAATGAGATGAATGTCGAATTGGCTTTAGTGCATTCATGCGGAATATCTCCCTCGTAGCTGCCATCGTGTGGTTAGCTTGCAGCCACAATAACAGAGCTAATCCACGAGTTCAATGGGTCGTCCATCCTGAATCCCCGCTGAGGGTCTCGAGGAGACCCACATCTTCTTGAATCCATCAAGGCGTTGTCGCACTCCGTAATCTGCAAACAATTTCGATCAAGACTAAAAACATATTGTAAAATCGTCGGCCTACTCAAAATCTACCAGGAAATGTGCAGACGGTGATAAAACGTCGTTCGCGGGGCGCTGCTCAACTGTTCTTCGCGTGTTATTATCGACGGCAAGGTTAAACAGAAAAGGTTACACCACGGCACCTTGTCTCACTACAGTTTCCACTTCAAACGACACAGCCAGTGTTCGAACCGCAGTAGTTGCTCTTTCTTTCCTGTCCATTATTAGGCGTGCGAATTTTTCTGGAGCTACATCTGCTTGAAGCGGGTTGAGGAGACGGCCTCCGTGAGGAGAAGCGAAATCGGCTTCGAAATGCAGAAAAGCTAACTGTGGAAGCTTTGAATACCGCTCCCACACATAAATCACTCTTCTCGTAATAAACAGCTGTTCAGTCGTCGATCGACCAGAATTCTTCGTCGCGGGTGGTTTCTTTGCGATGTTTGATTACTCCACTCAGGACGATCCGCTTTAAAACCTTGCACATCACATGCAGCAGTGATATTCTGAGGAAATTCCTGAGTTCCATAATGGATAGCTTTTTGTGAAGAGGAACTATGATAGCTTGCCTCCACGGGACAGGTATCAGACCAGATCCCCCGGCTCAGTAGGCGATTCCTCGTTAACCAAGTATGTCGGTCTGTGAATGTGTTCTAGTTCGGGAGTAATGGAGCTTGCCGTTACAGCAACGTGTTGAAGTGATCCCTCCAAATCAGTGCAGTTGCGCCACCAACACTAACACTTTTAGCTGTGTTGAGTTCCAGAGAATATCCTTTCATTTTTTCACTGTTCGATCCTAGTAAAGCATAAACTATCTACGTGTTTTTCTCTTCTTATGCCCTTTCAAAGTTTTTTCCTCTTGATATCCATTGGTTATCGTGATATCCCAGCTAGAGAGGCAACCTCCTTCTCAAAAGCTTCTCCTTGTTGAAATTACCAGTACTGCAAGTGGCACATACAGAATTATATGTGGGTTTTGTCTCCCCAGATGGACAGGCAAAATTCCTCTTTGTTAGAACCAGGAGCGTTTTCTCTACAGCGTCCTGAATGCATTTAGTGGAAGCCAGCGTCATCCTTTCTCTTCTTGGTCACTTATCCTATATTGATCGAGACAGTACCATCAAGCTCAGAAGAACTGGGCGGTGGTCGTAATAGACAACTCTAGATTTTCGGGTATCCGACAGAGGGATGTTCCTTATCAGAACGTATTTGAGCAAAGAGTCGGGATTTCCCACTCGATGCCTTCGATGATTTTTTTAAAATGTGGATGCAGTAGTGAGATTGATTTCACCACAAAGGTTTATTAGACGATTCCTGTTGTCTGATGTTTGCTCCGTGGGACAGAAACTTTTTCCAAGCACACGCGATTGTTCAAGTCCCATCTTTGCATTTGCACCGACAATTACCGTCTGCTGGCCTGGTATCTTGGATATCAACATGTTGAGTTCATCATAAAACGCGTCCTTGTTGTAGCCCTCTGCGGTCTCGGTAGGCTCATGAGCACTTACGATCCAGAACTAGAGTCATCTGCTATCCCGCAATTGTATAAAAGCGCATCTAGACGACGTTGAGCCAAACTCCTTCACCAGGTTGTAAACGTTCCTCAAAGCAGTTGCGCAGCCTCCTACTTTCGTTTCATTAGCATCGCTACAGCCGATGGTTTAGTCTCCAACACTGAAGACGGGCCGGCTTCTGATGCATGTTTCCGTCCTTTCAGCAGACGGTACATGCAGACATCGCAGAAGTCTCGACAGAGTGGCTTGTATGAGTCCACTTGACGGCGACAAAAGTTTAAAAAGTTTAAAGTTTTTGGCATTAATCAATCCGCTTGGGATGCGCCCCCACGTTCACTTCAATTCAGAATCGTTTGAGGTTTACGAACGTGTAACTGACCTATGCAATGAATTGCGGTGGCTAGCTGATGTGTCAAGTCAGTGCTTTTATCCTCCTAAGACAAGTCTAGTACCAATTTATCGACCCCAGAGGGATTAAAGGCTTGGAGAGCACTACGGCGGATTCGAACCTCCGATCGATCGTGCAGGAAGTGGAACCTCTAACCGTTACACCACACACGCCCCGACGGCGACTAGCAGTTCAACAATTAGAGACGGATATTTTTGCCAAAGATTCAATATCTCCCTCAAACATTTGACCTCTCACGGTGTGGGCTCCGGGATGTTACTGGACGAAAGCACCTTTTGCAACGTATGGTAAGATTTTACTATATAACAGCGTGTGTTGTGTAGCTCGTACGCTTCGAAAACGTATACTCATGTGCCCATATATATATATATATATATATATATATATATATATATATATATATATATATATATATAAATGCGTTATTAAATATATTAGTCCGTGTGCCTATGTAAAGAAAATACTCCGTAATGATGCAAAACTACACCGGAGAGGACCGAACTATCTCCACGCATTCAAAGACGAGCACGCTGTCTTTGGGCCATTGTCTGCAGCTATGTGGCTATGTATGTCGATTTTGATAAAGGACAAAGGATAAAGTTTCTGGCGTTAATGAATCCTCTTGGGATGCGCCCCCATGTTCACTTCAATTCAGAATCGTTTGAGGTTTATGAACGTGTAACCCCTCATACAATGATTTGCGGTGGCTAGCCGATGTGCCACGTCAGTGTTTTTATCCTCCTAAGACAAGTCTAGTACCAATTTATCGACCCCAGAGGGATGAAAGGCTTGGTGAGCACTAGGGCGGACTCGAACCTCCGATCGATCGCGCAGGAAGCGGAACCTTTAATCCCTACACTACAACATCCGCCCCTGTTGGTTTTGATAAGACAAGTTAGCTTCTATCTTATGTAAGTGAGAGTTAATGAACTTTTATGTGAATGTATACATCAAATTTGTAAACCATCATGCTATATCATAAAGGGCTTCTTCTTATATATATATATATATATATATATATATATATATATATATATATATATATATATATATATATATATATATATATATATATATATATATATATATATTAAAAACTGCCACGAAACTGTTATCAGCATTAAAAAATAGGATATGGTTTAAGCCGTTTTTCTTTATTACATCATCAGCAATTAGCACCGAATAATGAACTAAGCTAACATGAAATGACGTGAATATCATCATCGTACTGATGAAGATAACGTCTTAGGAAAGATCACGTTGACTGTTGGGTACTATTTAAGTAGCCGTTTGCATGCCTGCTTTAAATATGTAAAGGAAAGAAGTTAATTAAGGAAGTTTAAGTTATGGAAAGAAGCTAACGGAAGCGTGCAAGGAAAAAGATACGGTGTCATAAAGGTGAAACGCAATACTTGCAGTGGCCATTGCTATGAAACGGTTCACAATGTCTCATTTACTCTTTGCCAAATCCCCATTAACTAATTGCGCGATACTACTGCATAATGGCACACCAACTGCACGCAACTGGACCCATCACAACCTAATGTACCACTTTGCGAAGCCGGCGCAGCACTCCTAGGCCGTCGGACTCGTCCTCCTCTCATTTTGGAATTTCGTGACTGACATATATATGAGATATATATGATATATATATATATATATATATATATATATATTATTCGGTGCTAATTGCTGATGATGTGATAAAGAAAAACGGCTTAAACCATACCCTATTTTTTAATGCTGATAACAGTTTTGTGGCAGTTTTTAATAAAATTTTTGAACGAGGTTTAGCAGAGTGTGTAAACTGAATATTACTAAGTCTCTGTCGATTTTGCTTGTACTAGCATTATGAGTAAAATATTGTTGGGGGAGAGGGGAAGGGGAGGGGAGGGGGAGGGGGGTCATATAGTGGCGCCTTTATTTCTGGATGTTCTATCTTACTTTTTCTCTTTGTAACTCTAGCTTACATGTCATAGATCCTCTAAGACTAATACTCAGGTGTGAAGGCCCCGATTAAGTTATTTACTTCAAAAATAAGGGCGCCACTGAGTGGCTCCACCAACCACATTTTACCCGAAGTATGTATTATGTATGTGAATTGAATTATGTGAATTTTTATGCATCATATTTGAGAACCAAGTGCCTTTTTGTCATTCCACTTTGTCTCGTCCCTAGAATTCTTCTCGTATACAATGTAGTAAGGTTCATTGAGTGCATTAACAAACAAATAAATGTACCGATATGCTTGATTACGATTTTGATGAAGTACTACATGGCTGTCGTTGTTTACTTTTTCAAATATTCACATTTACAGAAACATATGGCAATACGTAGTCCGTCAATAACACTTTCTAATGGGGTCGAAATGCCTCAAATGGGTCTAGGAACATGGGTGGTGAGTTGCGTAAACGATGCGATAATTATTTATTTACTTATTTATTAATTCCTTAGTGAGATATAGAAAAAAGTTTAAGACCACACCTGCTGAGATGAAAGCAGCTCTAAAGATAGCTATCGAAACGGGTTATCGGCTACTTGACACAGCTAGTTTGTACAAGAATGAAGGTGCGATTGGTGAGACTATACAGGAGCTGATTAAAAGCGGTGCGATCAAGCGTGAGGATCTTTTTATCATAACCAAGGTAACAGCTAACCTTTCTTCTTTTTGATTGCTATTTGAATCTTTTGAACATCTTTTCATTTTTTTCTTTCTAAGGATTTTTGTACTTAATACTGAATTTGTCTCATTAATTGGTGTAATCGCAAAACTTGAGCAGTGATACGTGAACTTTAGCAAGCGGCTCTATCCAGCCTAATAGGTTTTTGCATGCATTGTTTGCTTCATTATCAGAGACATAAATCAGGTCTCGCTTCACTATCAGCACGAAAGATTCCAAAATCTACTGCACTGATGTTGATGACAAAGAAAGTGTAAGGCTTTCTGGAAGCTGAGAGGAACGACTACAACAAATCAGGGAAGAGTCTGTCTCAACGTTGTATACATGCGTTGATGTTCGAAATACGCAGCTAGGATTCGTTCAGCGTCGAAATTATTGCAAAAGTCAGAAATGCACTCAAATAATAGTCTGATTTCTTTGGAACATGTCATTACCTCCTTGCATTAAATAACAGATGAAAAATCGCAAATTACAGTGTTATCACGTTCTGGGAAAAAACGTTTTTGTCTGAAATCTAAGGCTGCTTTCAACGTTGTGTTTGGTCCTGACCAACGTCCACTTCTTCTCAGCTTCAAGATTAGGTTCCACAGACAGAAGAAAAAACTAAGGTCTTCTTCATTAACCGAAGATTGGCATGGGAGGTAACAAAAGGAAATAATGACTTACTTTGAATTGATCGATGGACTGATATTATCCCCTGACTTGAATGCCCGCATCTTTGCCAAAGGGTGGTGTCTTTGAGTATTGCCCCGGTTAACCTTCTCGATTTTCAGCAAGACCTTGCACAGAATCCATCCATCTGTCACAATTTCACATCCTTTCAAAACTGTAACGAGGCTTTCGCTTGAACTGTCTTTCCATACCTGATCTGTCTTCAGTTCTTCTTTCACAACCTCAGTCCAGAGCTGCCGTCCAGTAGCCTACCAACTTGAATCCAGGAGAATCCTCAGAGCACGTTGAATAAGGCGGTCTGCTTTACATCTTGTAATGTAATCGAAGAAGCGAAGACGATTTTCTGTACCCACTTTTGACGGCGTCACGTGTTGATACTTTACACGTGTCATCCTCCACTACACCAGATCGACTTCCGCATAAAAATCTTCATTGCGGAGTAACTTTTGTAGCAAATAGCCGTTTTAATAGCTTCTTTTCCATGCAGTCGATTTTCGTTGTTACTGTAGATGGTGGTGCCCAAGTCTCCGATCAATAGACCATGCTAACGCGAACACCGTTTAGATAGTCTTAAAGCTTGGTTTCACGAGCGGTCGAAGACGACCACAAAGACTTCGTTAAGAATTTGAATGCAGAAGAAACATTAGCACATCTATGCTATATCTATCTCACATCTACATATCACTCTCACAACTGCCGTCGTTATTCAGCATACAGACCTGGGGAAAAACTCATTTACGAGTTCGATCGGCTACCCGTCTGCCCTGATTCCGGTGGACGGTCTCAAGGGGACCCACATGTTTGCACTTATCAGGGCGTAGACGTAGACAGTAAGCTGAAGCCAGCTTCGATACAAGGTCGACAACATGTTGAAGTTTCGTAATGGTTTCCGCGAATATAACAACATCGTGGGCGTACTCGAGATCAGTCAAGGGGCACCCTGAAGATGCGAAGACAATGTCGGCAGGACACCGATCGACTGTTCTTCGCATGATGTCGTCGATGGCAAAGTTTAACAGGAAGGGTCGTGCCACTGCTTCTTGTCTTACTCCATTTACCACCTCGAATGGTGTTGTATATCCGTCTGTTGTTTGAACTGCAGCAGTTGTTTGTTGATTCATGGTACTCCATCAGCGCGGAGTGCGTTGAGAAGACGGCCTCGATGAGAAGAGTCGAAAGCGGGTTCAAAGTCGAGAAAGGCTAATTGCATTCGAGTACCGCCGCCAGATTTCGATCACTCTCTTAAGGACGAATACCTGGTTAATCTTCTTTCGGCCAGAAAGAAAGCCAGTTTGCTAGTCGTTGTTTCTTCGCGATGTTTGATAAGCCCGTCCAGGATGATTTGCTCCAGGACCTTATACACAACACGCAGCAGTGTAATTCTTCGATAGTTTCTTGGATCCGTGGTAAACTGGGAACATTTCTTCTACACTCTGTGAAGGAGTCTGCATCGCAAGGCTTCTTATTGGTTCGTTCCCTAACATGAACAGATTCTCGTTGGCGGAATTCCTTTCCGCCTTCTATGTCTTTCAAGCCTGCCATTTCAAACTTCGATCGAGGAGGTATTCTTCTGTTTTTGTGAGGTCGTGTTCTAGAACTGAGAAGAACTGGATGGTGGTCAGAGCCGGAAGCAACGTCCCAAACAGCTCCTAGTTTTGCAACATCCGACTGGGAAATGTTCGTTGTTTGAACGTAATCGAGCTGAAGTTTGAGAGTTCTCATCTTTCGCTTGTGTTGTTCTTCAGGCGTCAAAAATGTTGTTCCTTACCACTTTAGCTGATAGCGACAATAATTCCTCTTGAATGTGGGAGCATCCATTTAATTAAGTCCGTTTAATTCAACCGTCCATTTAAGTCGGCCAGACGGTAACCGTCATCTGAGTGTGTTCCACAGGGTAGTTCCTAGCACGTCGAAGTGTTTTTTAAGTCCCTGCTTCGCATTTCCGTCGATTCCCAATATACTGCTTGGGTTTCTTAGACATCAGCGCATTCAGATCATCACAGAAGGTGTCCTTGTTGTCCTGAGCCGTTTCCGTAGATGTAAGAGCAATTACGACCCAGAATTTGCCTCTGTGATCACGGAGTCGTGCAAAGGCGCATCTTGACGATGTAGAGCCAAATTCCTCATGTTCTTGTAGTCGTGTCCCACAGCTATCGCGCAACCTCCTATCTTCTTTTCATTAGCATCGCCGCAGTAGATAATGCAGTCTCCGATGCTGATGACGAGACAGTCTCTGATGCGAGTTCCTTCCAGAGGAAACTGCACACAGAAATATCCCAGAACAATAAGTATCCCAGAACTTTGGACGTGGCGGCCCTTTTGAATTCGCTTGACAATGTACGGCAGTTGGATGTGACGAAACGGATAACTGTCGCCAAATCTCCCTCCAGGGAGTTGACCTTTCAGGTTGTGTGCTTTAACGATGCTATACGACAGCAACTTCCGCAATATATGGGAATCTCGTGCCGTACAGCAGTGCAGGCTGTATAGCTCGTACACTCCCAACGCGTTCACTGAAATGCCTGATTGCGTTTGGTTAAACAACGCCACAGGCAGGTAGCAAGCAAACTTGTGTACGTGGACCCAGGGAAATAATGCAGAAACAAATGCCACGGCGGATGATTCTATTGGGGCATAGACATAGAAGAAGGATCATTACCGACTCTGGCTGCCTCAGTAAATTTAAGGAGGGCGCTACAGAGGCAGCCTTCCTGCCCTAGCCTTAATATAGCATAAAAGGACAAAATACCTGGAAAGCACATCTTCATTTAGACAAGAATCGCAGCAAGATGAGGAAGTGTCTATCAGTGCTCAACACTGCAAACTGAGTCGTTGTCGATGAATCATACCCACTAATCTTAAGGGAGCACATCGCGGCCAGGAAAAAAATAACCGAGCGAGTCGTAGGTTTTAGGCTGCTTGATCTGCACCTCGAAGATAAAGAACGGGAAATCTGGAAGAGATGGTGAGATTAACGCAGTAATGCCAGGATCCGTATCTTCACCAAAGATTTGTGAGATAGCGAAGATCGTCCGTTCAATATGGACAAAAGAACAGCTGACTCGTGGGAACAGTTTATATATTCATATTTTCGTTCATGATAATTCATCCGCTGCGGAATCCAATAACTACCGAGGAATGTCAGTAATGTGAAAGAGTTTTGAGGGGATTATCAAACATCAGCACCAATGGGATAGCGCAAAAATACAAGTAACTACTACATACATTAGACGATGTATGGACGATAAGCTGTTCCAATGGTGGCTTCAAAGGAGTATTTATGGCCAGTTGTCTCAGTTGTTTACAAACCTTTGATCAGTTCTTGGCAGTATTGCGAAGGAAATGTTAATAGACATGGACTCTTTTTCAAATCTCTGAAGGTTCGCTACAGTTCCTCTTCTCACGTTGAATGAACTTTATTATAAGGCAGATCGCATATTTACAGATTTAGCGTTCTGTGATTCAGTCGAGAAAAATAGGTTTTCTAGTTTCGGGCGGTAAGTTTTGAAGGTACAAAGTTCTGGTGTTCAACATGTGAATGATCGGGCATAACAATGCAAAAAGAATGCACAGATGTTAATAAACTCCCTTATAGTACGCGTATGCCATCAAGAGACCGACAAAACGTATTAAGAACAGCATACCTCGAAATTGCCGATGTTGGGATATCAACTCGAAAAGATAGGATAAAGGGTGTAGATCTTGAGTATTAGCCCGATCACATGCAGTTCCATCTGGTTGCCCGGCGTGCAAGACTGCTTTGGAGATCACATATCCTTAATAATGACCTAGTGACGTAACACAATTGCGAGCGTAGGCGTATGCGCGGCGTCGGGCAGTCACTGAGCTGCTAGGACTGTCTCTTCTGGTTGTTAGCAGACTCGGTGCGTACGCCTACACTATGCTTACAGACGTAACAGGTTACTAGGTGTCTCGTAGGAATGCTCGACCGTCAAAGTCGTTTTTTCAAGGGAGTTAGGAAACTTGAGCATGATCGCGCTCGTGTTGGTGATCCACACCCCCTAACTCCCTATTTTCGTGGAAAGATCCCAACTTCGTCTAGTTTGTAATTTCCTTGACTTTAATTTGTTTATTCAAGTAGACTAAAACAGGACAGAGATGACGCAAGTTACTCGCGCTTGATCTACTACGGAAGGTGAAAATGCCCTCAAAAGTGCGTCCTCAACATCGTGAACACCTCACAGCCACTGTTTGAAAAAAAAAAAACCCTCAGGTTGATATCTTTCCACCAATAATTAAAGCAGAATAAACATCTACGTGTATCTAGATGAGAACACGCCACAATTCTATTAATTTCGGGCATTCTGAACACTTAAATGTTTGTAAAAACACCCACAAAATGAAGTTCGCTACGTGATAATTTGTACTCTGCTAAGGCAAACGAATATTTTGCCACTGTATTGGTAACTTGCCAAGAGGCAGCTTTCGTGGAACTTTTCATTTCGTTAGACATTCTCAAACGTCGTGGATACCTGTAAGTCTGAGTGCTCATGATGTCTGAAATCCATGGACTAACGATGGAAGGGTTGTACATACTAGATTACTGTCGGCTATGTTCTGCCTCCTATGTATTATTGGACGGGCGGCAGTCTCAAAGGTTGAGCACTGCCTTTGAGGACAACGTGAACCAGGGCTTGCTTTAAAAGTGTCATATAACTATTTACAACAAATAGTTCGATTCTTGCTAGAACGTGCTGAATACTTACTAAGATACTTAGATACTTAGATGGCCCGTCTTCACTGGACGTGCGGGCCCCAGCATCTCTTCCACTCGTTTCGTTCCTTCGCCATTGTCATCCAAGATGTTCTCAAGCTTCGTGAGCGACGTTGACGAGGTCCTTGAGCCGTATCCAGCTGAGCTCTCAGCTGGTCCATCCGTGCAGCGAACACGTCACCCCATCTCGTTGGCGGTCTCCCTCGGGGACGTTTAGCGTCCCTTGGGATCCACTCTAGCATTCTTTTAGTCCATCTATCGTCGATTCTTCTCATGATGTGACCGGTCCTTCTATGCTTTGCTTTCGATACATATTCCGCTGGGTCGCGAAGACGGGACATTCCTCCTAAGTCGAAGCTACGAAGACCGGCAGGGTGTTGTGTGCGCCGGTTAAACTTTAGGAGACATCTCTCAAGGGCTCTGTGGGTATTAAGTAGCTTCCCAGACGTGGCCGCGGTGTCTGCCCACGTCTCCGCTGCGTAACAGAGCGACGGAAGGACTGTCGAGTCGAACAAATGGGCACGAAGATCTTGGTCCGTCAGTTGGTTCGTAGTCTCCCTGACAGCTGCGAATGCTGCCCATGCTGCTCTCATTCTTCTACTCAGTCTTTCCTTCAAGTCGTTTTCCATGTTAATAGAACGTCCGAGGTATACATGTGACGGAGTTTCCACGATTTGGGAGCCTTCAAGTTGTACTCCTCCGTTCTCGCAGTGGGCGTTCTTCATGAACTGTGTCTTCTTTCCGTTTATCCGTAGTCCTATTCTCCTCCCTCTTTCGTTCATTTCGTTGAGCATTGTTTCTGCTTCGTTGGTACTGCTCGAAAAGAGAACGATGTCGTCCGCAAAACGAAGGTTCGAAAGAAATCTTCCATCAACACGTATGCCCCTTTCTTCCCAGGATAGTGATTTCATTATCCATTGCAATGCAGCCGTGAACAGCTTCGGCGATATAGTATCGCCTCGTCGTACCCCCTTTCCAATGGGTATGGTGAGAAGGCGGTGGAAAAGCTGTATCCTAGTCGTGCATCGTTCGTAGCAATTGGCTAATGTCCTCATATACGACGCGTCCACACCTTGATCGACCAGCGCTGACAGTATTGCATTCGTTTCTACGCTGTCAAAGGCTTTCTCATAGTCAACGAAGGTTAGATCAAGGGACAGGCGGTATTCATGGCAAACCTCTATGACCCTCGACACGGTCCGGATATGGTCCAAACAGCTAAACCCCTGGCGGAATCCAGCTTGTTCTTGAGGCCGGGCTTCATCCAGCGTCCTAAATATGCGTGTGAGGATGATCTTGGTGAATACTTTGTATAACACGCTCAGCAAGCATATCGGACGGTAGTTCCGAAGGTCCTCTCGGTCACCTTTCTTATGGATAAGAACGGTTCGCGAGGTCTTCCACTGGTCTGGGATCCTTTCTTTCTGCTGAAAATAGGATGTCATGTACGCTGCTAAGATTACATGAAGCGGATGGCCACCAGCCCGAAGAAAGTCTGCTGATATAAAATCAGAAGAATTTGTCTGCTGATATAAAATCAGAAGAATAAAATTTCATGAAAGAGAGTTCCCATAAAATAGGTGAGCGGCGGACAACAGCCCTGCCATTTTCATTCCGGTCCCCTAGTCCAAATCTTCCAATCCTGTATTCCTCTTCTGTAGCCTTTCCTAGTTTTGCGTTGAAGTCTCCGACAACGAATTTGTAATAGGACTTCTCGTTGCGGACTACTTCCTCCAGCTCCTCGTAAAACGCTTCCAATTCGGAATCATCAGCTGCTGATGTTGGTGAATAGCAGTTGATGATACTGATGGATTTTTCGCGCAGAAGGCGGAGGCGAAGAATGGCCAGACGAGGTGACAGGATCTCGTGAGAATCGACGAGATGGGCGACAGATGGGTGCACAACGAAACCAACACCGCCTACATTTCGCGACGGAACCTTATCTCCACGAATGACGAGTGTACCGTCATTCATCTGTCGTACGTCGCTCCTTCTGCACTTAGTCTCCTGCAGAGCAATTACGTGAAATTTAATACCCTCTGCAGCTCCGAGAAGGGCATGCAGGTCGGCGTCTGTGGAAACTGTTCTCGCGTTGTAAGTACACAGTCTGAGACAGTCTCAATGGCGAGTCGTGCGTGTGTCGCCTTGGTCCAGAATCAATGACGTCCTGAGCAACCTGAGATTTGATCGCCTCTCACCGGTCGCCATACCGTCCGACGTCTGAGACGGCAGGGCCAAGTGTGCAGGGTACTGAGGCAGTGAATATGCTGGAGTGGCAAAGAGACTTTTCCCCAAACTAAGAAGCCATGCCACGGCGAGCTTGGCTTGCACCACAGGCCGTCGCCCAACCTATATGGATCAGGGAACCATCTTGCGACATTTTGCCAAGACGGTGGTGAATCTTAGCAGTGGTATACTCTTAGCTAGGCTTCCGACTCCGAGAAGTCGGAATGTCGGATGTGTCGAACTCCTTCTCAGCTTGGGAGACCCTGCCGGAGGACGAATCTCCTCTGCCCATCGCAGTTCGACGCCCAGTGTTACCTCCACGCCACTATGAGGCGGTAAACCGTTGTAGAGGAACTTGCTGAATAGTATAAACAAAATAGTTGTTGACACCGTTAACAGAGAAATCACAGAATAAGAGCGCAACCTCTAATAAGCGACTACAATAAGCGTAGAGTTGATATGTGTTTTTAGCTCACAGTTCTAGTTCCTCTTTTTCTGTTGTGTATTATGACACTAGCTAGCTGGAATTCTGTCATAATATGCTCCTTTTCAAACTGGTCCCTACAATTGGTCCTTATTCTCTCCTAGTGGTGGAAAGCCGTTCAAGGATAGCAAAGTTGGAGAGCCCTTCCGCTTGAGTTCCCCACCCGTTCGTCCAGGATCCCTGACGGATTTCTCCGTCCGAGAATAAGTTGGTCGCCCAAACCCTGGTATCCGTTTATTTGCCTAGCGTTCTGGGTCAGGGAAAAGGATCTCGGGTGAGGATTTCTCACCTTCTGTAGCAGGAGAATGACCTGCCAAATCACTTATGCTTTGAAGGGCCAACCTTGTTGTATAAAATTTAGCCGAAATTCTAGTGAGCTCTGTCCATCTTGTTTTTGTTTTATGGCACACCTCTTGGTGTTTTCAATAAATAAATAAATAAATAAATAACACAAGCCTACAAGCTAGCTGTACTTTGAAAAAGAACTAATTTTTTTTTCTCATCCTTTGCATAGAATAACGCAAAAGTGTATAACAATGTCTTTTTGTTTCAGGTATCTTCTCACACGTTTCTTATTTTGAGTTAGTAAGAATTACAGCTTTGGGTGACGCATCTTCATCCAGATGATACCGAGGCTGCATTACGGAAATCTCTTAGTCTCCTCAGAGTTGATTATGTAGACCTCTATCTCGCCCACATGCCGACATGCTTTAACGTAAGTCATTTGTTTCATTTCCAGATTGAGCTTACTGAGAGGAGAAACAAAATATGTGGGAAGTATTCCATATTCGGATCAAAACATACATGGACAGTTGCGTACCGGTTCGGATCGTGTAACGATCCTCTATACCGCCACCTATCTCTGCAATTCGCCATGCTCCCACCTCGATTCCTACCACTGTCTCCATCGCACCGCTTCGAGCGCAATCGCTAGCCGTTTTGACTCAACTATAAGTGTATTTATGAGAAGTTCAGGACATTTGTCGTCAAAGGTAATGTGCTTGTCTGACGTTTTGAGACTAAACGGTGGCGAGTGTAGTTACCATCTCCTCTTGGGTCATACTCTAGCTTCAATCTCGAAGGAGCAGTGGACATAGGTGACCGGACCCCGATCGCCACTGGTGGATCTAAAGGACGTTGCGTTAAGGAATCTCATTGTATAGGCCAACGTGCATTCCAAAACTCAACGAAATGCATTCAAACATGTTGGCGCATAATAAGCGCATTGATACAACAAATACTTTATCGTTTCGGGCTTTAGTTACTGTTCCGTTCTGAGAGATAGTATTGGGTTGAGGATTGAGTGGTGGTCGTTCTCTTCAAGTTTGTTAATGGAGACAAGAAGTATTCTCAAATTCTTACATATCGCTCAACAGAAAAACACTACAATTTTTAATACAAGAACATTGCATTTCGACCTTCTAGTGTTGCAGATTTTTGTTTTTTTTTTCAGATCATTAATATGCTGCGTGAAGTGGACCAAATGAAGCATTTTCGTCTCCTCTAATTTTTACATTTAGCCTAGGTGTCGAAACCGCTGAAGCTGCTTACAAGATTTGTGTTTTGTTGAAAGTTGTTTTGCATCAAAGTTTGCATAGCATGGTGGAAATATTAAATTTTTTAACTTTTATTTATATGTGGACTTTTAAGCTTAGAGGAAGACTACACATTATTCCTCAACCCAAGAGAAGAAGATAAACGCTTTTAACGAAATTGTTTCTAAGCGTCTGAATGACTGAACCATCATCAGAGTCAAGAGTGATGCTGATAGATGATGAGAAAAATGACGTCCAGATTCTTTGCACCTCCTCATTTTTGTGGCACCAATTTCATCACTGGTAGTAAGAAAACCTTTCCTTTTCCTTCCAATAAGACTTCCACATCGAGACCCACATTGTGCAATGGTGTCAGAAAGGAGAGAGGGCCTCTAAGTTCACTATGGCAATTATGGTCACCTACGGCTACTCGCAATTCCAAAAGTTTTGACTTTGGCCTTTTTGAAAGAGCCGCTTTCGCTTTTGTGCCAAAGTTCTGTGCGGGATCAAACCATCGCCTCCTTCCAAATAAAAAAAAACGCTCTCTCTGGAACCTGGATAACTGCAGCATTATGGAGAAAGATGCAGAGGATCATTCACAACTTCTTGACGGATCTCTTCCACTCTCAGCCACGTTACACTTTCCTCCTAAAAGGTGCTCCCTTCTGAAGGTCGACATTTCATCATCTCAATGAAGAACCGCACTTCACCCGGTTCCGACATTACTCTGAACATATAAATAAACTCATCAGATCTCATCACCACATTTGCAATGCTCTTCATTCGTTACCTTTCAAGATAAGATGTCGTCGGCCACGTCGCTAGGCTGACGCACTGAATTTGCAAAAAAAAAAAGCCAAAATGGTATCACGAATGGAAAATCGCAACGCATGCACTAGGATGCAACTGAATGGATTATTGCAACTACTATGCCCATGAAAAGTTTTTTTTTTCGACGTTTCATACGCTTTTTGTGCATTTCCCGTGATTTCTATTTCGTAGAGCCGACAGATGATTAAACCCATCTTGTTCACTTTTTGGCGCTGCCGCACCACTTTGGCGCGGTTACATCTCTCGTCTTACTATGTGATACCCTTCCGCCTGTTTCATTTTTTTCGGCTCTTGGAAACACGCTTCTCTCCTGGTCTTTCTTATTTCTGCCGCTGCCGTTCTAATGTAAGGGGCGGACGTACAGCTGTTTTCTGGCAGCGAGATACGCCCGTTCACGTTGCTTCCAACTTGAAGCTTGGGAAACTGGCCAACTTTGGGAAACGGTTTGGGAAACTCTTCCCCATGAACCCTATCTTTAGACCTCGCCCTATTAGACTAACAGTTCTTGGCTAACAGCTAGTCTTTTTCCTGGCTCTTACGCATTTCTTGTGGAGAAAAAAATTGTCCAATACTTTCATTGACCTCAAATCTGTTGTTATGTTGTTGTTTGAGTCTCAACTCCGCACTTCTGGTGCCCCAGGCAAGGGAATTGTACCCCTTCCACCCTTCCCCCAGAAAGAAGGAACACTGTGATAGACACTCATGCTTAATACAGAGACGTATGTTCGTCGATGTATAATTGAGAAACTATGGAATTGTGAAGGTTATGTGTGCAAAAGGTGTTTAGGTTATGTGTATGTGAGAAGAAATGAGAACCGTACTCCATGCTTTTTTGCTGTTCGCTTCGCTCGCTTTCACAAATTACAATTGCCTTTTTTTTTATCAACGCTTTCTTCAGTTTTTTTTTACCCGAAAATTCAAGCATAGATGAAAGATTTAACGATTTTTCCCTAAGCGCATCAGTTCTACATTTGAAGAACAATCAAACTTGATTTTACAACTATGTTTCTGTCAAATCTCAGTAATTTGGAAGCATCATTCGAAGTATGAGCCTCCTCCGTTTCCAACTAATAGCAATGAATGATGTGCTAGCATGAAATGACGTAAATATCACTATCGTAGTGATGAAAATAACGTTCTACGTCAGATCGCGTAAACTGTTGGTTATTATGTATTGTGTTTAAGCAGCCGCTCGCACGTGTGTTTCCTCCTTTTGAAAAAAGCACGTTAGCAGCGTTAGTGAGACATGCTGAGAATTAGATGTGTAAAGGAACCATAGAAACCCATTCTAGTGCGTGGGGCTTTCGCGCACCAATCCGACGCAGTGGAAGCCGTCTCTCTCCTCTCTGTAGCTTTCTGGCCCCGCACTCCATCCCGACTCCATGAGACCCGTCGCACCCCATTTTAAAGCTATAGGACCCGTCTCACCTAATTTTACCGCGTTAGGGCTCTACCTTACCAAACCGACGCCATGGTATCCGTCTCCCTCTTTTTTTAGGATTTCTTGACTGAGACACACATACACAGACGCACACACGTGACAGAATAAGCCCGTAATCACACAGCATGATAGTTTGCAAATTTGGGAGTATACGTTCACACAAAAGTTTATTTAGCTTCACTAACATATGAGAGAAACTAATTTGCCTTATCAAAGCCAACATAAATCTGTGTATAGCTTCGCACAATGGTTAAAAGGTAGAGTGCTCGCCCAATGGGCAATGGTTCGGCACCTCAGCGGTGACGAGTTTTGCATCATTATGAAGTATTTTCGTGACACACAAACAAAAACACACACAGACACAGACGCACACATACACACACGTACACACACATGTACATGTACACACACATACACACACGGACTAAGCGTGTTATTATATAGCATGATACATGTATATGTATATGTACATACATATATATATATTTATATAGATACATATATATACCAGGTTGAGCTCAATTCAAATTCTCAGAGTTCCACGGGCTGCTCCAAACACATTTTCTAGCGGGCCTGAGGGTCGGTTTTCATGTCTTAGTCACAATAAGTTCTTTTCTGCTTCATCTCAAAAGTCCTCATCTCAAGACGGAAATCACCGTCAAGCTCAAGTAATTATTATTGATTTTGACTTAAATATATATACGCATAAGATTTTCTTAAAAGAGGTGTAGTAAGAACGCTTTTTCTTAGAAACATACAGATGGGTCACTTGAATAGTGCTTGAATCGTACATCAAGTTTCACTTTCAATTTTCTCAAAATTTCGTAAAATTTTGATTTTCTTTGCGCTGCGCCAGGAAACCTCGCCTCTTTTGAATAACTGCACCATCATTTATTATTGATACAAGTGATTGTGAACCAGAATACTAGTTGGAGTTGCTCGCGGCTCAAATCCACTTGGGTTCTTAAGAACCTATTACTTTTAACAACTTGTCACAATAATTCAGAACAGTGATAGCATAAATTATTGACATTTCGCTACTAAGTTCGCGAACGGCTGTCGAGCGGCTGTGGTTCAAATCTGGTGATTTAGAAAGAAAAATCTTGTCAACAAAGTTTTTCTCTGAAATAAAATCGTTTTTTTTAGAATAGATACAGTGGGTTCAGCGGGTACAGTGGGATCATGTAATTAACCTTATTAACAAGGTTGAAGCTGATTTTGACACATAGAATTTCTCACAAAATCCAGCTGACTCAATTTTCAATGTTACTTCATTCATTCCAAAATGGTACAGTAATAACGCAATGTAAACGAAGAAACCCTACTAACGAAACAATGATACTGGAAGGAATGTCCAGTGGAATACTGTCAGCCTCGGATTTTTGCTTTGGAGTGCGAATATGGTGGGCGAAATTTCGAAGTCAAAATCAAACACGTTTGTTAAGTTTTGTCGCTAATAATGTGTTGTTTTGTTCGGATGCGAAGCTTTTCTAGAGCAGAGTGTTTTGCATCTATGTTTCCTTTTTGGGGACGATGTAGATGTTCTGGAGCGATGCCTAAAAAGCTAAAATTCTTGAAAATTTCTGAAGAAAATGAAATTGATTGAAATTGAAATTGAAAACGATTTCAAAACAACTGAAAGTTTCACACCCCAAGCCAGTTATTTTCTTGTTTTGTTTAGCCTTTGGAACAGCATTGCGTGAGACGAAGTTAGACAATTAGCACTTGGTAAGCGATTCATCTGTGTATGTGAGTAATTTGAATAACCAGTAATCTATGGTGATTCAATAAACCTTCTATTTCAGCTCTTCACATTTTTTTAAATGAAGATTTTCCAGCACGAGATGACGGAACAAAATCATTCGGTAACGGTGGTTGATGTGTGGAGGGGCTTAGAAGGAGTGTATAGGAAAGGCTTGACCAGATCCATTGGCGTTTCTAACTTCAACAAGAAGCAAATAAAACGAATAATGAAAAGTGCTTCTGTGCCCATCCATAATCTGCAGGTACGTCTTTTATGAAAAACCTCCAGAACCCTTATGTTTGTTTGTTGTTGTTTCTCTAATTCAATTTAACTGATCCATTGATGTCATTATTGAATACACTCCTATCAAAAATCTCGAAACCCTTTTGCCGTCCCGTTGTGGTTCCTACGGAGCTGCAAGTCTGCATGGCAGTACCCTTGCTTACCTCCTTTATTGCGCTGGAAGGCAGTAAGCACTGAGCTAAAGATTCACTAGATTTCTGCAAACAGCGACTAGATGAGATGCGCAACGCCTTGTACGCAATGGTGTACGGAAAAAATGGTGCTTATCAATTTCTAGTGACTTGACGCCGTTCAGAACACTGAGAAGTTTCGAGGCCTGGCAGGGAGAGAGGAGGAGCGTGATGGGATATGCATAGCATCAATGACCTGGAATCATTCTCAGGCTTCTGATAAAGATGAGGTTCTCGAAAGGTTAGGGCACAGATAAAGTTTCAAGACGTTTGCTGTATGTGAAAGTTAGAAGATCAAGTGTGCGCTTTCAGCGCCACCCAGAATCATAGAGAAAGCATATGCTCACACTACAGGTAAGAACGATATCCAACCGATGTGTCAATCTAGTGTTTTTATACATAAAACATTGTTACGAATTCATAGGCACTAAGATTATTCGCCTTCTTGTATTGTTGAGTCATTGACCCTGCATGCGCGTAGAAAGTCTCTTCTCGTTGTGCTACACCCGCTCGAACTGCGCGTGCTGTTGGAAACTGCTGCAAATAGATCTTTTCCAGCATTACCTAATAATATGTAATGAAAAATAAGTGACCGAGAGAATCGTATTGCTTCAGTTTAGAATATATAGATTAAAAACCTCTAAATTCATTGTTGTACAGCTGGGGGACTTATTTTGGTTAGTAAAACTGGTCGCTTTTGTTTTCAAGCACTTCATACGGATGCTCCTTGAATATTTCAGATTGAGTTGCACCTCTATTTTCCTCAACATGGATTGCAGAAGACCTGTGAAAAATACAATATCTCACTAACTTCCTACGCATCATTAGGATCTCCTGGACGAATCAGTCTATTTCTGGCTACCAACAAGTACGTTTTTATTAAAATATACTCAATTTTTGCAATTCTCATCCAGAAGGATTCAGAAGAATGGTAAGAGCTAAATCTAAGAGTTCTCTTGAGGATCAAAATGTGAAGAAATTGGCCGAGAAATACCAGAAAACTCCAGCTCAGGTATGTGAGGCGAGCAGGCAATAACAGCATGACAAGATGGTAATTCTTGAAAAGATCCTCCTTTTCACTTGAAGCACTCTGCATGAGTTGCGTTGCTGTGCACCTGTTGATTTGCGAATAACTCTCATTGATATCACAGAAGTTTTAAATCTTAAGATCCTCCTTCGCTACATTATGGACAGAAACATTGCAGTCATCCCGAGATCCTTGGAACCTTCCCGGATTGTCGAGAACTTTCAGGTTAATTTTTTTTGTGCAAGTCTTGCTTGGAGCAGAATTTTTGTTGTAAAAAATTCTCTGAAGGTTCTTGACTTCAAACTGGAAGCAGCTGACTTTAAGCTACTTGACTCGACACGGCACCGTCAAAGGCTTTTCTTCCAAGATTTGTGGGTTTTCTCAGTGGTAGCCCAAGGCAAACTCATCCTTCAATTCTCTGCTGTCAACCAACTATTTCGAAATTTTTATTGATAGGACCTATAGATGCTTCCTATAATTATAGGTGTAAAAAAGCATATACGAGGGTATTCTGAGGAATCAGTGTTCTTCTTTCCGTGCCCTCGTATATGTTTTTTTACACCTTTTTTCAAAGCCCCTTAAATTCTTTACACCCCCTTAAATTCTTAAGTGCTCGTCACGTTCCTCTATATCCTCTCACGTTTACCGTTATGAAAGGTTAGATATTATTCACATACGTTTTCGTTTTTACTGCGACATCAGAATTTTAACTATTGCGTACAAATTTAAATTCATTCACTGGACAAAACCGTTTTCAGCATGAAAGGACATCCAGAAGATCCATGGCCGTCAGAAAGGAAACACTAATCACTTTTCACTTCCACTGCATGACGATAAAATACTGGTTCGTATGTATGTATCAACCCCTTCTCTTACATAAATATTCTTCACAGTTATCGCCTTGTAAGATATTGTTTTTGTTGAATGTGCACGATATTGTTTTCGTTGACTAAACGATTATCCGAGTAATATTTATGTACGAATAAACAATTCTGTAATTGTTTTTCGACAACTCATAAGCGATAAGATAGATGATGGTCACAATTTTATTGCTTTCTGACGGAATCCAAAATAAGACTGTCTCTAGAATATTACTGCAAGCAGTGCTTGTAACCTTTTGTGCAGTTTGTGAGCATTCTATTAAATTGGTATCACCATAATGATAGGTATTAAATTAGATTTTATTGCGTTAATAAAAAGTGCTCTTTGCTGCCTTGTTTCCATTTGTGCGGTAGGAATAAGTGTTTTCAGTTAGTGGCATTGTGTGTGATCCTTTACATTCGACTGCTCGTTAATCTCCCATTTATTCCATCATTTAGCAAGTAGCAACAATGCATAGAACATAGGATTCTATCTGAAAAAAGGGAATTTTAATTATTAGCAGTGAAGCCAGTTAGGAATGTTTTGCGTGATTCTTAGCACTTGTGATTCCTCTTAGGATGTTGTTCGATTAGGATTAGAACGTGCAGCACCTGTTAAACGACTTTGGTTACCTTGCTGAATACGTTTTTTTTTGCAAATAAATGCGAAAGAGTGTCTGTCGATCCAACGTGTCCACACCGTGTCTCTATAGTTCTTTCGGACGAATTTGTTGCTTGCTTTTTTCTGGCCTTTTCATATTGTTGGTATGGAAACCTCCTCATTTCTCATTTCTCATTTCTCATTTCACGATGACAAAGATTGTTTTTCCTTCATTACGTAGAAATTGGCGTACACATATGAATAGTATATTGCCGCAAGCTATTTATTTTAGTATGTTTTCTTAATAATATCTTAATCTTAAGAACTTAATTATAATCTCGTGCGTACGCATTTGTTGTCCTACAGTGATGTCCTCATCCATTTTTACTTGGTTTTTCCTTGGATATTACGGTGTTTATGCAAGAAGTAGGACAAAGGGTACATTAACACCCGACTATTTCATGTTTGCCGAACCGAATAAGGAAATTTTCCATCTACAACTACTATTGATTAACTGCAAACTTCAACAAGACACCGTATCAATAGTTGCATCAAATTCTGTTGTACGCGTAAATGTTGTTAGAACAGTAGTAGTAGGCCCATGTATTTGAAATACTCCAGAAAAGTTTTCTGAAGAATATTCCTCAAAAATGTACTCCGTTAAAAGGCGAGAAAAGGTTTCAGATGCTAAAATTTTCAATAGCTTCGAACTATTTGGTATTCCCAGCGTTTTCGGACTTTCGCGCTACGTGTGAAGAAGATTTTCTCTTTAACTGCAGACGTTCTTTTTTTATGTGGGAAAGCACATTTGACTTTCGAATATGGAGTTAGTTTGGAATGCATTGGGAATTAAACATCTCCGATGATGGGTGGTCAATTCGGGGAAAAAACTGCTTTGCTCAGTTTTTCATCTTTCTTAATAGTTAGGGCAATCTTATGGTAGATTTTAGCCTCCCATCTCTTTAATAGTGAGTGTAGACTATATTTAGCAAATTTATATTTGTGAAGAAAAACTATGGTGATGTTGTAGGTAATCGTATTTCGATTTCTTTTCATATATTCACTTTTTTTGGTTCTTATGAATTACAATGAGATTACCAAAGTTTCACCAGTACCAAATTTAATAATACCCCTAAGTGTCAGTATCTTGCACGGTAGAGCGGCTGCGTAACGTCACAAAATAAGATTTTCCTTTTCTATTCACCTCCTTTCACTTGCAACGTATGCACTGCAAATTAGGTTTTAATGTTTTTGAATGAGAAAGCTTGTGGCTACATTCAGGAAATGGGAAATGCAAAAATGCAAAATAAAGATAGAATAAAGTCTGAGCAAACCAGAAATTTGATCGTTTGTCGTAAAAACTGTTGGGGGAATTTTCAGAGACCTACAACACAAACCAGAGCATTGCTTCCAATGTTGTTTTAGGTGGAATAACAAAATTATGTTGTACTTAGAACACCTTAATATGATAATTCATCTACGCATTACGAAATCAATGTTTATTGCTCCACCCTGCTCAGTGACACAGTTTTCTTGTTAAAATTTAATGGTGTCATTAATAAATGTTGCCATTCTGTTCTCCAGCATCTAAATTTTATTAAGGATGTAAAAAACGACTGTTATTGATATGTATCTATAAATTTAACATTTTTGACGCTTCAACATTATCGTGTTTCTTGAACAGTTAGCTGTCATGTATTCCAGATTTATTACACTTATAATCGCTGAATTTGTCAGCTCAGCTTAATTTACTGACTTCTTTCAAGGATAGACCGATTCTCATACAGTATTATTATTGAAAATAAGGGTAGGCTGCGGTGATTTACGCTGAGTGCACTATGCACTCATGAGAAACGGACCCGCTGCTAATAGGACTACTAGAAAGAAGAATTTATAATTCCAAGAATCACCAATCATTCATTTCTATCAATTACGAGGTACAGATTTGAATTAGAACATACTCTGAATCAAATTAATAAGCTGCTCAATGCTCTTGTTTTCGTCTGACGATAATGTCGTTTTCTTTTCAGAGAATTCGACTGCACTGAATAATTGCATTGTTACAGGTATTATTATGCACTTATTTTGTAGGTAATTAGTCTCTTTATTAGTCAGAAGGGTAAAGAATCCGCTGTACAATCAAAAACTTTCCTATCTATCACAAGGGAATCAATTGCTTTTTTCTGTATATCATTTCTATAAGCTTTTTTATAGCTTTATAAGCCTTTTCTTTTCGACGATTTGAACTTGGAAAGACGTTTCTAAAAATAATACAAGACTGCGAGAAATTTAGTATCAAGTTGGATCAGCTCAGGTAAGGTCACATTTGAAGGCAAAAGATAGGCTAAAAGCTATATGTAGCAGGTGAATTATGTCTCCAAATACGTTATGCCCCAGTGCCTTTCATCTGTCACACATGGACTTCATGTTAGAATTTCACATCGTTCTCTGTAGCTTAGGAGAAAATTGGAAATTCCATAAAACTTGAAAAACGTGTGGAAAAAGAATGCCTTCCTTTTTGAATAAATTTTAGTCGAAATTCCACTCGTGCAGCTTTCCCTTCTTTCCTATTTATGGAAGTAATAGCCATAAACATAAAGATAGATATATGACCAAATACCGCTGTATTCAAACATACGAATTTATCACATTGTCACATAGCTATGATAATGATTATAAAATGCACCCACTTGATATTATATTTATAATGTACCGTGGGTGTATACTACAATTATCATATGAAACCAAAAAATGTCCCAAAATGTCCAAGAAAGCGAAACGGGGAGTGTTCAAAAGAACGCTTTAAGGATGCTATGTCGTACTGTTTTCCATCAAACACGTATGCATGTATTATCCCTCATCTATTTATTAAAAAAGATCGCATCTCATCTCCTTAGGTTAATTACTTTTGATCTCTGCTTATATAGGTTAAATTCAATGTATAAACAAAAAAGATCCCACCAAGATTACGAGCGAAGAAGGTAGCCAGTTAATTAGTATTATCTGATCCGGAAAACGTTTTGAATGTGTGACAAGCTGAGCTGGACTCAGCTCAGAATACAAAGAAGCGGATTTGTGAAAACATCACAGAAGAGATCAACGTCGATAATAATGTGAATAAAACACGTACCACTAATTTTACCAATTAAACTTTAAAACACGTATATGCCGGTGCCTCGAATTAATACAAATAGTCATATTTATTGATTTAAATTTGATTATTTTGAGATGCTGACCAACTTATTGAGATTACTTAAGCTTAGAACAAAATAGTCAAAAAAAGAACGCTAAACAGAATTTTCAGCAGCAAGAGGATTTTGTGGACGTGGCAATTAGCTAAATCGTTTCTTTTCACATTCAGAGATTTCAGGTTTACATAAAATGGAGTTCCTTTCTTAAACCATGAAGCTTTTGTGTTATGAAATGACCTGAAATACTAAAAACGACATTTCATTTGCTATGAAGCTATTTGGATGTACTTATTCTTTGCATTATATTTTTGAGAACACAATTTTCAATTCCGCTCCAGAAATTGCTGGATGCCGCAAGCAGTCAAACCGAGTTCATGGTGTTGAGTCTCGGTCATCCTATGTCTATGCAAAATTCTGACTCTTTGTCTCGATCACCCTTCATTCCAACAGCAAAATTGTCGTTGATCAAGATTTCCTTCTTTTTTCTTCCTGCTTTTTCCTTGAAGTGAGTCTGTGGCAATTCAGATTTGCGTCATCATATAAGTAGCATCCTTCATAAGGGCGACATGTGGATCTCGATATTAGCAAGCATTTTATTTCTATTCCATTCTCACGTATTATTCAAGGTTTCTATTTGTATCTAATTTGTTTCTCAGCAATTTTTTACAGATCACAATATTTAATGCCTTTCAAGTTCACGTCCTCGTGGTACACTGCAGCAAGTGTAAACGTTATGAGTTAAGCCAAGTTGATCAGCTTTGTGAAGATTTATGGGAGAGGGAGCGGGAATGGGGAGAAGTGAGGAAAAGAAAATCCTTATTTGTGATCGATTTAATTTCGAACATATTCTCTTGCTCTACATAGTCGTCTAGTGCAACACTTTGTGCTTGCATATTCGCGTTTTCAGCATTTTTAATTTAATGATCGTTTCCATAGCTTTTCACAGAAGTTCATGTTTCTGTTAATCTCAGCCGAAGTCTTTGGTTTTTTGAAGTAAAGTATGAGCATTTTCTGGTTATGAACACAAATAGTTTCCATGGATGTATGTACAGAAAAGGACCGCATCTTCTTTTTGTTTTCTGCATGAGCCCTACACAAAAATTAGGCAGTGATTTTGGTTATCGGAAACTGGAATAAATATATTTCTTCTACGAGAACACAAATCTGTTATTGAATAGATTTGAATTTTTTGAGCATCTACAGTGCAGTGATAAGAGGTCTCCTCAGCGACTGCAAGGTTATTGGTTCGGTACTGCCCAAAGCCAACCAAGTCAAGAAAGAAAAAGAGGGTAGGAAAAGAAGGAAAGAAAAGACTGGACTGCTAGACTTGTCTGGCAGAGGTAGTGGTAGGGACATTGGTTTGATGCATCGGGTGATCACTGCAAGGTATATGCGCTCGTAGACCTCTACAATTCTGTATTCAAACAATCCTGAAAAGATCAATTTACTCCAAGTATTTAATTTTTTTTCTTTTATTGTTCAACATTAGTGGATCTTTATCTTGTTGAACGAAATGAATTGTCAGTGCTATATCAAGTCGTTGGCATAAGTATCGGTCATTAGCAACGATTCATTTTTTTTTTTCTGAAAGCAGAAGAGTGTTTACTCACTTTCTCTGGCTTGCCATGATGCGATGATTACGCATGTTCTTGTTATTTCCTCAATAGATCATTGGAATATAAGTCAGCAAAGGACTTTTTTGAGATCATTAATTAGATGATGTCAGACTACGGACATTCAGTTTATCTTTCATTCATTTACACTAGCAGCCTTCCGTTTGAGCATATTTTGTGTGAGACTTTCAGCTGAAAATAATATCGATGGTTTATCTCCAACTAAAGTCTAATTATATTATAAAGCGAGAAAAAATGTCAAAGAAAAGAGTGTAGAGGTATGATCCATTGAGTTATATATATATATATATATATATATATATATATATACATATATATATATATATATATATATATATATATATATATATATATATGTTGTTTCGTGAGTGACGTTGACGAAGGACGAGGTCCTTGAGGCGTATCCAAGTGAGCTCTCAGTTGTTCCATTCCTGCAACGAACACTTCACTCCATTTCGTCGGCGGTCTATTTTGTATTTTGTTTTTTTTTTTTTAAGTGTTTTTTGCGATCCACTCTAGTGTTCTTTTAGGACATCTGTCGTCGATTCTTCTCATTATATGGGTGGCCCATCTACGCTTTGCTTTCGATAAATATTCCGCTGGTCCTGAATAGGGGACATTTTTTCCCCACACTAAGCTGCCCTGCCATGGCGAGCATGGCTTTCACCACAGGTCGTCGCCCAACCTACATGGCCCAAGAGAGCCATCTTCCGACATTTTGCTGAGAAGTTGGTGACTTTTAGCAGTTTGACGTTTTTGGAACGCGTATTAGCCTATACGATCACTTGCGGTGGCTAGCCAATGTGTCAAGACGGTGTTTTTATCCTCCCAGACATGTTTGGTACCAATTAATCGAAGGAATTTGCTGCTTTCTGGATATTTGACGTCATTATTAAGGTAAAAACAGAAAGAGTTTAAATATTCAACTCCTTTTCCAGGATTCACTGAATCTTACACATCACGCTATATTGATTGAAGTTTATTCTCTGAGAAAGCACTTCTTGTTCTTTGCAGAAAGCACAGAAAAAACTTGAAACACGAAAAAAAGAAACGTTCCACACGACTTTTACTCATCCGTAGTAACGGTATCAACATAAACATAAACATAAAATAACATAAAAAAGTCATTTCAGTTACTGCAAAAAAACAAATTGGTTAGTAAATATTTTACAACAAACTGAAATGAAACGTTAGCTCTTCCTATTTTCTATTCACAAGAAATGTACCATGCCCATTATCTGGAGTACGTCGGTTACAAGGATTTTCACCAGCATTTCACTTTATATGAAATCATACATAGTAGTCACATACTGTAATGATTCAAGTGTAATCTCTCAAAGGATAGAAAATACAGAATTTCCAATTATTTTTTTTAACGCACATATCTTACACGTATATTTTACATACAGCCAAATTATTTACATAGTGAATATATTATGCTAAACCTAAGCATAACTGCAAACCAACAATTCTTTTTCGTTTTGAACATTGTAGTTTGAGAAGCAATTATAGGTGGTACCTATCGTATTTTAATGGTAAACAAATAATTCTCTGCTTGTGCTTACCGAATTTGTTCAAAAATGCAGACTATCTTAACCTTTGCTTTTTTCAGTGAATAGACCATACTTTCAGCTACATATAAAGTATTTATCCATTTTTTCAACTCATCTGTTTTTATCTATTTTCATTTATTAGTACTTAAAACGGTCTTGTTTGAGAGGATGCTAGTTGTACTAATTGAAAAAGTGCTGTAATTCATGGAAGATATCCCTAACTTGCTGCAGGTTATACAGCACAAAATCTAAGGATTTTCCAGGCTTTTCCCCAACACACGGCTCCTTTACATGAAGTATCGTAACTTCTGCACTAGAGAAACATCTCAAAGAAAACTGTAGGAAATTCAGAAAAAATCAATACTTCTATCCACTACGGGCAGGTGTAGTGTAGCGGTTAGAGGTTCCGCTACGTGCCCCATCGATCGAAGGTTCGAATCCGCTCTAGCGCAACCCAAGGCTCTCATCCTTCCAGGTGCGATAGATTGGTACCAGACTTGTCTGAAGGATAAAAACAATGAGTTGACATATCGGTTAGCCTCCACAGGTCATAGTATAGGCCAGTTACACGTTCGTGAATCTCGAACAATTCTGAATTGAAGTGAACGTGGGGGCGCATCCGAAGCCGATTGATTAACTCCAGACACTTTATCCACTTTATCATCCAGGACTTGATTTGGAATGTCACATTTCAACAACAACATGTTTAAACAAAGCAAATTGTTTCGTTTCAGTGAAAACGCTTGAATAATTATCCGAGAAAGATGCTCTAGTTTACCACTGATCACAATATGATCTACCGTAATGATATCGATTCTCCAATGATCTCCCAGTGGGTTGCAGACAAACGGGAAGGCACAATGAATGAAAACGATTCATGGATGCTATTTAAATTTTAGTCGATTACAGGTGTTTTTTTTTCAAAATGTAAATAGAACAATGTGGCGGGTGTGGCGCAGTTGGTCAGAGAGTGATATAGGCTACCCGTAAACACACAATGCGGGTATTTTGCGAGCTGGTCTCTCTTTCTGAAATAAACCACGTAAACTTAGTCGAATCAGAGAGTATCAGAAAGGTGTGGAGGAAAAATAATGGAAAAAATAATGCGGTGAATCCCATAGAAAATTCATGACGTTGCATATGTAATATCGTTTTCAAATGAAACGATTCCTAAGTGTAACCGTTTTTAATTGTATTCAATAAGTTAATAATGGTGAATAGGATAGTATGTAGTATTTAAAAATTTGAAAAACTCGTCCAAATCATTTATGTATGCATTCGTAAGGCATTCGTATGGTTTCATTCGTAAGGATATTTCTGCTGTTAATATTTATTTTACTGCAAAAATCACGGAAAAAGTTGCCACTTAACAATCGGCCTTCTGGTACGTTCTCAATCGTAGTTGGCTACATAGTTGGCATAGTACGTATTTTACTCATTTTATACAACACACTTCAAATTTCCCCTTCTACTGCGAACTCGTTAGTGAAAGATTTTTCTTCTGCTCTTGAGGCGAAAAAAATAACTTCCAGGATTTCTTCTTATTAAGGGATTCCTTTGGCAAGGAAAAATGGAAAAATGAACACCATAAATCAAGATTCATTGAATTTTAGCACTTGCATGTCTAGAACTTAATAGAATTTAGGCGGAACTACATAAATTCGTAGTATCGAGCATCCATGAGATATGGGAAAACGATTTCTATTTTTAAGAATAATGTGAAAGATTTATTCTTTGTTTGCGTAAACATGGCAGGGTGGCTTCCAAAGGTATTGTGTTGTTTGCTATAATACTACTCTGCTATCCTGAATATGTTAACGTAGGCTAGTAAATTGATCCGTTTGAATGTGAATGGAAAGGAAAAATAAGAGCCTACCTGGTGGAAGCAAGCCATTCATGCTTCTAATTATTATTATTGCTACTTTATTTTCTTTCCGAGATTTTGTTTCAAGGAAATATAAATGTTGTTAACTATCTTTCATTTCTTCTTCACAAATGTTCATTTTTATTTTATTTTAGCCATTTCTTACCTGACTCTCATCCCATTAATTTTATAGTTATTATTTGGTTGTTCTCTTTCTTTTGAACTAGTTGTAGTGGTTGGTGATTGACGATGAACGAATAACGATAGCTGATGGTCTCGCTCGCTTGAGGTCCCATTTACAATTCGCTCAAGATCCCAGTTAATTTCAACTCTGCTGAGGTAGAGTTCAGCTTCTAAACTTGACTGAAATTGACTCACGGGTTCTGAACTCGTTCTGTACATCAGAGTTTGTAAAAGGGCTTCGCAACTTTTGTAGGAAAACTTGATTAACCCTCCAGTTTTGAATCCCTACATCAGTTTACGCTACGAAAATAACTGTGAAAATCTTGTTTTCACTCGGATATACTGATGTTTTTTTTTAGTATACTCTTAATATATGTGAATAAATAAATTAATGAATAAATATCTTTATGGTTAGCTGAACGCTACACCGTCTACCTGCATTTATTCTATTTTCTATCTTATTCAGATGTCTCTCATTGTCAACAGTATCTTCTCTGCAGATTTTCACAGCATTTTTGGTGTCAAAATTTTATTTAGAACTGCTAGCATCCTGTCAAGGATCATTGGAATTTTAATTAATTTATATTTAAATGACTTCTATCCTTTCTTTCAACTACGAAAATGAATTGAAAGTTGTCGCGATAGAATGACTGGTTACGGTATACTACAAAAAGCGTTTAATTAAAGGGTGGTCGCTGTGGCCTTCAAATTGATTCATTTGCAATTCATATGTAGTGGAACGTTAAGTCTTTCGGAACTGATCTTAATATCACACAGGTTGTTAATTAGCATATAAATAATATTTAGAATGAAGGAGAGGATTGCGTTCAGAGCCGGCTTCGTTTGTATCTTTATGTCACTACGAAATTGGATTTTTTTTTTGAAAATATTGTGTAAACTGCCGAGGAAGTTTTTCTGATAAACGCCGTTCACTTTTTTTGCATGAAAAATCTCGGAATTCTTATTGGAGATAATTTTAAGTAGAGATTTTTTCAAATGAAATTAATGTTGCTTTTTGAATATAGAAGTCACTCATTAGCATATTTCTTGCAGTGTAAACTTTTGATCAATCGCGCTTTCGTATTTTTTCTTGATTCTACTTTTTCTTTTCATTGAGAATCTTATTGCACCATATATTAGTTGACGAAAAAAGGAGGAGGGAAGTCCGCTATAAACGGATGAAATCAAAAAACTGTCGCTTCTTTTTCTAGTCTCTGCTGCCTAAAATTCATTAAGCAACGAGAAACAATAGCTATCATTGAGATTCATGCGGATAGCACTTGTGCTCATCTTCTGTATTTTTCGGGCATCATTCTGTTTGCCTCATTGAGGGATTGTGTCAAGTGCCTAAAGGTTTTTGAACAGCTAAATGAACGCTGCTCGAATGCAAATGTGTCGTTCTTTCACTATCACTTTTTGTTCCTTTCACATTCGTTTTTGAAATGCATCTCTTTCAAAATGGTGGTTGAATGGAGCACGAAATGTGGGACTCAGAACACCTTTCACCACTTTTTGTCGCCTCAATGAACTGTCACATTCTTTGCTTCTTTCCAAAATTAAGATAAACAGTGATATTTCAAAGTGAAGTATTTTCTCACCTTTTCTATCGTTTTAAAGGGCTTTCAATGCTACTCACCCAAAATTCACATTTCACTCACGAGAAATAATTAGCTACCCGTTTGGAAAAGATCGCATCACTTATCATTCAATATAATAAAAAAAAATTTTTCTTCCATATTTCAAACATCTTTCGGATCGCAAGAGTTTTTGCTCAGTAGTATATCAAATATGTTAGTAATTTACACTAGTTTTGTTGTTTTTGCTTCATTTTTGGAATTTTGGTTCAACTATGCGTTGGATTTCTTCTCTCCCTTCCTCAGTGTAAATTTATCAACAACTTGTCTTAAGCTCTTATGGTATCGATAGGTCTTGGATCTTTCCAAGAAATTAGTGTTTGCGCTGTGCCGTCGCAAAATTTCAATCGAAAACAAGGCAAAGCCAAAAATATGTGAGAACAAGGTACCCCTCCATCCATCCCCATTATTTTTTAGTCCTTATCAAATAGTTGTTTGCTTAAACCGGAAAATATAATTATCGATTTCGCTCTCTGATAATTTCCTCGTGACAAATTAATGTCAGTTCGAATAAGATACTCACCAGCGTTTTTCTTACAGAACGTCTTCGATTGTCTAGTAAATTAATCCATGAACACAATTTTAAAGTTATCTTATTTAAAGAAACTTCTTTTCAGGGTATTTGTTGATTTATAAAAAATAATTCTATTTGCCCAACTAGTTACTTAAAGTTAAGTACTGACAAACATTTTCTATAAGGAGCTGTTAGCATGCAAAATTCTGCTGATTTTCTTCGGGTTTCTCCAGATTATTTCGCTAAAATCGCCAAAATATTTCGTTATTTCGCCTGAAAATTCGCTAAGAATTGCAATTGGTTAGTACTGTTCTAGTATCCCTAATAAAGACTATAGCTAAGTTATTACACCATTTTGGATCATTCAAACTGAATCTGTGCTGCTAAATTGATCCAGTATTTGAGTAGATGAAGAAAAAAACTTCTCACAGTAGTTATTATTTCCGGATGGAGCTTCACTAACATTTTTTACAAGCTCACAAGGGAAAACCTTCTTTTAATAGAGACCACAATTTTGTAATGCTTAATTGAACAATTTGTTGCATAAGAAGAGTTAACCTTAGACAAAATGTTTGAACTTAACGATACAACCTGCAATTAGCTTAGACGTTCCTTTGTTTTGGAACCTGGCGATACTTCTGTCTATGTTCTTCATTAGTCTGCTAACGAGGTGTTTAGATGGGACCCTTAATAGCATGAAGTTTCAGCTCTTTTTTGTCGTCTTCAGAGGCCTAAATAGAGGTCGACTGTAACAATTTTACATTTATTCCGTCAAATACCATACTACAGTGGGTCATTTTTCGATAATCGTTGAAGGTGGTGAAAACAGAAGTCATATACATTGAAATTAGTCTCAAGTTGAGTTCCTCTGGATGTGCAGCCGCTGATAGCAAGAACCTGTATTTTTAAAAACCTGAACTTGTAAGGAACATGCGATCGTTATCCTCAAACAACTCTCAATTGAAGTGAACGCACTGGCGCATCCTAAACGGATTAATTAACGTCAGACACTTTATCGCTTGTCCTTTAACCTGAGCGGATTATTTTTTCTCTCAAACCTATCCTATTGACGAATTCATGGACTCGTCCGAAAATCCGACAAAAAAAAACTATCAAATCTCCCCCAATGTGTCTCACAAATTCAATATAAGATGAAGTTATGTTCTGCTTCACATAATTATATTAAATTGGAAAAATCTCTGGGAAATTTCCTGTTATTCTGGAAAGTTCTAATGACGACGTTCTAAATATTCTCTTTTTGTGTTATACACAGATGGAATTTAATCAGGTGGTTTGCACGTAGCATCGGCTTATTATAATTTTATATTCATGGTTGTCGAGTAATTCGTATCTACAATTTATGGTCATACATAAAAGTCTATCAAATGAAGTTATTCAGAATTGTGGTCTCCATTTCCACTGCTTGATTATAGGCGTTTGCTAGAATGTCTGCTTCATGCGTTAAGTTTGCAATGATAATTTTATTTATTACGTTTAAAAAGAGATCCACTTATGGTTATGTTAAAACGTAAAAGTTTGTAGTAATCAGACCATGTTTTATCCAATTTAAAAAGAAATTTATATCAAGGATACCTGGAAATAACGTTATTTTCAGTCGGATTAAGAAAAATTGAGTTCAAATGTATTTTTATTTGTTTTTTTTCGCATTTTTATTCTCAAACAGTGATATAATCACTATCATATGATTCACTATCTATGATTTTCTGTTATTTAATGTTTGCACCTGGATCGCCAGTACGAAGATGGTTTTTGGTCAAGGGATTTTGAAGTTTCAAGTGTGTTTTACTCTGCTTACCACTATTTCCCAGTACCTCAAGATGTTGTTATTAAAAAATCTTTGATGTATGAAACCTAGGAAGGGAAAATAGCAGTCCGTAATGTAAGAATAGATCTCACGGACTGGGGAAAGAGGAACTGTTTTATTGTGTTCCTTTTCAAAACTCAAACTTTTGCTTTCAAATATTGGGTGAATTTTTTAATGAGATATTTTAGCTAATATTTCGAATTCTGAGCCCTAGCTTTCAAGTCACTTCATTCAATTGACGCATGTAGAAGAAATGATTTCATTTCTTCATGTAGAATTTCTACAAAAATTGAGCACAGCTCATACTTCTCGAAAAGAGAAGAGAAGTGTATCTTCGTATTACCCATTTCAGTGATATTGTGCTAAAGAAACTGGAAAGCGTTGTCGTTTCTTAAATTTCATCATCAATTTTTTTTTGGTAAAGGATCTTCTTTTACAACCTATTCGGAAATGAAAATTTGCCCGTCAATAGTTTGAATGTTTGACAACAGAGATGATCACATCATTATCTAAGAATGAAGTGTTGAAGATTTTATATTTTGTTAATATGTTAGCAATCAATTTCATCTCAATTTGATGAGAAAATGGCGTAGCTTTCTGATATCGCTAATAGTTTTCATATCGGAAATGAGTCTATGAGGCCTATTAATTCATGGAAACGAGCATATAAGAAGAATGAACGCCTATATGTAAAAATCATTTTGGGTAAAATCAAGCTCTTCTAAAGATTTTTTTTGCCACCAACATGATCAATCATTTAAATGAATAATAAATGTGAAATGCGTTCTTCTGGAAGCATCAGCGCATCTGGAACGTCTAAGAAGTGAATGTGAAGCGCAGCATCTCTCTATTAATTAATGGAAAAGAAGAGGTAAAGGAAACCTAAATTGAAATATCATGTTTGCTGTTTGATGTTTCACTCGATGGGACAACATAACACAGTTCAGTATTATCTTGTATTATCGGACAAAAACATGGATTTCGTTCAAAATAGGTCAGTTTGCTACCTCACATACCTTGCATAGTAAGTTCACTATAAGATAAATGAAAAACTCTCGTAGAAAGTCTAGTAGAGACGTATCCACAGAAATCTCAAAGAAAAAAGATTGTAAAATCCTTGTGCTTCCGCAAGAGTAAAATGAAATAGAATAAACGAGTAGTTGAAAGATGGTACGTTTTTCAATGAAAAATTGGCCGCAGAAAGTTTCCTGTAAGTCTTCTATATTGAAAAGAGTTAGTTTTTCCCCTCTTACTTCCGCTGTTTCCATGGCAGATGGTGGAGAGAAACTCATTAGTATCAGTAACAAGGAGGCCTCTCCGTCGTGAGAAAGTTTTTCCTTCGTGAAGCAAATTTCATTCCTCTAAACTGTTTTCCTGACGTTCGACGCTTCTGGAAAAATGCAAAACTTATCGACACGCTTTTGTCTGAGTGATTATTTCTTTCACATCATTATCTAATATCAATACGCTTATGATTCACAAATACTTCGAAGATTTTTTCATTAAAATGACGAGTGTTCCGAAAAATTTCTGAGGTAGAACCTCTTCTCACTTTCCATTATTTTCCAAAGAGTGTGCCTAGATCACCACACAGCACGGCTCTTTTTCAAATTTGTTTTTCAAATTTCATATTTTTAAAATCTATTCTTAGGTTCAAGAAAGTGTTTGCAGTATTTGAACATCAACAAATTGTGAATAACTTTGAAGCTTTTTCAGATCATTTTCAATTAGACCTCTCTTACAGAGAAAAGTTAGAATGCTCGAATAGAGGTACAACGATTCTTTCCTCACTCTTATATGATTGGAAGATTATGAAAGAAACGGATCACATTTTATCCTTTGGTAGGAACAAAAATGTGAGAGAAATGAAAAGTGATTAAAACGTGTCCTATCCCCTTGGCTCCCGCTTCTCAATGTGCAGGTTTTTTTTTGCACAGGGAAGATTGGAAGACAAAGTGGACCCGAAAACCGAGTTATAAGAACATTCTAATTTGCTACCATTCAGCGCACCACTTGAAACCAAAAACTTATTGAAAATGTGGTTAGGACAAGGGCAACGGTTTTACCTGAGGCTCATGGGCATACCGCTTCCGTGACATGAACTAACCACATTGTTCGGTCTAATAGGTACGCACTGAAAATTTCCTATTGAAAATGGAGCCGTGTAAGAGAGCGCCGCAGCCACGAAGTGGAAAAAACAACACAGATTCTTTTCTGTTTTTCTTTTATTGCGGATTACATGAGCAATGCAGTGCGAGCAAGCTTCTGACGGGTGGGTCTACAGGATTTGGTCAGAGTAGTGAACATACCACCTGAAGGTGCAGCCAGTCCGCAATCGTGCCTATGATAGACTTTGCGAGGCACCGAACTGCGTCGTACGTCCGAAAAGAAGACAAGGGGACTGCGTGGTATCGAGAGTTATCTACCTGATCACCTGCCAACTATGTAGGGCTGAGTACACTGGCGAAAAAGGAAGAGCACTATGTACTCAGGTCAAGAAGCACCTAGGGGCTCGTAAAATCAAAAATACCAACTCCTTCAGGTGTTTGTCGCAGTGTCTTGTCATGAAAACACTACTTTCAAGCAGTCATAGCATAGCAGTCACGATCTAGACACGCGAACCCAACTTTTTTGCTCGAAAAACATTGGAAGCTTTTACATAACAGCCATTTTTACATAAATGTAAATAAGAATGCATCGCTGCCAGCAATGAGCTGGCGCCGTATCAAGACCTATGCGGGTTTTGACATACCGGGTCAGATGGAAGGGTTATTAGCTACTACTAGCGGCGGAACTCAAACAACCGGTGCTCCGCTAACATCACGGCTTTACGGTTATCAAGTTGAGCGCTACTGTGGTCCGCTTCTCTGACGTTGCCTTTGAGTAATCTGTTTGCCAAGTCAAATCTTTCAGGGGTAACGAGGCATTTGAGGGGGTAGATTACACGCTTCTTTGATTTTCGATGCTCTGAAGGAGGCGATGACTCCGAAACGTCAGCCAGAATAAAGATCAATAATAATCTTGGTTCTCTTCCAGAAAGGTAATGCACAATTCAACTCTACAATGCCATGAATCGAACAAGGTTGAACTTGGAACTTTATTTCCTTAAGGTTTATTTAAGATCACTAGTTTTAATAACCTTCAAATCCTATCCCTCAAAATATAGGATGCTATCATTTATAGTACCATCAAATTTTGCATAGTATCTTTGTGTATGGATAAGGCCAACAAAATCTTCAGGGGTCCACAGCTGATCAGAATTCAAATAGCTATATAGTTACTAGCGGACCTAAAATAAGGATTTAATTGTTTACTTCTAACACAAATATTATCGGCTTCCTAAAATAAAGTATGTATTTTTGAAATTTTGAGATGAGGTATGCTTCTATAGGTTTGTAAGAGAATTGTTGGCAAATCCTTGGATCGGTTGTACCAGAGAAAGAAATCATATTTCAAGCGAAATCTACTTTCCATGAGATTTTCTTGAGTACGGTCTTCAAAATCAATCAAAAGAAACATCGGTAGATTATTTTTTCATAGAGAACCAAATAAGAAGTATTTAATGTTGTAAGGAAAACATGAAACATTTGATTCAAATCATATATATGAAAACCACGGAAAGAAATCCATTATTTCGTTTCTGCAATTAGCGACTGGATATTTCAATAGAAAAAAAGAGATAACAAAGCTTTTCTCATGGTCTCTACAATTGGTGAGTATTTATAGAACTAACAATTTCCGGATTTCTATGATGATCTAAAAAACTGATATTGTTTCAGGCGCAATTTGTTCGCTTATTTTCAGTGCTGTATTCGTTTTATTAACGACTCCAGGTGGAATGACTATTGGGTACTCTTTTCACCTGCTCATCCATAATTGTTAAACGTTAACATAGAAATTTTTGATTACAACCTTCACGTATCAGTTAAACGGCAATTGTAGTAAGCTACAGGTGAGTTTGGGGAAATAGTGCCCTTAGAAATGGTCTTTCTCGCAAATAGTTTTTCTAAAAGTCGTTTTTTGATTTTGGAATACATCGTTAAAGCTAATTTGATTGTTTGATCACATTTGCTGCAATTTTGCAAAGGGACGATTTTTTTCAAATGTAGACAGGCCCTAACTTACAATATTTCATGAGTTCACTGAAACGGAGATATATTTAATTTGCTGGTATCTCATATCCGTTACACTATATGGCAAATAGTTTACTTATTTCTTACACAAAGTTAGTCATGGGGGAAAAAGTAATCGAACTAAAATTCAGTCGTGCTACGTTTTACGGTCTCAGCTTTCTCTTACTGCAGAAGATTAAAAGTCCCTCGCAGCGGACCCTTTTCGTTAATGCAGAACGCTTTATACGATCATTTTTGCCAGGAATTGGATGATCAACTCAATCCAAAACGAGCCAACTCGCCAAGGACATTAAACGAACAATCCGAATCCCTGGGGAATATTGTAATTGCGATTGCGTTAACTTTTGCACGCTTTGATTTTTTTCCCAATTTTTTTTCTAGTCTGCCGACTGCGAAGTCTAGCATTGCACAACTCTAATCTTTATTAATTTAGTTCTGTTACGTAAAGGAGGTTACGCTCAAAAATTTCACGAATTTACGGGAAATTCGAATTAGTTCTTGTCAAAGCGAAATGATGAAGTGAAAAATTTTTTGCTCTTTTCTCACTGCTAACAGTGAAAAACTTTTTTTTTGCTTTTTCAGCCTATATTCACGTTTGTTTTGTGCTTTTCCAAGCCAATAGTCAGTTATAACAAGTTCTTTCTTTCATTTCTGTGGAGCTGCAGAACAACATTGAGGGCTAACATAACTTTAAAACCTCTATTCTCCTCCTTATAGATTTCTGCAAAAATTTTCATCGTCAACTCATTCTTTCCAATAATTTTGCGTTTCAGACACGTAGTACCTTTTGAGATTCGTAGATCGCAATAAACGTGAGCTTTGCGTTATTAAAAAACATATTGTGGTGATAGCAAATCAATTTCTATCGTTATCCATCTCTTGCAAATCTTAGTGTGCTTCTTCAACTGTATGTATTCAGGAGTTGAAGTCTTCGTAATCCTAAGATGCGCCTACTCTGTAAGCTGATTTTTCAGCTTTTCAATCAATTTGAGCGCAAGACCTAGCTTAACTCTTTTTTTCTACAGTATAAATAAGGGCAGATGAAGACGGAGAAGCATCATGTCCGTCTTCGTCAGCCCTTGTTTATATTGTAGAATTTTTTATGACTGTATCCGTCTATTCTTCTTATTTTGTATCCTCTTCGAAAAGTACAAAATGGGAAAAATAAACGGGTGCAAAAAAGTGCATGGTTCGATTATGGCGTTAATGAACTTCTTTCTTCATTTTGTACTAAGCATCCAACATTTACGATATCTTTAGTCGGATGCGATTCTTTCTAGAATTTTCATCAATCTCTTGTCCTCTTTGAGAACAGTTAGCATTATGCATGATATTTGGCCAATTAAGGTACTCAGAACTTCACCTTCAATCCACTACATTTCTCAGTTCGATCCCACTATAGTTTTTTTTGTGAGCTTTACGTTTTTTTTTATTTTTTTTTTTTTTTTTAGTTCCACTGAGTTACACTCGCTTCTACACCTGGGCCCTTAAGGCGATTTAAATGCTGGTTCCAAGCTATGGATTCAGCCGTAAAGGGCAGCGCAAGTCGAATGAATGTGGATCTAAGCCATTCATTAATCTTCAGCTGCTAGTATTACATAAATTTGTCCAGGATATGAAGTATAATCTATAGGGGTAAAACAGTAATTGTTGGAAACTAGGTGGGCGATTTTGTAAATCGACTACGACCGTAATATCCGACTTCCTTAAGAATTTGTTCGAAAGGATGACTAAATTGAGTGAAGATAACGAAAAATTTCTGGCTTATTAGAATTATTTTGAAAAAAATGCTTCTTTCTCAGGAATCCGAAGATTTCTAAATTAAAATTTGGCATATTTTATAGAAATATATCAGAATTTCTTTTAAATTTCACGTCTCGGTCAGATCTAATATTGAGGTGAGCAGACAAGATGTCTTTATTGAAAGTTAATGTTAAAGTTTGTGTGAATCCTTGGAAGAATCTCGCATTCTCACATAAAAAATAGATTGGGAACAGAGATATGAAATAGCTACGTTAGGATTTCTCAACGTGAAGACTATAACGTTAGCAAACAACAACATTGAAATAGTAATGTTAACATATTTCGCAAAGTATCCTGAAGAAATTGCCAAATTTGCAATGCGTTTTCATTTGAGTATGCTTGATTTTGCATAATAATATATATATATATATATATATATATTATATGATATCAGACAATTATTTCTATGATGGATTTTTGAAATTTATGTGTTATTTTGATCCTGAAGAAAGCAAAAATTCGCATAAGGAGAACGTGGAGTTGTGGACAACTGCAAAATTATGTGCTGGATGATTACCGGTTTCCTGATAGCAATAATGACACACGAACAATCCCCCTAAGAGTGGAAGTTTCGATTCGTAAGTAGATGGTTTCCGAAACAAGCTAGTACTATCGTTTGTGGACTGAAGTGTATACTTCCTTTTTCTCTTTCTTTTATTTATTGCCATTCCCACTATTTCTTGCAGAAACCACGGAACTTTACGAAGAAAACACTGCCGAAGCTTTAATAAGCGTTAAGGAAAGATTTTGAGAAACAGCTAGAGCATGCATCCTGCAGAATGACTGCCAAGATCGTGTAAATTACGGGCTGCCTCCTTGGACTAATTCTCCATACTGTCTCGCAGAACCGTGTATATTCCAGTCGGGTCCTCCAAAATTGCAGACGCATTCACCAGAATGTTTCCCAGGCAAACCGCTGCGATCCTAAAGGGCTGTCTACTCAAGTCCTTTAGCACAGGCGTCTTTTTATGACGTTTTATGGATTTCCCACTAAACCTGGGAATTCGCAGTGTGGCTAAATGTTAGGCTGCAGTTTTGTCATGGTATTTAGTTCGTCAGCTTACAAATGCATAATCAAGCGATAACAACCACGTTGATATCATCGGCAGATCCGATTCAACTGCTACATATAATCGCAACCTAACGTTAAACGTTAATACGTAGTTTCAGGAAGATTACTAGCATCTAATTGTTCTGTTTTTGTCATCCTCTACCGCTCACTAAGCTGTTCACCACATCTTTGATATTTGCTTTGTGCAATATAAGTGGAATTGCGCAATTTGCTAAAATCTTTAAGATCCCTCCTTGATGCTCGTTTACTTTCGCTTACTTGAAAGTACATTCGTTATAAGATTTTCCAAGAGAGGTCTATAAGACACTTTAAAGTACGGTATTCCGACCACATGCCTACCTATTTAGTAGAAATTTCACTCCAAACGTGTGGAACACCATCCACCCATCCATCCACCTCAGACATTTTGTTGAATATAAAGATGTGAATGTAAAGATTATTTCCACATAGTTGCACCAATTTTATATTCCATGTGTTTTTTTGTATTCCGATTAAATAAAACTGTCGTTATTCTAATAAACTGTTCGGAAATTAGAATTCATTTTTATGATAGGTGCTTTGAACAACTGCGACAGAAACGTTAGCTTTTCTTGAACACCCCAGAAGTAAATTAAAATGGTGGATCAGTGAAGCACAATGAGATCATTTACTAGAATTCTTTATTTCACTTTTTTTTAGAATCCTTTTTCAGCATATCTTAAAGACAGCGTTGGAAGAAATTTCCGTTGTTGGGATCTTTCCAATAAGAATCAGTGTTCGTGCTATAGTTTTTGTTAGTTGTGGTTCTTGTTAGCTTTCAAGTACAAAACCACGAAGGACTTTCTGCAATCATAGAAGGCACTTAGATCATAAGCACACAGCAGATCATTTGGCCGGACGAAGCCACTTCTGGGATGTACTGGATTCACCTGTATCACTTGTGCTCCCGTTGTTCATCGATTTGCTCCAGCGCGCACGAGCGATACTTCCATTGCTCCCGATCGCGCGCAAGGATGGCCCAGTAGCTTCCTTTCTCGCAAGGAACTCGAAGAGCATCGTATTTTCCTTTGAAAGACTACGTAAAGAGATGTAATCATGGGGTCTATCTTATTGCGGTGCCCTCGATGTGACGTGGTACCCAGTCACTCATGGCTCTGATACAACGATTGTCGTTAAAACGCATCACATGTCCGACCCTTATTTTACTTTCCTTGGCAAACGTAACGTCTCTACTCTTCGAACGTTGGCACATTAGACGAATTCGAATCCCCTCTTTTATTTGTGTGAAGCAGGATATTCCTAGCGTTGTTTCAATTGCGCGTTCAATGACATTTCTTCTTTTCTTCTGTTTTCTTCTTCATTTTCTTGCTGCATGCGAAGTGCCTACATTTCTGAAGCATAGATCAAAGCAGGAACTACGGCGGTGTTGAAGAGGTGACCACGGAGGAGGATGTTCATAGTCCTTTTCACTATTTCCTTTATGCAGTCACACGCTCCCCACGCGGCTCGTCTCCTTCTGCCCAGCTCGCAAGTCAAGTCGTTCGTCATGTTTATTTTCGGATGCAGATAGGTGTTACTGGTGCATTCGAATACGTTCTTTCCGTTGAGCGTGAATGGAGCATCCGAGAACCATCCTTCTCGCATGAGCATCTTTTTTTTCAGATTTATCTGATAACGGATGCATCGACAAGTATCGTCGAATTCGGTCAGCATTCGCTCCACTTGGCTGATATAAGATCAATCATGACGACGTCATCAGCAAAGCGCAGATGGTGTATTTGCCGTCTGTCCGTCCTTCACTCCTATGCTGTCCCATTCCAATACTCGCGTTCTTGAGAGTGGCCGTGATTATTTTAGGTGAATTTGTGTCACAGTGCTGGACCCCTGTCGATGATGATATTCTTGGCGAAATTTTTGTCGTGAAGTTACGTTACAACTCTTGAAGTACCTTTATGTACTTGAGTAGAGGCGCCTTGGCTGTCCAAGGCTTCAATGACCGCCTAAGTCTCAATTGAGAAGAAAGGCTTCTTCTAGTCGATGATGGTGAGAGGGAGGGGCATCTTGTTCTCTACCGATACTTCGATGAGCTTCGAAACTGTGTGAATGTGGTCAATCGTGCTGAATCCTCTTCGAAACCCTACTGGCTCGCATAGCTGTCTTTCATCTAACGACTTTTCAATGGAAAATCTACCGCGGTGGGGCAATGGCCCAATCACGTATAGAACTTTGTCCTAACAGCAAAATCCGTCACACAGAACCTTTTACAGATGATGTGGTCAATTTCATTACGGTACTCTCCACCGGGTACTCCCATGTCCAGCGTAGAGGAGAGAGGTTCTAGAATCGCGAGTTCGCAAGGATGGTCTTGGTCGTAATGATGAACTCAGAAATCATCACTCATTCCAGTGAAGCCCATGGGTTCCGATGTGAAGTTTTCAGACGTTCTTCTGGGGCCAATTTTTGCGTTGAAATCAGCAACTATGACCTTGTAGAAGGTATGATCTTCTCTAAAGAACTTCTTAATATCCATATAGAAACTACGACTTCTTCCTCTTTGGAGCCTGATGTTGGAGCGTAATCGACGAAGATCTCTGGTGTCATATACGGCGTTCAGTGGGTGGCGTCGTCTCGTTTCGGTCAGTCCGACAACGTCATACTTAATCATCCTATCATTCATCATCAATTCTTCACGGCCGCATACGATGCAGCCGTACGTGCTTTGTAAGTACAGATGGTCACACTAATCCTTTTTCGTTTCGGTAGCCTAGATGACTTCTGCAACCCAGTCCTTTCTATCGTTACCGTACCAGTCTTTCTTCGGAATCGGGGAGTCCTTCTTATCACTGTGCGTTGCATATGATTTTAATGCTGAAAGGTAGGTAGGTAGCCGGCATCTTGACTCATGAGTTTTTGGAAGAACGTTTCGCTCCTCTAGAGTGGACAGGTGAAGCTTATTTGTTAGAGACGACTCCAAACCGCCTCCTTTGCACCAGGCCATCACTTGATTGCAAGCTTTTGGCTGGTCTCACGTGCGGGATGCAATATTATTATGATCCGATCCTAGTGCAGCACAAACAGGAGTCTATCCCTTGAATCCGCGTGCGACTCAGAGCAGCAACAGGGATGCTTTTGGTCAGCGATTAGCCCCCTATTTTCCACCTGGGGACACGCCACATAGCTTCGCGACTCCCCGGCTGTGAGATCCGTGGATTGTGATACGCTGCCTATAAATACAAATCAGGAAGAGTGCGCTGTTCTTTGTATGCTGAGATTGATTTTTTGTTGTTTTTTTACTTACTAAAAATTTTGAGTGCATTTTTGTCGTTATGGTATATGTATAGTGTATTGTATAGATGTAGTGTATGTATATTGTGGAGTATGCATATTTTAGATAGATATATTTTTATAGATGTATGGTTTTATAGATTATTAATTATGAACTTTATCAATTTATATTTTCAAGTAATATGGTCTGAGGAGAAATTTCCAAGAAATTCGTGCGTGTCGTACGCATATGAATTGTACTAATACGTGTTATTCTGCTTGTGGATGAGTTCGCATTATTTATTGGTTAGCTTCCAATTTCGAAGCCTTGTCTTTTCTTATAATCCAAGATTCTAAGTTCATGTGAAATACTCATGTGATATCTCTTTAGAGAATGGGATAGGAGAAAAATGACGGGATTAGAAAGGATTAGTCATTGACTACATATACGGATCATCCGAAAACACCTTTTTTCCCTACCGAATATCTAACATCACGTGCTATCTTCTTACTTCTCACATCTTCATCGCACGTATTTTTTTACCACTAATTTAAAACAGTACTTGCGGTCGAGACAACACGTACCTTATTCAAAAACTAATATTGAGTTTCCGTTAAAATCATGGTTATGAGGTTTTGTGCGATTCATTCATCCATATCCGCTCGCAACGAACATATGTGGCCAAGCAATGTACAATCTAATTTACCTAGTTGTGTGAAAGTAGGTAATTTTCATTGTCAAAGATTAATATGGGAAAATATACATAGCTGAGTGTTGTTTGGTCATATAAATCAAATTTTTATTACATTTAATGGAGTAGTTGTATTTTAAGAAGGTTTTTGTGTTGCAGAGGCGAAATACTTTTATTCACGATTCGTTCCGTCAGGATCTCATCACATTTCTGGGAACTCCAGTAGTTTTGGTTAAAAATCGAAACTATGAAAAACCGAAAAAAGTACCCATTTGATCATCTCTTTGTTAGCAAACCTTACTCCTGTAAACTCACCGTATTCATGACGATTGATTATTTTATAAGCTATTAGCAGGCTATAAATATGTGCACTAATGCTTTTGGCAGTTCATTTGTTTCTGGAAACTAATTTTGTGACGTGAACACTTTTTAATTTGCATATTTTACTTCAAACTCTGAAACTCTTCCATCACGTCAGGCAATACTAAATCGCAAGAAGAAGAATGAGAAAGAAAGCTTCTGTTCATTTGATTTGCCAATTCACACGGAAGAATTTTTCTCAAAAAAAGAAGGTAGCTGCAAAAGTACAGCGGGAAGCTCGAAGAGCACATTTAGAAATCCTGAAAAATTCCTCTGAAACCTTGCCGCTGAGCGAGTCACAATCACTGAACTCACACCCCTTTCACTGTTAGCCGCTATTAATTAAGGTTTTCTACGGATATTGAGATGGTTTCCCGTTCATGATGACGTTTCGGTGGCAATAATAACTCGAATTGTTTTTTCTTGTTATGGAACAATCATAATATTATGTTAATGTAATCATCTTCTTGATGGGGTGAATAACACATATTTATTTGAATAAAGCGAGTCTAGTGGTTTTTGAAACAGGAAAAAGAGAATCGTATTCTTTAGTAATACTTTTTTCTAATTTATTGTAAACTATTTAGTCAAAATTTGAGGAATCCTCTGGTAATAACCCAGTTTTTTAATTGGGTTGTGTAGTGTACAGAATAAACAATTAAGACATAATAGGTATCTAAGAATTAGGCTGCACAGAAGAAGGATTTTAAAGAATCCAGAATAAATTAGGAGGACCTTTTTCTAAACAAAGTCTTCACAAATCTATTGAAATATATGAGTTATCCACGTCATTGCTATTCTTCTCAACGTTGACAAAAGGATTTCAGAATTTGAAACTCTCTTAGCACTTTCCGTGCTTCAACACTTTGCTCACTTTACAAAAAATAAAAATAGGTCGAGCTTGCGTCCGATCTAGAATCCTCATCCTTACCCTTCTCGGATCCCTTAATTAGCTCTTGCAGTGAAATGCTGCAAGGTACTTTTTGCTTAGATGATAAATTCATACAACAAATTAGAGTAAATGAGAAGAAACAAGTACCGGCTACCTATGATAGCAGGTTTTTAAACATGAACTTATGCTACTTAATGATTTGAAAGAAATTATTTTGATACTTCCAGCTCCTACAAAATTTTTGTAATAATCCTTTCGCCATAAATTAAGAACATTTTAGATGGAAAATGTCTATACGTCTACGCATTTGTCTATGTTAGATAGAGAATGTCGTATACGTTGCGAATAGTGAAAATGATCCTAGTCACAGCATGTTTACATAACACGGATGAATGATCTGTTACAGGTGATGCTCATCTTTATTTCTACATAGTACGCGCTTTGTGCTCATTATCGATCATACCTCATTCGTTAACCTCATTTGTATGCTGAGATTGTCCATATTACTCATTTAGTTCACTTCGTTATAAATTCACAGTTTTTCATTTGGGATTTGCACAATATATTACTTTTTCGATAGGTCGTACTGCTCAGAAATCCTCGTGTTTCAAAACTCCTCGCGTTTCTCACTCTCGATTTTCTTTCTCAAATTTATATACATAGTTTTCTGATAAAATTGGGCGAACTCTATTTCCTCGTCCGCAGGTAACATTACGTGGATAGGGGATTAAAATATGTATTTTTCAGAGAAACCGAAAATGAACCTATTCGAAGAAAGCGGAATGGAGAAGGTTGGTCATTCATCTCTCCATTTTTCTTTTTGAAAATCAAGGCTCTTACTGGGAACTGCGAAGAATTTTTAATTAAATTCTTTCCCGAGCGGTCCACGGTATCCGTACACTTTTATCCCTACGCTATCAATTGTGTCTTCTCTTCAAAATAAACCACCTGTTCAACATTAATTACTAGTTGACTAAGGAAAAAGAGCTCACGGTGAGCTCGTCTAACAGAACCGAATACGGTTCTGTAAATATTTGTAATATTTGATTATCACGTGAACGTGAGATAGCAATGAACCACTCACAATTACGTCAATCATTGGTTTTTTCCAGAGAATTTGCTAAGTCCTATCATATTCTAAGTACTGGATTAATTTGTGGATAAGAGACTTGCACTTTGGGGTAAATTTTGAACAAAACCCTTGTCAAGCACACTTCCATCCTGCAAATTCTTACGATTTATATCTAAGAGACTTATAACGATATTTTGGATTGAGCTAAGCATCTCCATGTGTAGTTGGAAAAGCTTGCCAGATTCTTCCTAACATATTATCACTGATACAATAAGAGCGTATAATTCCCTCTGCAGTCCTTCTATTTAACTATTACAGTATGAAAATTATTTGCAGAACACTTATACCTTCCAAAATGTCGTATGAATTCGTCAATAACGGGTTGTTTGTCAGAACGAAAAGGGGTGTCCATAATTACATGGTAGCCGAGAGCTCGTACCCACAATAAGGTGTTTCACGACGTAAGCATCGAAGTTTCTTGCAGAACTCATAAATATTTAATTTATTTCTGTGTGCTCGGACGACATACATAAGCGTATCTCATTGAGATCACTTCGATTATTTTTCACGCCTTCTTTAAAACTCTTCTGAACCCAATAAACCTTTTGCCGGCGGCTATCTACATAAATATTGTCCTAATCTGCTTCAGAAGTGCATTCGTAGAAAATTCTCATCGTATGCAGCGCATTTTGCAGCAGGATTCTTTCACATACCTAATTTTTTCGACGTGAAAAATCTTATACATGTAACATTTCCATTAACGAGTGAGAATTAATGGTGTCTTTTTGTTCAGAAGTGAGAGATCTTGGTGAAGAAAAACAAATCAATTTAGTTTTTTAAGATTGTCTCTGCGCGTAGTAAATCCTGCTGTGTTGAGATTAATAGATATTTCACTGTGTCGGCGGCAGCTTATACACTGCTACTGGAGGAATAATGGTCGGGTTTAACATACTCCTTTGTGCGCCCAGCTCAAAACTTTTTCTTTTCATCTCTTCCTCAACGTTTACCCTCGATCTCTGAAAATCATCAACCACTACTTTTGATTGCCTCCCTCACAACGTGTACAACATTTAATGCGCGGAACTTTTTCAATCGAGAAAGACTACACTTACAACAGCATGTTTTTCCAAAGAGAAATGCTAGGAAATCAGAATCAGATCAATCAGGATCAAATTTTGAAGGGAATCTAGAATTGAAACCGGAATAAAATTTTTATCGCATTAGAAAACTAACCTTTGATACATTTTACCTACTCTTTTATTTTAAAACTTTACTATCTTCTCTCTAACCAAGATTCACATAATTCTAATTTACACCTAGAGAAAAATTTCATTATTTTCGTAGTGTGGTTCATAGATGTTGCTGAGAATAAGTTTTTTCACATCTAAAACAGACTATAACAATTTCTTTGAAAAAAGATTCTTTGAAATTCAAATTCTATGAATATGCCTTTCCCAACATTACATACATATATACATACATACATACACTGCAATACAATCATTATTTCTGTCCACTTTTTCTGAAGTATGTTGGGATGGATAACGAAATGAATAAAAATCAAAATAATCTAATTTTATAGTTTCAGGGATAATTTCTTACGAGATCAGCTTTTGATCATGACTTACACTTAACATAACACACTTACACTTAACATAACATTAGAGCGTTTAGTACAATGGATCCAAAACAAAAGAGATCAATGAGTCTGTAACTTACAGGGATGAATACGAAGAACAGAAGATACATGTATAAGGGATTTTCGAACATGGTGTAGTTCTGTTAGTGTTTTGGAGAGACGAGCGCACTTTTCATCCTTAGCAACCTACATCCTTTCTTCTTTCTTTAGGGCTTTTCTGAATGTACATATATCACACCTGCAACCAATGATTCTGAATTTCTGGTTGTATATTTATACTAGAAGTTCCCAACATAAAACTAGATCGACCCTGTGCTACATTCTACGGATTTCACCAAAACAAGCTGTTGTTCTATGCCGATTTCCTCTAGATTCGATCTTACGTGGTTTTTTTTCTTAAAATGGTTTTAAATTTTAAATTTTATCTTTATTTGCAATCAATAACAAGTTTTTTTTTCAGTGATTGACTGATATTACTTTGATTGCCTTGACTTCCGTTGTTCTTCGAACTGGTCGAGCGGTCGCCAGCAAGTTGTTCATTGGTCCCGATCGCGCTGGTTGCCCAGTGGCTTTTCTTCTCGCAAAGGACTCGAAGAACATCGTATTTCTCCTTGAAAGACTACGTAAAGAGCTCCATTCCTAGAGTCTATCTTCTTGCGGTGCCTTCGATGTCGCGTTGTATCCAGTCACGCATAGCTCTGGTACAACGATTGTCGTTAGAAAGCACCACGTGTCCGACCCACCATACTTTATTTTTCTTGGCAAACGCGGCAGCAACTTCTTCGTAATCTTCGATGGCTGGCATAGGTGACGATTTATAATCCCCTCTTTCATTTTTGTGAAGTGGGATAATCCTAGCACCCTTTCAATTGCGCGTTCAATCACATTCACCGCACTTTCTTCCTGCTTGCGAAGTGCCCAGGTTTCTGAAGCTCAGGTTAAACGGCGGCGGTGTTGAAGAGGTGACCAAGGAGCCGGATGTTCATAGTCCTCTTCACTACATCCTCGACGCTGTTATCCGCTCCCCAATCCGCTCGTCTCCTTCTGCCTAGTTCGAAAGTCAAGTCGTTCTTCATGCCTGTTTCCCGACTCAGATAAGCGCAGCTGGTTCATGCGGATATGTTGTTTCCGTTGAGCGTGAATGGAGCATCCGAGACTCATCCGTTACAGATGAACATCGTCTTATTGAGATGCAGCTGAAGACCGATGCATCCATATGTTCGAATTCGGTTACCATTAGTCATGCCTGGCTGGTGCTGGATGCTATCACAGTGATGTTATCAGCAAAGCGCAGATGGTGTAGCCGTCGAGCATTTACCTTCACTTCCATGTCGTATCATTTCAACTTTCGCAAAGCGTTCTTAAGCGTGGCCGTGAATATTTTAGGTGAATTTGTGTCACACTGCTGGACCCCTCTCTCCACGTCGATGATGATACTGTTGCAGCATGGCGAAATTCCTGTCATGAAGTTACTCCACAACTCTTAAAGGACCTTTTCATACTGAGTAGAGGCGCCTTCGCTGGGGAAAGCTTCAGTGACCACTTTCGTCTCAACTAAGTCCCTTCTTCAAGGCGATGAAGGTGAGACAGTGCGCCATCTTGTACTCTACCGATACTTCGATGAGTTTTGACACAGTGTGAATGTAGTCAATCGCGCTAAATCGTTTTTGAACCCCTGCTTGTTCGTATGGCTGCCTTTCATCTAACAACTTTTCAGGAACCACTCTTGTAAAGAGCTTGTAGATACCGGATAGTAAGCAGATGGTTGCCGGTGTCATGTGGGTCTCCTTTCCTATACAACAACATGTCTAGCCTTTTTTCAGTGTTTAGGAATTCTGCACTTCGATAGGTAACTTATAAAGCGCTTCGCCAGTGTTGACAAATACTGGCAGAAGGTTTTCCAATTGTTCTTACCTTATTCTGTCGTACGATTTACGATTACGATTTTTACGATACAATCGTAGGATTTCTTACTGACTCTTCTTACTGTCGTACTTCTAATGAGAGAACCTCTTGAATGACATTTCCATCTTCTTTCAGATGGTGAAGAGGCAAGTGGATATGGCTGTAGAAGAGATCAGAGTAGAAGTCGTAGATGATTTTCTCCATTCCACTTCTCGATGCTATGGTTGCTTCTCTTTGGGTTCCGTTGAGACGTCATCTTTTTCTCACCATTGGCAAAGTTTTGACGAGCGTAGCGAATGCTTTTTGTCGCCTCTGCAGCTTCAGCCAACACTTCTGCTCTTTCCTCTCTAAGGTCTTCTTTTATCGTTTCTCTGCAAATCCCATTTGCAATTTTGAAACTCTCAGCCTTCCTCGTGCAGTCGTGAAGGTGTTCATCGAGCCGAGTGTATTCCTCGTCAATGTTGTTCGTTACGGAATCTTCTCAAAAGCCGGGTAGTGAAGCGAGAAGATCTCAGCTGATGAGAGTTTTGGGACTTCGCTCTCTGTTCTTAGCTGGTTTCGTTTCTCTCCGCGTGAAGGAAAACCTACCCCGGAAGAGGCGAATTCTATACGGCGATCCCGTACAGAACTTTGGCACAACAGCGACCCGTGGCTAGTTACTCAGGCGTTCTTTTCGGGCACATTTTGCCGTTGAAATCAACAACAATGACCTTATAGAAGGTATGATCTTCTCTGTAGAACTTCTCTCGGTCCATATAGGAAGTCTCGACTTCTTCTCCATAGCCTGATGTTGATGTTGGAGTGTAAACAACGAAGATACTCAAGGTTGACTTCGAACCGCATCTCCTCGCCTTTGAACGTATGATTCAGTTGTTAGTTGATCAAAGGGAGTATATCTCCTGAATAAATCTGCATCTGGTGGCAAATATAAAGTCGTTTTTTGTATGTGATTCGTCCCATATCCGCCGACCGACATGGGACGCCCCATGTAGCCTCGCTACTAACAAGCTGCGATTTCTCTAGTGAGGGAGATCCGAGGACTGATATATACGGAATTATCTGAGTGAAATTATCGTTAGTGTTTGGAACATTATCGGAGCCTGGAGAAAACTAGAGATATAGATTATCGTAATATTAGAGATAATATTAGAGATATAGATTGTCGTAATATTAAAAATTTATTATTACGACGTTAATGAAAGTATTTTACTGTATTCACATTGGAATATGTATTTGAAATTTAATATATACCCGAATCTACCCGAATTTAGGGCTACTCATCTAATTCGGGTATGCAAAATAATCCATATAGTATTCTGTTCCTCGAAAATCCACAAATTTACTCGTTTCAATACTTTTCCTAGGCTTCCAGCACGAATTTAAATTCATGTTAAAGTGAATTCTTTATATGCTTAAATTGCTACAACTTGAGTATTCTTCTTCTCTAAGAGCTTTCGCAAAATGTCACATCGCTGATAAACAACAATTAGGAAAAAGGAACATTAAGAGATGCATTTACGTACTTGTAGCCCTCATTAACATTTACGCAATATGTAGGATATTTAATCAACTTACTCATTTTAGTGCCGGAAATTTGCATGATTGCCAATTGCCATCCCATCTACTGTTGCCACATAGACACTCTTTCAATTTCACATAATAATTTCGAATTATTCATCTATTATTATCACAATAACATCAAATAATGTTTTTTTACATTTGTCATTATGCAGTTGCTTCTTAGGAAAATGGTCATGGCCTTTACCTTGAATATGGAATTATTTCATCACCAAAATTACTCATTTTAAGAAAAACCGTCAGACAACTAGCCTATAGGTTCAAGTGATCCCATGCGGCCACAAGAATAAAAAGCAATAGAATCTCATTATGACACTACCAAGTCGATCCTGAAATATATCTTAAACAGAATTTTTCCATTAATTATTGTTGCATAAACTATTGCCCCGTTTAGTTTTGTTGAGTAACGCGATTTGATGAGCGACAGAATTTTTATAACGTTAACATTTGTTCTACAATATATTAAGGATATATTAAGGATACATAAGCAATCAGTTATTTCACTGGCAGCAAAATAAAACGAATTTACCTACAGTTAGTTTTATCTTTAGTCCATTATTGTAATCTCCGTCCTCATCCAGGACCTTTTGCAATTTTGTCAGTAGAGGTTCAATCCTCTACTCATAAAATTTCGTTCCTTTGAAGAAAAATATAATTCTAGTTGAGCTAGCCCATATTTTTGGAATTTTAATTCCTCAAGGATAGTTATATAGATCGGAATAAATGAAAATCAGATGGTGTCATACATTATCGTGCTGCAGTATTATCGCAACCCATATACCCTGTCTGTAAACCTTCCGAGTTTCTTGAAGATGTCTTTGGGCTGTTGATCAAGTACCCTGAAGAGTGTTTGCAATTTCTCGAGTAATCAGTTGGGGATCAGTTCCCACCAGTGATTTTAAAGGGTCTTTATCAAACTCAACAAATTTTCAAATTCTCAAATATTTTCAACCAGCGTTGGCACTTATTGACTTTCTGTATATCTCCACATAAATCACAAATTTTCTCTTGTTCCTAATATTGCATTAACACCCGATCGATCGAAAAAGGAACAGCATGCAATGGCGTAAATGCTCTTCAGTGGGTTGATTGTCCTGAATTTTTACAACGGTGTAGTAAAACAAAATTGAATTTAATCGTTACGAAAGTCAAGGCGACGAGTTATAATATTCCCATGTAAAAAATGTCTTTATGCAATCACGCTGTGAACTAAACTAAAGCAAATATTCCACATTAATAGTAGTTTACTACTTATGAGTTTCACTAATATATGAGACAATCCTCTGTTCCAATTGCTATTAATTTTGACCTCAGTGAATAACTTCTTATTTTGGTTACTTTGGTCATTTGTACCAAATTTTACTGGGAATCAGTTTGAGAGTGATTCTTTACAACCAAATTTGTTAACTTTTCCTTATCAGTTATTGTCCAGTGCTTAATTCGGAAATAAAACCTAGTACAGAAAAGCCGAGTGAAGTGATAAAAAAATATGCTTATTCTCAATTTACAAGTGTCAAGCGCGAGGAGATTCAAAACGGCTCCCATTATGTGTGAGCACATCCACAAAAATTAAATTTCACCTATATATCATATTTATGCATACGAACTCTGATCGTATATTTCTAAAAAGAGGGAAATTTACTAGTCAGGGAAAAAAAAAACAAGTTAAACCAAGCTTTTTTGCTCTTTACCATTAACAGAAATTATTTGCTTTGAAAAAGAACCGCTAGTTTCAGAAGTGTTATGATAAATTTTATTATTACTATTATTATATTACTTACTATATTACATACGCATACGCATACGCATATTACTACTGCCCGTTTGGTCTCTTAATTGTTATCGATTTCTGCCAGTCGAAAATGGGGTAAAAAAATGATACGGGAATCGAAATGGTGCGCACGTTTTTTTTTTCCCTAGGAATGAACTCTTTGATATAATTCCAAAAGAAAAAAAATGGTGCAAAATGGCATAAATTGTAAACTCAGAGAGCGGAGTATAATCTCCCGTTTCAAACCTGTTAAGTTGAGTGATAAATAACTTCCGCTTTGTTCTTCACGCACTCATTGTGGTGATGATTTAATGTGATTGTGACGTAGGTTTCTCGAGTGCTAACTATTTCGTTTCATAACACGAGTTTTGCTCAGATAATGACTTCAAAATATCCTCATCAAAGTCTGAAGGGGACCCCTTTCGTTCGTATTCCAAGGTCACATCTCCAGAATTTCATTTGACAAACCAAATTACTAACCGCCTGATCGTTCTTTTGCCGTACACAATGCATATTTTTTTGAGCCGTGGCTGCAGCGAATTGTTTAAATTCCAAAACATTATATGGCATAAGCGCATTTTTTGATTATCCACTTTTAAGGTGAAGAAAAAATTAACCGTAACGTGAATTAACCCACCAGATTAACCCATTAGATTAGACTAATTAACCCACATTAACTAAATAAACCGTAGTTAACCCACTAGACTGCCGTCTTAAGACTAACCGAAGTTCTGCTTGCGTAGCGATGGCAAAAATCTCTCGTTTGGGTGGCCCATTGAATGTGTGAACAATAACAATAGGTACCATGTACTCAAGAAGTTATTGATGACAGAACATAATATAATTGTAAACTGGTGAGGACGAGTTTAGTTTACCTACATTTCATACAAACTTTCTGAGGATCGATTGTGGAGTCCCTGGAAACTGGGTAAGAAATGGCCACCTAGAATTACGACTGAAGAGGAACGCAAGCAATGTATCTCTATCCTCATATCACCTAAATAGTTCAACTTCCAGCTAACGCCGGAGATTTAAGCTAGTGCTGCTCTCCTTGCTTACCCTAAATGATGGCTACAGGTCTTGCACTTTTATGTGTAGGGCTCTTCCGTGAACTTCTGTTACAGAATCAAAATAGCTATTCTTATGAAAAATGTCTCTTTCTGGGAAGCGTTTGTAGTGAAGGAAGTTCCGTTGTTCATAGTAGAATAGAAAGAATCGCACCACTTTAGTCGACGATTAGGTAGGCTTCGTCAATGTCGCCGATGAGAAGTATTGGAGAGGAGTTGCAAAATTCCAAAATTAAGTAGGACCGGGGAAAAGGCTGCAATCATTTGTTTTTGGTGGATTGCAACGAGTTTTTTGATTCATTGATAACAGTGTGACTTGAAAGGAACGCATCTTTCTGCGTCGCTAGTAGCTCTGAGGGTTCATGAATGATTCGTGGCAGAAGTGGACTTTGAATAATGTCGTTGTAGTTGTTGACTCATTCAGATTTCCTCGCTAGAGTTTTGAGGTTGAAACGTAAGCATACTGGACTATGGACGAAGCTTTTAGAGGAGAATTCCATTCAACCTTTAAAGGTAGATGTGGTTGGAGAAATTAAGACAGTTTACGTTGCCTAACCGTGTAGCTTCATCTTCGATACCTAACGTTTCCGAACTTTTCTACCATGTCCTCTAGGTGTGTTGTGTTGAATGGGGGTAGGCCGTCATCAATGGCTGCGGCGCTAATCCCTCAAGTTTTTGACTTCTTTTAACCTCCACAAGACGAATGAGGAAGAAATGGTATTCATTAGGTGATATTCTTTAGTAGAGGTGAGAGGACCAATTTCCAGAAGTGATCTATTCTGACCAGTATTAGATGATGTATTTGGAACGTCGACGTCGTTGGCGGTGGCGGATACTTTGTATTGAGAGGTAGTAGCAAGTTTCAGTTTTTGCGTAAGAGAGAGTGAGGATTTCATTGTTTTATTGTAATTTTCGAGTACTAAGTGTACTAAATGTAGGTATGACAGCATTGTATTCTCATCAGGTGTTCCGAGCGTATGGAGAATGATTCTCATAGTTTGCGAATGATCGAGTAGCGACACCTTTCGTAAAATCAATACGGGGTGAACCAAAAAAAGGGTCTAAAAAGGCAACGGTTTCAAGCCTCAGTGAGTTCTCTGCTGGATTTATCAGTGTTACTCCTGCACATATTGGAATAACCGGGATAACAAGTGGTATCACGCCTAGAATTCGAGGAATTCCGATATTTCTATGTGAGTTAGGATAGCTCATGATAAATGGGATTTTATAAGCAATAAAACAAAGAGTGGTTCAGTAGTGAGGTTTATCAAAATGAAGCAACGAACACACAGAGAAGTGCCGTCGGCTGTCTCCTGCCAAATACAAAAGAGCAACTCTCGCCTGAAGCGGCCGCTTCCTTCAGCGGTCCGACAAGGAAAGGACAACATGATAAAATGAACATTACAAATCATTATATTCCAAGATCGGAACAGTGAGTGAAGATGCGTCAGAGTAGTTGAAGTTGGGATGGTCGATTGACGGCGGGTTAGGTGAGTCGAAGTGTGGTTGATCGCTGCTGATAGCAACGGCATGGAATCAGTTCTTGGTTTTGGATGCATGGTGTGCATGTTCGAGTCTATTTTGTTTCCTTCCTGCGGAAGGTTAGAGGTCCTCTGGGGTGCGTGAAATCTTCTGCAAGTCCTTTTTCCGTAATTCTCCTTGAATAAGGATATCATTGTTGTCGATTCGTTGGAGCGTCTCGGTAGTGTTCTCGATATGTGCGTGATAATAACCGTATTTCGCTATAGATCATCCATTGCTTATCCACTAGATTATCCACTGGTTTCCATTCATGAGATTTATCGATTCTTTGTTCAAATCTTCGAGTTTGGTCAGTTGAGTAAACAACGACTCGTGATTAATTTTTTGGCCTTCCGTAAACTCCAATAATTCCTCCTCTGATGCTGTAGAGAAGTATTCCGGTAAACCATTGCGGATATCATCTATGCATGAAGAGTTTACCAGCATTATCTGTTCACATGTGATTCCGGCTATGTGACGTATATACGAAATCATTGTGGATGAGGAGAGGACGTGTTGTCGATCGTTGATGATCATGTCATCGACCTTAGTAGGGGTGTCAGACGGCTGGGGACAGGCTCGAGAAGTGACCAGTGGCGCGGTCTCCAGTGTCGACGTTATGTGCTTTCGGAATTCGAATGACGCTTCCGAGAAGCGCGGGGTTGAGTTGGCAAACTGTCGTGGACACTGTGTAGTGGAGTCTGCTTGATAGAAGATTTGTTGAGTCGACCTGAGACGAAGGAACAGTGGAAAGAGTGGTTTATTTTCATGCAAAGTAAAAGAAGTAGAGGTGGCATAGAAGAAAAAATTAGATTTAGAATTTGAATATAGAGAACGTGGCAGAAATGCCAGTGGTGCTCCAAGAAATCAACATCGAAATCCACATTAAATTATGATTAAGGTTGGAATAACATTGGAAGCTTCTTCCACTTCATAGCAGTTGCAGTTTTGATAAGAATAAAGAAGCTTTTCTGAGAGTTTTTTTTTTAACATTTTGTACAATTTATTTCACGGTTTCTGTAATTTCGGTGTCGATGCCGGTTCTTTTTTGTTTGTCGGTGTATAAATCTGACTATGCTGGATCTGTCTTCCTTCTCCGGAACCCTTCTCACCTGTTTAAAGTATTTTCGTGACATAGATGCACGAAGAAACGCACAAACACACAAGGAGACTATGTTCGTTATTGTATATCGTCATATATATATATATATATATATATATATATATATATATATATATATATATATATATATATAAAACGTAACATAAATAATTACCAAATATTATATATACGTAGATTTCATGTTGTATGTAATATTATGTTATATGTAATATCATGAAATATAGCACATTAATCTCATGATGGATGGGTGTAGTATTAGAGGTTCCGCTTCCTGCACGATCGATCGGAGTTTCGAATCCGCCCTAGTGCTCACCAAGCCTTTCATCCCTTCGTGGTCGATAAATTGGTACCAGACTTGTCTGGGAGGATAAGAACACTGACTTGACACATCGGCTGGCCCCCGCAGGTCATTGTATTGGCCAGTTACACGTTCGTAAACCCCAAACGATTCTGAATTGAAGTGAACGTGGGGGCGCATCTCAAACGGATTGATTAACACCAGAAACTTTATCCTTTTATCCTTTATATTCCATGATATATAATATAATACATATTACATTTTATGAAAAATTTATGTATATACAACTTCAATTGGCGGACAGGTATGCATTTGGTTCGGCCTAATCATTTTATCTGGATCGCTTGAACTACTTTCCGGCATCGAGAGCCGTCAAAGCTTCTCTTCCCGCTTTCAGATAATCTAATCAAGGCCAGTGTGATTTTTTCAGCTTTGATATAATAACAACGTAACATAGACTCAGCCATTTCTGCCCATCCTTATGAAGTATGCAAAAATTTTAGAAAAGCTCACTCAAAATCACAAACTTCACACCAACAGTACACGTACGTCATTTTCCATGGGCGATTTGTTGAACCATGGATTATGTCAGCGGTTACAATAGTCTTCTTAACTACTGTGCATTATACCATATCACCAACTACAAGCCTCAATGTATCTCGATGCTGCCAGCGAGGAATTCCAGAATATCCCACGCTACCTCGGAGATGGGTCATACGATCATTGCATTACCACTGCCAGCGAACCCATAGAAAAGTGGACGACGTTACGAAGACGGTAGAGGTTTCTTCACCTCTTCCAACACAGAGAACACACAAAGAACTCGACAGCAGAGAACACTCATCACCATGATGTCATCAGCTATCCCCTGGATCGGCTGTTCCGCTTCGTGATGGTCGCGTTGAGGCGGTTCGTCCTCTTTACGTTGCAATGACCACAATGAATCGCAAATGTCAGTAGGAGTCATCCGGTCCCGCAATGATTCCCTCAAGTCTGTGTCTGCGCCGAGTTGTCTATCGCTACCACACACGACTACAAAAGTGCATAGAAGGAGTTGTTGGTCCCACAGCGGCCGATTTTTGCGTTACGATATCATAACCCTAGTTACGGCATCCATTTGTCGGTCATTTGTCACGAATTTCAGTATCTGCTGTCAACAGTGCCTGTGGAGAACAGCGCATGATGAAGTACATAGCCAGCCTTTCACGCCTTACTCTGCTCCGATCTGAGCGCTATCACTTTTCATGTGGAAAGGATTTGTATACAAGCGATACGGAATCTGCACAATATCTCAAACATGTGATGAACACCAACAATTTCTTAAAAAGAAGCAACTAAAGAAAAAAAAACTAAATTATAGTACGTTAAAGGCATCACCCCACGAATCTGAGGTGGTACGGATTTCAGGTGGAGTATTTGTATACGGGATAGTAGATCATGGAGGAGGGGGGAGTGATTAAGTCCATTTCTTCCTAATCGCCGTAGAAAACGGCCCGGAGGATGAGGCGCGTGCACAACGCTGGCGCGCTCCAATCGAACTCGTTGTAGGAAGTAGCGCCGAGACGCTCGAAGTCGTATCTTCTGGGCCGTTTTTTGCGGCAATTATGAAGGTATGGATAGGATCACCCCTCTCCATAATCTACGATCCCGTATACGAATGCTTCACCTGAAATCCGTATCACCTCAGATTCATGGGGTGATGTCATTTAAGGTATGTAAGGTACATGAAACTTATTTTGTGATCACATTCATTTATTAAACAATTGGGACCGCATTCTAGTCAGGTACATGGAAGCGGAATACCGCAGTAACAGTCGAATTTTATTTTTTATCTGAAAGTGCTGAAATGAACTAAACAAACCTTTCGCCGCTACAGCGACAGTAGATCATATACTACAAAATTTCAAAAAAAGAGAAGATCATATACTACAAAATTTTATTTATAACTGAAAATGTGAATGTGAGACATTATGAAAAAAGCTATCATGATAGGATTGCAGTTGTTTGCTTACATATATGAGTAGTCGTATGAAAGAATAAATGAATAAATAAATTGGTCGATTTGAATACACATTCTCGGATTTCTTGACCGTCAATTCCAGCAAATGCTAAGGATTTTAGAACGATGAACTATAGTACTGGGATATTCAGAGACTTCTTTTCTCGGAAAACTCAAATGCGCTTCAGTTTTGCAGGCTGGAAGCAAAAGTGCATAACGCTTCCCTCACATTTATAAATAGGGACTCAGCTGAGCTACATAGCTGCAAACTGCAAATACGAGGTGAGTTGTAAGAATCGGAGGAAGACGAGGAGAAATGATTTCGCAGAGATGTCGTTAGCAGACGTTACATGCATGGCCGAGACTATCGGACTCTATGAACCACGTACTACGTACTCAATCACTTCTCTCCCAATCCTATAATAATAGTACGTGACACCTCTCCTCTCTTCTATTCGTCATGAGTATCCCGGAATTGATGCGCTTGATGATCGCATTCTTTACTCTCAGTTCTCAGTTTACGACATAGCATCCCCATCGAGCCCTCTTAGAGCTTCCTAATGTCCTTTCACATCTAATTACATCCGGATAGGTCCATGTACACGTGGATAATAAGAAGTATTTACTTATGTAATTTTTCTATCCTCAAAAACCGTTAATCCGTCTGATTCTAGTATTATTTACACGCTTCTTAATCCGTCTGACGCTAGTGTTTTTAGAAGATCTTTCTATACATGCGGTATTTTACGTATTGGAGAGCATTAAAGAAAATATTGTTACTAATTATTACATTTAAAAAAATGCTCAGAATCCGCCGCATTCTCGTGGGTTCCCCCGTAAAGATGAATAAGAAAAAACGCAATGTTGTGTTTATATATATATATATATATATTTATATTTATATGTTTTAATATGTGGAAGTTCAACATCTGATTCAAACGTTATCCCGTTACCTGCAATAAAATGTTGTTTTTAGAGTATTTATTTGTATACTGTTAACTTTTGCGATTTTACTTCTTTTACGATTAGAAGTGTCAAATATATCAATACTTAATGGATTATATTGTTAAACTGTTATAGAAAAGGTTTTTGTACTTTTCATTCATAGTTCAGCATGCATTTATATTTAAATCGATAATCATTTTGATATAGCACTGATAAAAAATACTGCCACATACATTTATGAAATTTTAAAATCGGAAACGACAGAGAGAAATGCTTTGAAATGGTGTTTGTATGAGTTTTAAAAATGTTACGCATTATATGTATTTACTAGGATTCTCTCTAAACGTGAAATTTTTCTCTGTTTATAAATTCGTTATCCTGTAAAATGTAACCGACAAAGACAAGCATTTGCAGTGTTACAAAAACTACAGAAAACAAATGTTTTAAAATGAGAATTATCTGTCTTAACGCCCGCTTTTCCAAACAGATAAAAAGAAAGAGCGTGGAATTAGCGCAGTACTTTTTATGCAACCTCGTTTTGAACAAAACAAAACAGTCTTTCTCCTAAATTTAAAGAAATCTATTCCTTCCATTAGGAAAAACTTTCAAAAATTCATTTTCTGTTGCAGTGGAAAGTTTGCACTTTTAGCTCAATGATAGTTATCATATTCTTTTTGGGAAACTTTGGGCAATTGTGTGCTCCATGAAAACAAGAATATGATTTTTCCGCAATCCTCAATTTTCTTGGTGCAATTGACGTTATCTTCAAATTTGTTCTTGCTTCTTCATAGCGGCGCAAATGTTTTGTATGGAGAATATTGTTAGGTTTTAACTTTAGCCCATAAAATGTAGGAGATTGATGTAGCTGAGGATATGTTGGTTAAATTTATGTTTATGTAAATATCAACGCAATATGCGGGTACCAATACCAATATCGAGTACCGGATGCTTCTCATTTATTTCTTGTTCGCCATGTATGTTCATATACACATTTTTATAAAATTGCCTCGTATTTATCTACACTCTATCCTTCCGCATCTCACGTGTGGTGAGTTTTTATCATCCTGAACTTTGAGTTCATCCTCTCATCCCATATAATGAGAAATTTCGATTACTAAAGCGAACAATTTGAATCGTATAGTTTCAAAAGCGCTTTGTCGCATCGTGTCGCCTCAAATTTTATGCTTTTCTTAATATTTTAATGAATCAATGATTATGGGAAAGACACTCATACTTTACCACTTGGAGATATGTTCTAGATGTTACATTTTTTACATGAACGGTTGAGAAAGTGAGGCAGTTTTTTTTTGGCCACAGTTTTTTTTTTTGAGAAAGTGATTAATATAATATTATAAATAGACAGGGACTGAAGTTTACATAAAAGTACAACAACCTTATCCGAGTATTATTTACGTCTACATATTTGCCTATTTATCGTGGTGCCTTGTGATGAATATTATGAAGAGAAACTTTAGTAAACTAATATTATACGCATAAAAAGATGAGTAAGTAGTGCCGATAAATGAAGAGGATTATAGTTGCAACCTCACCTACAGATCATACTGTTCTATACTGAATGTTCTATACTTTGTGAATCCCTCCCCCCCCCCCCCATATATATATTGTACATGTGTAATAGACAATTTATCAGTAAAACTCCAATAAGAATATAGAATTGTCCTCCAGTGAACATCATTCACATAGAAATAATGCGAATGAAAATAAAATCCAACATATTAGCAAGAAATGATAAACGTTAAAGGCTTTCCCGCATATATGTACTAATTAAGAGCTCGGCGAGTAATTTCAGAAAAGATTTACCTGGATCTTTTTTCTTAAACATTGAATTTATGTGTTGTTTAACCGGCGAAATTCTAGTGAGATTTCATTTCTAACCTTATATTTCTACAGTTTCGTCGTTTTCAGAGCCCTGAAAATGAAACGAGGTATCTGATGATGTATGCATGTACCATCAAACTTCTCTCGCTTAACCTTAAAGTTTTGATATTGTTTCAATTAAAATAATAGCCGTACAATAGGACAACAAAGTGAGTAGTCTCACCGATAAGCAAAGCATCTCGGCCACTACTTGCGGTCGCTACACGGACATGTTATCCGTGGCTAATGAGATCTCTACCGTTGCGGTATCCTTGAGCACAGACGTTTTGATAAAATATTATGGAACTACATGTAGAGTAATCTTTTTTTTCTGACCTTGTGTTTTTTTTATTAATATCGTTTTTCGAGAAGGAGATCAATACAAAAAAAACAACACCTAAAGTTCATACATATACGAGTACAGTAACCATATCGATGTTTGAATCAGATGTTGCATATTTTAAATTACTACTTATTTTATTTTTCTTATTTTCTATTATACATGAAGGGAAAGGTAAAAATTAACTTTAGTTTCAGATTTAGATTTTATGGAAGTTAATAGTTTTCCTATTAATTTTTATTTTTTAAAATTAATTCAATAATTTAAAATTTTTCAATCTTGATTAATTTCCTAACGTGAACAAAAAAAAAGGTTTTAGACTGGCAAAGTAGACTTGATCTTTTCGTTTTACTTGCTGGTAATTGATTGCAGTGAATTTTGTTAATATAGCAGTCACGAAGTTGATAGTTGTCGGTTACTCGAACTTACATACACGGTAGTTTTTAAACAACAGCAAAAACTCTCATTATATGTGTATGCATAAAATATGGAGTCTAAAATTCCTGAGTTGTGAGGGAGTCTAAAATTTCTCCTGAATGATCACCTTTTATTCCTAGATTCTTTACCTACACTAACATCCCAAATTACTTCCGCTTCTGATTTTACGATTCTGTTGCTAGTTGCTGATATGGATCCTCACTAATTTGGAAGAGAAGTAAAGCTTTAATTCTACGCCGTCAATCCGAGCAAATAGGAGAAAACATAGAGTTTCGAGTTTCAGTATCTAGCCTCATTGTCAGAAAATGTGGGGAACGACATTTCTCAAAACATTCCCTCGGGTCATCGTGGATCCCACGAAGGTGGGTTAGCCAAAGATCTCCCCACCACTGTTTCGAGTGTTCTCAGTGAAAATCCTTGGATTACCACACTACGTCGAAACGAACGAGTTTTTCATCTTCTGTATCCTTTTCATCCACATCTTCTACGGGAACCCGTGACCGTCTAAATGAGATTTCTTGGTAATTCTTCAACCTACATATATGAGTCCTCCTAGAACATTACACCATCTATAGAAGACCTAGATAACTGATACCTCCGTGAGGCTCCGTGACTCAATCGCACTTTGAGGTGGTCACATGTCCTTTCCTATGGCTGTGAAAAACTTGCTATTTTCTTCATTTATTATATTAGACATGCAGCGGTTTATATCTTAACCCTTGTATTAAGGATTACGTACATCGCGTGACAATTCCCATATAAAAAAAATCCAAGATGATATGTATGTGAGAATCATTGACCAGCATTGATTAATGTTGGTATGCAGCTATGGAAATCAGTGGATATACATATATTATCCTCTATCGTGTGCTGAAGATTGCAGCACATGAAAATTCGCTAATCTATTCATTCTTGGTATTCTACCAACTTACTACCATTATCTGGAAGATTTCCTCTCAGTGCACCGGAACATCGTTGCTTGATCTAACCGCCTGTCGGATAAACATTGCTTAAACGGGTGAATATATATTCCTACTGTGTGATCCGCGAACATATTGCTATAGGATTTCAGTACATTCAAAGTAGGACCCTTTGTCGGCGAGAGCAGATCCTTATCCTGTTGAATAAATGGTAACAGATAAGTACCTTGGATGGCAATAAAATCAATGTTTTATTTATTTTTATAATCTGTGGAACAGGTGTATAAAAAGTATAGCGGTTAAAGGTTCCGCTTCCTGCACGATCGGTCGGAGGTTCGAATCCGCCCTAGTGCTCACAAAGCCCTTCATCCCTTACGGGTTGATAAATTGATACCAGACTCGTCTGGGAGGATAAAAACACTGACTTGTCACATCGGCTAGCCACCGCAAGTGATTTGGTTCAGATACGTTCGTAAACTTCAAACGATTCTCAATTGAAGTGAACGGTGGCTCGCATCCCAAGCGGATTGATTAAGCGCAAAACTTTATCCTTTTATCCTTTATACTTTTTGCGGCTTTTCGCGGAGAAGCTTCGAGAATGTTCTGCGTCTACCACATCTTGTGATATATTCCAATAAAATAGAGACAGTCTATTTTGTTGAAATATATCACATGTAATTTAATTTTAAAAAATATGCTGTAATGCCAACTTGATATATCGAATGGCCTTCGCTAGTCATTTTATAGGCCTATGTATACGGGTTCAAAGATCTCAAACTACTCTGAATTGCATTCAAATTCGAATGGGTTGGGAAACCTCAAACGGATTGATCAATGCCGACATTTTAAACCTCATCTTCTATGCAGTAGAGAACAATACTTGTATCCTGTATGAAAATTCATGAATGGACAATCCGTTGAACACTTTTCAGAATATAAAAACACCTGCTTGTCTGTGTCGTTTGTGAAGGCTGAAACCCTGATTGTATTGAACTTCATTAGTCACCTCCTTTGCAATGATTTTCTTCCTTTTTCTCATTATAGAAGTAACTACAAATCGCGGTTTATTTAGTTTAAAAGGGTCTAACCAAAGATTGCGACAGTTGGAGTTCTACTACTTGAAGATATCGACAAATGAACAGAAGAAAAGGATGTGTGCTTTGTTGTTTATTTGCTCAGCGCAAAAACAAATGTTTGTGTTATTTTTGAAAGAAAAAATAGCATTGAAGTGTGATGACTTTTCTTGAGTGCATTGATAGAATTTCTGTTGGTAAGTCGCGTTTGGAAAAGTATACAAATTATGTAGGTACATAAATTGAGGGAAATATATTGTTCCCAATCGTATGCTCCCTTCTTCATATGCTGACGTCTGGCGTACACTGGAATTTGCTAGCTGATTTCTTCTTGAATGCGGGAAATTTTGTTGACAAGCCTGGAATGACAGAAAAAACCTACTGTCTACATCTGGTCAGAACCGATATCGAGCAATTATCCTGTCACTTTTTTCTCCAAATTTCTTTCCGAAATACTTAGCTCGGCTTCCTTTTATCACGTACATACATTTCTATAGATTTTAAGCAATGATTTAGTTAAGCTAAATGTCCACATTGTCATCTCTGAAATCATGTAGTGGTCGCCTCGTTTTCCGTCCTACTCAGCTCTCGTAAGACTTATGGGATAATTTATAAGGATTTTAACTAGTGTAACTGACACAGGCTCGATTTTAACGCGGCAGCGTCCACTAAAATTTCAAGAAGAGATTTTTTTTGCTCTCTTTTATGGTCTACTTGATCAGTTTACTCATTAATATCAAGTGGCGACTTGTTGGCAGTATATGTAGTGTGTACGCTTTTGTTTAGATTACTGTAAAAGAACCAAGTTATCGAGATTCTACTCGGAAAGTCTGCTTTCTGAGTAAAACTCACTCGTAAAGCTAGAAGTATGTTTCTCGTTTTTCTTTCATTTCGCTCAGTACGTAACTACTGTAGCCAAACAATCATGCATCTGCTGTGCGAATTTTTAATTCAGAATTCAGAATAATTAATTCAGAATTCCTTACTCCTTACTTTTGACTTGACGAAGAACTATTGCACTTACTACAACGATTTCTTCAGCACGTATCACAGATCCAGAAGTCTGTGGAAGAATTTTATACTCTGATAGAGCAATACATTTCGTGATACATAGAGCATCGCGTACCCTATATAGTTCTAAACATATGCATCAATCTTGACGGGATTTTAGACTCACTTAATTAGATGGATTTTTTCACGTTACCAAGAATCTGCTTACGATTTTCAATATAGCAGACTCTACATACTTTTTGCAATATCAGTTGTTAATAAAGGAAATTAGTAGAGAAAAGATTGGTAGATTCCCAGCTAACAAGCCTTGCTTTTTCTTTGTCTGTTCCTTTGAAACTCTAAGTGCTCCTCTTGAAATGTCGCTGAAACTCCTCCCATCACCAGCATTTCCGATGAATTTTAGAGAGTAAGAGGACGTTTTGTAATGCATACATATTATAATAAACATTATGAATAAGCTATGGAGAAAATGAAGATTTAGAACTAGGAACATATCTTTTGTCATAACTCTTGATCACTTGATCTCTTGATCTCTTGATCTACAAGTCATGGAGGTAATCATCATTGAGACTTTAGATTGTAGATCAGTAACTACGACGTTTTCCATTTTTCTTCTTAGATTGAGACTTGTGAAATCCAGAACATTTCGAGAGATGAAAGTTTGGATGTGGACATAATTGTGTTCTACTAACGTCTCACGAGATTAGAGGACCTGGATGCCGGGATGGTAATTTTCCATCAGTTGGATATCACTGCAAACTCTTAGTTCATGCTTATTTTACTTTGATTTTATAACGTTAAATGACTATACATCTGTTTCATCTTTTCCTCAGTATTTAATTATTTGCACTCTTTGCCTGATCTTCACACAAATATGACAGGATGTAACTATTAGTTTAAATCTGAGATTTGTTTATTAAACTTTCTAGAAATAAAGTACATGGCTTTGTTCCAGTGCAGAATTTGCGCCTATTGAAGTTCATTCTACCATAGCATGTCAAAATCTTTGAAGAATTCTTTGAAGCGAATAGAGCAAATCTCGGAAAAGTATCCGAACCAGTAATTTTGGCTGTTTCGGAGGCGATAGCGAAGAAATTCACTATGTACTCAAGTCATTTTCAACTTTTAAATGGGTGCAATAGTTTTTTTTTACACTGTTTCTATTTCACACATTTACATACAAATTTTTACATACTTATAATGCCAATCCTAACTTTTGTCCTTATAGGGATTACCCCACGAATCTGAAGTGATATTGATTTGCGATGGTCAAAGACTAAGCGGAATCATAGATTGCACAAACGGGTGGAATCCCTCTCATTCCCTCCTAAATGCCGTAAAAAACGGCCCGGAAGTTGCGACTTTGAGCGTTCCGGAGCGTTACTGTCTTCAACGAGTTCGATTGGAGCGCGCCAGCCTTGCGCACATACCGTATCTTCCGGGTCGTTTTTTACGGCAATTTGGAAGAAATGGACGGAATCACCACCTTTCCCACAATCCACGACCCCGTATAGGCATTACCCACCTTGAACCTTTACCATGCCAGATTCGTGGGTTGATGCCTTCAAATACTTTTCGTCAGATTCCATAAAGAAGTAGGCAAAAAGAAACAAAACAATGTACAACAACTCAAATTCGTAGCTTCGACGTCTTTCAATTTGATTTCTTCTTAGGATACTTCGCGGTGGAATGAAAAGAGATAGTAATGCGCTTTTTTTCTGGTAAATTTTTCGAAAATATTCGTAATCTAGGTGTTATTGCCATTGTACCACCTCTTTATTGGAAATATTCCTAATTTGGGAGTTATTGTGCTACCTCTTTATCTTATCATCACATTTTTACTATTGCTAGATGGTGATATTTCGATCATTTCAAATCTATGTTCGTATCTTACACCTCGATATGTGCAACAAGATGCAAATCTGTAACGAAAGTAATCATGTTCGACTTAAACATCTGCTACTCGCCGCCTCAGACGCATTTAGAGTCGGATATTGGTCGAAAAACGATCCTCACGGGAGTAGGATAAGCTTGTAATCGAAAAGTTTTCCACCAAAGAAACTTGCTGTTGTTAGTGATGTAAATGAGTCCGCTGGGCATCTCACATCGTTGGCGTTTGACGTGTAAATATTGTCATTTCCGTCCACGTACTTGTTCTTACTCGCAACACTCGGCTGTCACTCTACTCTTCCGATGACCCTCACTTCTTTATTCATTTCAACGAAGACACCGAAAATCAACTAATACTAATTTTCTTTCAAAGAATCATCTTAGTCAAGAGTTCATTGACCAGCAAATTTTGCAAGAAGATGGTTGTAACTTTGTGCAACAACACGTTGAAATGGAATCTTTTGGGGGGGAAGAGAGCCAGTTTTAAAGGGCATCCGAGTGCAAAAGGGACACTTAAATACACATTGAATCCTAGACTTCAGTGTACTATCAAGAGGTAGCACGAGAAAATCTATATCATGTCCATGACATCGCCGTAGCACGTTCTCTTCACAATTGTCTCGACTTCATGGCTTCTTAATTATTATAAATTTCAATGGAATTCAATGAAATACTGTGATGAACACCGAAAGCGTCAACATGTTCGACGTCTTCATTTCTTATTTCAAAAAAAAGTGTTAGCTTGTTAGAGAAAGTGTCAAATTTAACGAGAACTTACCCCAAACAGATCTTATTTTACAGTTTCTGTTTGTTTTTTTTTTTCGATGGAGGAGTTCCGAGGGCTTATTACTCTTCCAATATCTATCGCTAGAATAACTACGTATTCTTTTTTCTCGTCTTCTTTTCACGTTTATTTCCTTATTATTTCCCTTTCTGAAATTGCATGATGGCACGAAAATTCTTCTTCTGGACATTCCGGACATTCTCCTCGAGCTTCCTCATCTGTGCGTGTCAGCATTACTTTTTTCTCCACCTTTGTTTGTATCCACGAAGATTGTATTCTGACCGCTATCCTGCATTATGGAGATTCGTTTACAATCAAAATATCGGTAATAATTATTACATATTTCTGCTAATTCGTTCATTGTTCATTCGTTCATTGAGATGATTTTGTATAAAAATCAAATTGAAAATCTCTATTGTAGTTGAATGGTACGTAAAACAAATTACCAACTTAATTTCAATCACATGACTTTTTTTGGATATGAGAAAGAGCTCATTTTTTGTATGATTATTATGAAGATCGTTGTTCTGATATTTCTCTTTACCTCGTATTCATCTCACCGAGATGTTTACGTCTATTCGAAAACGTAGAATATCCAGAGATTTGAAGATTTTAGTGGAATACTTGTTAGTGAGCAGCTGCCGCATCTCCTCCTTTTCTGTGTGGACGTGATGATGAGGTAATTGAATAACTAGTTTTCTCTAGCCATTACTTTCTGTTCTGCAATCGCACATATAACTTACTATTACTTTTCAGTGAGTAACAGAAAACTACATTGAAGGTGCTTATAGATGCTATTTTCTCTCAGAAGGTTGAAACTTTATCTTTTTGGCTTTTTACTATCATCAAATTCAAGAAAATGTCGGCTTATTGCAGGAGTAGGGTGGTATTTATTTTAATAAGAGACATTTGGATAGGGTATCTAAATAATTTATAGATAGAAGTATGAAAAATTCATCCTTTCCAACGACTACAATAAAGTGCTAAGACACTAACTACCAATATGGCAGGATAAAAGGGGATTTTTTTCCCAGAAATCATCCCTCTGCATTGTTATACAGAATACCTAGATTTTTCACATGTAAAAGTGTGAGTTTCAGGGAATTAATTGTTCAAAATAACTCCATAATTTTAGGTTATGATAATGAATATCGAGGATCTTGACAAGTACTGTAACCGTTCACTTGATCGTAACGCGATATCAGAATCTGACTACAGATCTGCACCGTTTGACGACTATTGTCTTCAGGTTCATGTTTGATTCTTCTTCAAGTTTTTTTCTGAGAAAAATGAAGTATTTTATAAACTAAGCAATTCACTTCTTTCATTTAATGCAGAGCTCATACAGAGATGTTCCTCTTTATATGGATAATTACTTGATAATTACATTTACATTAATGATAAGTATATGTCAGTGAGAGAAAAGATTCTTCTTATAAGGAAATGGTAAATTGATATCTATGGAGATTGCAATTAATTGTGTGGTTAAAGGAAAGCTAGAATTTACATCCGAAACAGAGATTAATGTTATAAAACAAGGAAAAGATATGATTTTTATTAAAAATGTACTGTTTTAGGTCTTCTTCTATCAACTACAAACATCTTTAAGACGATTTAATGAATGGGAAGAAATAGTCTACACCACCATTTATGTGATTATTTCAATTCTGGCTCTCATTGGCAACGGATTGGTGGGTGGTCGAATCTGTAGACAGATAGTGTTCTTCAATTACTCTGCACTCGCTAATTTTTTTATGATTTGAATAACTGGGAAGAAATTATCATCTCATAAAGTGGAGATGCTCGATACTCGACTAATTGATATGATTCATTTCATTCGACGCCTATTAAAGGACCATAAATCGTGTGTACCTGGTAACTGCAATTACGGAATCATTAGTGGATTTGATTATTTAATCTACATGTGCACACAAAATTAAATGACGTGTTATGGAAATGTTGAATGGTAATTTGACCTTCGAGACTTTCTCCCTTCATAGTACGAATCTATGGACAAAATACCCACCGCCTAGTTTTCTACAAAACTAATTTTACCTTCGAAAAGCTCGCAATATTGTGGACATTTGGGGGGTTCCATTAAGCTGTCAATGACATGTAGCTACAGTTTTTTTTTATTTCTAAAATGGATTTTCTCTGGATGCAACGAACTCTACTTTAGCAGATGCACTGAGATTTAATTAGTATATTATGAATGACAAGTGGATTAGAGGGTGTAGCTGAAAAGGTTTTCCAGCTAACGGTGAACTTTTAAAAAAATAGTAATATTTCAGGTTATTATGGCTGTTCTCTGGAAACGAGCAATGCGGACAAATCGTAATGTTCTTATACTGAATTTAGCATTGTCAAATTTGGTAAGTACATGCGAGAACAATCTTAGAAAATCGATACAAAAGAAAAAGTCGTTACTGTACACTACAATACTCTGCATGAACATTGAAAAACCGACGGTGAGTGACGGTGCGGCACCGTCGGCTACCGTCGCCCGTTCAGTACTTCCACAGAAGTGAAGATTTCTTTAAAATCTTTACACAGATGGATTCGACTCGTTGAGATCTATTCAAATATGTATACCATGTAGAACGAATCTATTAAACATGCGGAATAATGCTTGAAAACACCAAAATCATACCTATTTTAACCATTTAGGGGCAATTACAACAGTTTTCGAGGAGGAAATTTATTTTTAGGTGCTGAACAATGTTATGTTCTGTTATTTCTAGAAAGAAGAATGAGTTCCTACCAAATTAAATCATTTGTTCGAATTATTTCTATAATATTAGTCAGAGCTTCGAAAACGGTTTTTTGGGCTTTTGCTGAATTCCAACAACTTTAATACGAGAAATAAATGATAAAAAGTGAATACGTCCCCAGAATAGTGCTTAGAACAACTTATATTTTGACAAGAGGTGAGTTTTTTTCGTCTGCTGGTATCAGAAGGTGGGATATAATCCTTCAAAGTTCACAGGTTGCCAATCACAGTAGGAAAAAAATAGTTTGTTGTCAACTTTGAGCATTTATTAATCCTCAAAGAGCTAGGTAACACAACTTCACCAGGTTTATTTTTGTAGCAGATAAAATATACTACTGTATTTTACTTTAAGAAACTCCGTATATGCGCTTATCTTTTATGCTACAAGCATCAAAGTAGGTAAGTTCCAGTTTTTTCGCGTAGTGCATGATCTCGTTGTGATTTCCTGGCGTTTTGTTTGGCTATTGAAACCGTGATAACTAGAATCTTTTTCAACTTTTGATTTTACACCAATATCTGAGTTTTCACGGTGTTACACCATGTTTGACTTTTTACTGATTTCCTAGAGCTCGGTCTTTTCTCGCACCTTTGCGAAGGCATAGCGCCTCCCAATCGGGTTACGCATGTCGAACAGTGCAGGACTATGGGGGCGCCATTGCCATACACATGGTGTCACAAGTTCATAGAACGATCACAGCTTGACAATAATGACGTTTATTAAATATCAATCTAAATAGAACTTTACATAATCTAAATAAATCTCAGTTAGAATCAGAAAACTAAGCTTAGCAAAAGATGTCAGATGTCATTCTCCTTACGCGGCTGTTCATCGCGTCTCGCGCACTCTTCCATACTTCCACTTGACATTTCTCGGGAACCAAGTAATATTTAAAGAGCGCTTAAAACATAAACACTGGATGGAAGTAATGATTAGACAACAACACTGAAAACTTATCTCTTATGAATTCAACTCTGTCGCAGCTGTTGCGCCTCTCAACGGGAACCACTAGATCTGCTTTCAGATCCACGTAGACTTCTTTCTCGAGAGCCAATGCGAACAAATTCTTGTTACCCTTTTTTTTGCCGCTTTATCATCTCAACATTTTTTTGAGACACAAAGTCGTATCGTAACTCCTCTCCTGCAGAGGTGCAACACAAATTGCCATTTTTCCGGGAAAAACACGCATGAATAGCGAGTATTATTGTCGTATAATTGAGCGACTTTATCTCCCCTTTCAATCAAGTCGCTATCGAGGTATAATAACCAAACAATGTAAAAGTTTGAGTTCTTCATGTTATTCTCTATTTAAGGATATGCTCGTCTTGTACAGGAGAACGCATCCGCGCATACGAGTTCCTACACTCGTCAAAAATTTCAAGAATGGAATATCCAGCTATTGAACTGGCCTGCTGAGTCCCCAGATTTGAATCCTATTGAATTAGTATGGGGTAACATGAAGAGTTATATTAGGTAATTGGCATTATTTTATTATTTTACAAAGATTTTATCTACCAAATTCCATTTAATTTTATCTGATTTTGCTAACTTCCAAATGAGGTGTTATTCTTTGTCTTTGGAATTTAGACGTCGCGGCGTTCGTACAATAAGCGAATTGAAATCTTCTATCCTTGCATATTGGGAAAAATTAACGCCGGAGACTTGTGAAAAATACGCAGCTGGCATTAAGAGACGTTTGCGAAGAGTTATCAAGCGCAATGGAGGAAATATCCTAGAAGGGCGTCAAACGGAAAGTGATTTTGAAACGGACAATCTCGAATAGTGATTTCAGTGTTCTGGTGTTTAATGATGATATTTAATTACTAAGGTTATATTTAATAAACGTCATTATTGTCAAGCTGTGATCGTTCTATGAACTTGTGACACCATGTGTATGGCAATGGCGCCCCCATAGTCCTGCACTGTTCGACATGCGTAACCCGATTGGGAGGCGCTATGCCTTCGCAAAGGTGCGAGAAAAGACCGAGCTCTAGGAAATCAGTAAAAAGTCAAACATGGTGTAACACCGTGAAAACTCAGATATTGGTGTAAAATCAAAAGTTGAAAAAGATTCTAGTTATCACGGTTTCAATAGCCAAACAAAACGCCAGGAAATCACAACGAGATCATGCACTACGCGAAAAAACTGGAACTTACCTACTTTGATGCTTGTAGCATAAAAGATAAGCGCATATACGGAGTTTCTTAAAGTAAAATACAGTAGTATATTTTATCTGCTACAAAAATAAACCTGGTGAAGTTGTGTTACCTAGCTCTTTGAGGATTAATAAATGCTCAAAGTTGACAACAAACTATTTTTTTCCTACTGTGATTGGCAACCTGTGAACTTTGAAGGATTATATCCCACCTTCTGATACCAGCAGACGAAAAAAACTCACCTCTTGTCAAAATATAAGTTGTTCTAAGCACTATTCTGGGGACGTATTCACTTTTTATCATTTATTTCTCGTATTAAAGTTGTTGGAATTCAGCAAAAGCCCAAAAAACCGTTTTCGAAGCTCTGACTAATTTTATAGAAATAATTCGAACAAATGATTTAATTTGGTAGGAACTCATTCTTCTTTCTAGAAATAACAGAACATAACATTGTTCAGCACCTAAAAATAAATTTCCTCCTCGAAAACTGTTGTAATTGCCCCTAAATGGTTAAAATAGGTATGATTTTGGTGTTTTCAAGCATTATTCCGCATGTTTAATAGATTCGTTCTACATGGTATACATATTTGAATAGATCTCAACGAGTCGAATCCATCTGTGTAAAGATTTTAAAGAAATCTTCACTTCTGTGGAAGTACTGAACGGGCGACGGTAGCCGACGGTGCCGCACCGTCACTCACCGTCGGTTTTTCAATGTTCATGCAGAGTATTGTATGTTGTAATCCTGTAATATATATACTAAACATCCTAGACATGCATTACTTACTCTTCTAATATGCTTTTCGTTAATAGTTATTAAGAAAGTTATCGAGTGGTTGGCACACTTAACATTATATTGAAAGGTTTATTTACTTGCTCTTCAAATAAACAAGTAGATTTTCTTCTGAGTATTAATTTGCAGCATTATGAATGAAAGTAAATATGCATTATATGGATATAATTGGTGTTCTTTAACATACATGTGAAGGCAAAAAAAGGAAATAGAATCTTCTGATAAGATTACAAGTTCGTGCGAAATATAGTAACTTTTTAAAAATTAATTTTGAAATTTCCTTCAGAAATTTATCACAGAATTCATCACAGAATAGAAACACCTTCTAATTTCATGTAGAAAATATAGGAGATCTGCTTTGCTTCTATATTCTTCTTTTGATTTTTACATTAGTTGATTATGTTTGAAACGTTCTTTTTTTCAGGTACTCGCCTTGACCAATATTCCATTTTTATGGTTACCGTCAATCGATTTTGAATTTCCTTACTCTCGTTTCTTCTGTAAAATTGCTAATGTACTGCCTGGTAGCAATATATACTGTTCAACTCTGACCATCTCCGTTATGGCAATTGATCGGTTCGTTTTTAGTGGATATGAACGACCCCAAGCGACGAACGATGAATTGCTCATTTAGCATGTTACTACTAGTAAGAAAAAGAGTTGCTACGTAGATATACGTCATAAGGAAAACAAGTAGATCATTCTTTCTAAAGTTTAAATTAGTTTTCCCAAAAGAAATCTCTATTTTTACTCACCCCTTATGACGTGAAAGATACTAACTAAGAATTTCTATAGAGTTTTCCATTTTTAAAAATTCGAATTCATTACTTAAATAAGCAAACATAGCATCGCAATCATTCATAACAACAGAATTATTGCTCCGAGTCATTTTTACGCTGATTCGTTCAAGGAACAAACTTCGACATTTTCAATCTAATGAAGTCGATCCTCGAAGTGATTTGTTGAACAACAAAAAAAAAGGTTTTATAATGAAGCGAAGGTGAAAAAAATGCCTGGAACAGTTTCCAAAAACGTATTTCGGTAGTATATGCTAAAAGTAAAAAGGTAGTTCATAGATAGTCGTAGAATCGTGCAAACCTAGTACATGCTGTATAGAAAGAATTAGAACACCGGGAGATTTTCTTCTTGGGTAGTTTTATTAGATGAATTTGTTAGTTATTTGACTTCTTTTCTCTTTGTACTACTTTTAACTTCCAATATAAATTAAAAATCAGAAAATTAGACACAGTTTAATAAATAAATTAATTAAATTAGATTGACTGAACTAAAAATAGAATAGAATAAAATAATTTTTCTCTAACTTTTATTCTCTTTAATGCATTCATGTTTAAACTCAGTTGTTCTAGTAAACGCTGCTAAAAATAAAACGTGTTTATTTCGTTGTAAGACTAGAAATAAATACGTTATGTGTAAAGGTAGTTTAAAAAAGATTAAGGAAAAAATACCTTTGCGGATATGATTGCGAGCACTATTCTTGAGTCTCCTGTATGAAAAAAAAACTAGGAAAGAAAAGAAATGCAAATTGAGCTCTATTCTCAAAATATGTACTTAATTATTTGCCGAATAAAGCACTCAAAAGAAAATAGCTTCTTTGGGGAAGTATCCTGCCAGTTAATCTTTATTCTGATCTTTGAGTCATTGCTAATGGTGTAACAATATTTATCACGTAATTTTTTAAATTTTTTTCCTCCTTTTCTCATGATCATTAAAGGGTGTTGCGTCACCATTACAGTAGCCACGGTAATTAGTCGCCAGAAAACGAAGAAAAACAAAAGACGAAGAAATGTTTTTTTTTTCTCCTTTTTTCTTCATAACTCACCCCGATTTGATCTATATCATTATATATGGTCATCATTCGATTCGCAAGGCTCTATCGATTGGATATAATTAGAGTTCTCGAAGCCTACAGCCAAAATACTTTTAGAAAAAATTACCTGCGGCTACAAAATAGCAAGGATGAATCCGAGATAATTGCTCCCAAAGGATATGTATATGATTTTTGACGTGAATATGTTTTTTGATAAGTAAACTGATAGTTACATACATATTCGTAATCTATATGCTATTGCGAAAATTTTGATATCTCTCACAGCTGTAATACCATAACACTGAAGAAGAGAAATTGACTAAAGTAACATGCTTCAACTCCAGGAATGATCGAAATTATTTATTTATTTATTTATTTATTTATTTATTTATTACGCTCAAAGGCGTGCCCAGAGTAAGAGGCAAGGAATGAATACAAATAAACAATAGAAAATCCAGCAACGAGAAAAAAGTAGAATGAGAATAAGCAGGGATAAGTCACGCGAACAGTAAAGCAAGGGACGATTTAGTAATTAAAAAAAGCACATAAACTCGACAGGGTGGGAATTAAGACTCTTGGAAAATTAGTACCTTGAAAATTATTTTTTTCTAAATTCTCCAAGAAAACTATTTGTTGTAGACTCCCATTGTCTCTCGACTTTATAGCTCAACAGGATTTTCTGTTTTTCTTTTTGCAGTCGAAGCTAAAACTCCGGCGTTTTACATTACTTACTGTGATTTTTGGTAGTTCGTAAATTGGCAAAAAATTCGATTTGCCTTCTATCGGCGCAACACAATGTAGAACGGTTTTTTTCCTATGAGTTGCTCCAAATTTTTCTATAATATGTTTCAGCTGCGGTCAGTTTTGAATTTGTATAAATGAAAACTTTTCATGTGTTTTTACGAATAGCTCGCTTTTCTGTGATTTATCGGAAATTTCTTTAAATATCATGTCGAAATGTTCTCTTCAGGAAGAAGAGATCAACTGAATGGCGTCGATTTCAAAAAAGTTTGAATGATTCAAATTTTCATCACAAAATCCTCCAACCTCTTTGGAAAGTTATAGTCATCTAGGCACGCCTACCCATAAATAGATACCTTAGGTCACACATTGAGCTACGGTGGTGTGGGTGCGTGTGAAGAGGGTCCCGGCGGATTTTCGAGCATGGCTCGATAATGCCTCAGCAGAGCGATTAGCGATAGTGCGAGAAAGAGATTCACTTCAATTTGAAGCTATTAGGTGCGCCTTTCTTTCCCATTTTACGCTAGGATTTCTCTTGCTTCTGGTACGGTCACAAATTTGAGATCACCTTCACAAGAATCAGGCACATCCACAAAATTCTAGTGGATGTGTCTGATTCTTCAAAACAGTTTAGTAGCTCGTGAACTATAACCTAGCTTTTGACGCAGCGTAAGATTTTTAGCGGTAGGTGAGCAGAGTCAGCTATTTAAGCAGCAACGAAGGTGAATTTCTTTAGGATGTGCACCATAGCTATTTGCTCTGCCGAGGCATGATCGGCAGCTCGAAAAGCTCGAAAATCTGCCGGGACCCTCTTTACACGCACCTTCTTGAAAATGATCCCACATCCCATTCTTTCTAATAAATAAATGAAAACTAAATATGAGCAAATATGGAAATTAGATGGAAGAGCCACAGACATGAGGCTTTTTGTATGAAAAGTAAGACTTTTTTCTCACTCTAACTCCCTGAAATAAACATTCAACTCGCATAGTTTTCGGATTCTACATCATATCTTGGAAAGCAGTTCTAGGAAAAGAATCAAGACTACCAACCCCTTTATATTTGTGAATGAACCATTTTAATTGTGAATTTACTTTTACATTGGCTAATCATCGATCGACAACTCGACGTAAGGGAATTTTTCTTTATCATTTTCCCTCGTAATTAACCTTTCTCGAAATTACACAAAACAATAAAACAGGAGCATCACTAGCTCTGCTCTTCAGTAGTTTGGAAAAAAAGTAGTTTTTTTGGAGAGTATTATTGGAAGAGATGTTCAGGATGGTCAAAAGGTTCAAGGGGTTTTAATTTGTGGTAAAATATCGCGTAATCGGTTACGTACGATCTTCCCCTCTCACGTGACTGCGAACACATAGTCGGGTCAAAACGACATGAAACACAGACATTTGCGCAAGCGGCTGCGCTCAAAGCGGAGCGGTGGAGCGTAGCGGTTGCTATCGTGTAAGGATCCACGCCACTGCCAACACACCTCTGCAGTTCGCCATGATCCCACCTCGATTCCAATCGCTGTCTCCACCGCACCGCTTCCGAGCGCAGCCGCTTGCGCAGCGGTCCGTGTTTCATGTCGTTTTGACCCAACTATGCTATCACTGTCAAGGATTTTGCAAGCTTGTAGGATTTGTGCAGTCTCGCTGGAGATCTTGGAAATATCTATACTTTCATTTTCAGATACTATTCGGTAAAACAACTGAAAGTTTCATCAAATCGTCGCCAATGTATGAAAGCAATCTGTATCTCTTTGACGATATGGGTCGTATCGTTTTTCCTCTCCTTACCGCTTCTCCTTTACTACGACACGACAATGCTTTATGTTGTAAAGGTATGTTCTTTTGTTCTTAATTCAATTTAATCTTGTCTTGATAGAATCCTTTTCCTGCTTTGCAGGATGTCAACGTTCTGGATGAGAAGGGAGGTGTGAAACTTCGAAGTTATGGTTGGCGACAGTGTCGTCTAGCACCATCAAGATCAACAACACTTGAAATGTCCACACAAGAAATTCAGGTAGGTCTTATCCACAAATATATTCGTACAATGCAGTGGAAAGCTTCCAAGTTGTTTACCCCTTAAAACTTCCATTTCAGTTGTTGATGTCGGTACTTCAAGTTGTTTCATTGTATATAGTACCATTATTCGTTTTGTCAATATTCAATGTTAAATTGACTCGTTTCCTAAAAACAAATGCAAATCAAATGGCTAAGAATCGTGCAGAGAGTCGTCGACGACGTTTGGACTTACAGAATTCTGCTAGAAGAAACGAGGTGCAGTTTTTTTTCCAGTTTTTTTTATTTACCATACTTCGACTAGATGTCAAATTTTTAAATCCCTGTTTAATATAGGTTAATAGTGGGAGTCTTCGATCACAATCAATCCCATCGTTACGGAATACGATTGCGGAACGTGCCAGTGATCGAAGAACCAGCCGAACTACGGCTCTTCTTATTGCAATGGCTGGTAGCTATGCTGCCCTATGGCTTCCATTCACTTTAATTTCGCTTTTACTCGACCTAGACATCTTATATGTGGTGCGAACTTGCTCCTTTTCTTTTAATTAACTTCCAAAAACCTTTTCCGTTGCAGTTTGATCCCCATTTTATTCTCCAATAGTTCTCGGATTTGAATGGATTTCTTACAGGAATCTCATGTTGCCGTAATCGAACGTATCGATCAAACATGTAAAATGGTCTCTATGCTCTCCATATGTGTCAATCCTTTTCTATATGGATTTCTTAATACAAATTTTCGTCACGAATTCTCTGAAATTTACTTTCGTTATGTATTATGTAGAGCGAAGAGGACAGGACAAGCACGATTTCAGCATGATTTCTCTTCTCTTGCTGGCTGTACTAGGTATGTCATTTAGATTTGCGGACTTTTTAAAGTTCTTCTTACAGCAACAGAGCATTTCCAGTGCTGAAATTTATTCAAGACATAATCACAATAGGAAATAACACAAAAAATCACAAGAAGAAGCATGGTACAAAACGGACATTCTGGATTAGGGCCCTTCTGTCGCTGAAATTTCTTTAAAGCTAGAATTCCGTGTGGCGGTAAATCTAGTAAATAACTACACACTAATCGTTCCATATTCCAGGCACAACTCGGTGTATTTGGGTGTAAACGAGGCCGAGAACGGCCTATGCTCGATTCTTCGTCGTTCGTTCGCCGGATCAATGGAGCGATTACGTACACCGTTACGCAATGAACAGACACTTAGGTGGGCGAATTTAACTGATTTTATCTTATCCATCGTGATTTTTCGACATGTTCTCGAAAGTATATCTATGATTCTATTTAAATACTGAAGTATTTGTCAATTTATTGCAGTAGAATTTGCGCCAGTACAATGTTATTGAAGAAACAGTGTCAGTGAATAAACAAGGAATGAAATTTGAGAAACTCCAAGAAAACTCTTGAAGATATTTTAATGTTCTGTTGAGGAGTCCCTTAACTTTACTGTTACAGAAGCTGAAATGCGCATATTCATAGTAATAATTGTGAAGAATTGTGGATTGTGAAAAGTGTTGGATTCTTGAAAGCAAAGTCTGTGCTCCTACAGTCGGCACCTAAGTTCAACAACCCGACCATCGCGACGTGTCTTAGTATCGCATGCCGTAACGCAAGCATTTTCCTCAGCTGACACATATCCCCTCCTCCCTCTACTCTAAGCAGTCGATTTATCGCATTGTGGCCATTCGAATTAAGAACTTTGATGCCGACTATACGACGGAATCAAGACTTTAGTGTAGTGATCCGGCTTTCATATTCTTTCTCCGTTTAAATGATCCTTTGATCCTATTTCTTCCAGTAGTACAGTCAGCAACAAACAACAAAGTTCCATCGCCGGTGCTGAGCAACAATCGCATTCAGAGACCGAGCATTTCGGCTGCGATCGCATGGCCAATCGAATTTTACTGGACGCTGATTCGGAAAAGGACAGTTTTGTGTAGTTAAACGCATCGCCTTTAAGCATTTAAAGATCTGTCATCTAGGTAGAACGGGTATTTCCATGCTTCTAGCGAAATTTTGTGAGTAACATCCTAACTATGATACTTCAAATGAGAGTGTTAAAATTTATGGAATGGAATAAATATGCTTATTTATGTTTGTTTAGAGCTTATATTTACCTAGCTTATTATTTATAGCTTATTTTTCTATGCTCATGAGATTTCAGACGATAACGAGTGCTCATATGAGAAGGATAGCATTAGGAGATCATCTCATGTGGGATCATTCATAAAAGTTTCCTTAGTGTCCTGTTCATTAGCAGACACAGGTAATAGATTCATTTCTTCACCATATAGAAGAATTTTAGGAAATAATTGCAACTGCACCCACTTAGCCATTATTCTTCTCTCGAAACGACGACTGTTATTGTCTCTTATCCCTACTTATTTAGTTCTTCACCCAGTCCCTCTCTAAGCTCTCTCTAAGCCTCTCTCTCTAAGCTGTGAGAAAAGTCGTATGGCTAATTTGTGAAACCGAACCTTAAATATGACTTTTTTTGTTACGTAGTTAAAATCGACATCTTGCAATAATTGAGGGATTATGAGTTACAAGTGAAGAAACGTTAGAATTCATATAACTGACTGATATTCGAGGTGTGGTGGTGAAAATTTAGAAACTAACGGAGCATAAAATTTCCCGTTACATTCAATCAATAAATGTAGTGCAGCAGTCTTGGGGGCGTTCAACACATAAAAGACTCCTTAGGTATTCCTGATCAGAGTTTGCGATATGAATTGCGAAATAGTGAACCTTATAAACAACGGCAACAATTCTAATATCTTAGAAATAACTTTCGCTTTCCATTGCTATAAAATTTCCCCCTGCAATAAATAAATATGCATGGTCAAATAATTTTGCCATCGTTGACAGTAAAGAATCAAGTTCAGAAGTTGAGAGATGGGTGGCAAATAAGTAAATACCTCAGAAAGTGGTACAATGACGACACGTAGATTAAAATTGTCGTCTTAACAGCTGTGCCTATGTGGTCCAATTGTCTTTCTGGAAATATTAATGTTAAGAATTCTTCTACATATCTGTGCCAACAACGTCATGCAGTCATAGAATCAGTGCCAGGATTAAATTCAGTTGAAGTCAAACGTCTTAGCTCACTCTTCTGGCACTTAATTCACTCACGGAAATGCAAAGAACTAGCCATTTTATAGTCACAGTACGTTTATTGTAACCTTGGCAAACTCCTCGTAACTTGTTAAACAAGACGATCCGCTGCTCTCCTTAATATATGAGCAAATAAGCGAAGAAGATTTTCTGGTGCCGCCTTCGACGGCGGTGCAAGACGTTTATGCCTTCCACGTGCCATCCGCAGGTACACCACATCGATCCGCGTAAAGATCTTCATTGTGATATACTCTAGGCCAAAAGTAGCCTAGCAGCCGTCCAAACAACATTCTTTCAGCAAAATCAAGCCTCTCCATCACCGTAGACGGTGCTGCCCAAGTCTGTTCATTATGAAGCGTTCATCATTATGAAGCGGATGCGGATAGGTAGACTCGCAGCTTGACTTCGTTGGTAATGGGGGTTGACCACAGGGATCTCTTTAAGGAAATAGAAGTAGAATTGGCCTTAGCGCATGCTTGCTGAATGTTTTTCTCGTAGTTAGCGTTGTTCTTCAGCATACAGAGCAGGTAACAGAACTCATCGACGAGCTCGATCGGTTGCCCGTCCACCCTGATTCACTTTCGAGATCTCGAAGAGACCCACATCTGCTGGCACTTATCAAAGCGTAGACGAGGTCCTTAGGCTGCACCTAGCTTCGTCACAAGGTCACAACGTATTGACAACATATTGAATCTTCGCGCTCGCTAATATAACATCGTCGGTGTACTGGACGTCGATCAGGTGGCAGCATGATGTCAGCAGAACACTGTTCGACTGTTCCTCGCATGACGTCATCAATGGGTAAGTCGAACGGGAAGTCTCTTGCGACTGTCCCTTGTCTTACTCCACTTACCACTTCAAAGGGTTTTGTACATCCGTTTGGTATTCGAAAGGTTGCACGTTGATTCATGTCATCAAGTAGGCCAACGGACCTTCTTGGTACTCCATCAGTGCGAAGCGCGTTGAGAAGGCCTCGATGACGAGAGTCGAAAGCAGCTTTAAAGTTCAGAAAGGCCAATCGCACAGACTTTGAATACCACAGGCAAACTTTGATGACTCCCCTGCCAGTGAAAACCTAGTCAATTGTATATCAGACAGGACGAAAGACAACATGCTCGTCGCACGTTGTTTCTTAGCGATGCTTAATAAGTCGGTCTACGACAATCCGCTCCATAACATTGTACATAACAAGCAGGATAGAGATTCCCCGATACTTTCTAAGATTCGAGACGGATGACTTCCTGTGGAGAGGAATTATTATGCGCGTCTCCACGAGTCAGGTATTCTTTCGTTGATATTAAACGGATGATTTTCGTCATCTCACGAATCCCAGATGGAAGGAAATATTCCAGCATTTCTGCGCTAATTCCGTCCTCTCCAACTGATTTTTCGTCTTTCATACAAAAATTTTATTCATTTTTAAATACAGACCAGAACCGCCGACTCGGTGGGTGGTTCCTCATTATCCGCACGTGTCGGTCTATGAAAACGCTCGAATTCAAGAGCTGATGGCGTTTGCCTGTTCAGCAAAGTCTTGAAGTGATCCCTCCAAATTGCTAGACTAGCTTTACCAACTCACACCCAGTGGCAGCGTTGAAGATCGGAGAACATCTTTTCATCTTGCCGCTATACTGTTTCAGTAAAGTTTATGCTTTCTGCGTGTTCTTATCCTCCAATGCCTTCTCAAACCCCCTAGACTTTGACGTCCATCCTTTTGTTTTTTTTTTGCGGTTGGCGGCACAACTTCCATTTCAAACGCTTTTCCGGCTGAAATCGCCAGTGCGGGCGGCACATACAGAGTTGCATGTGGATTCTGCTTTGAAGGAATCCGCATCTCTAAGCTTCTTCCTGGTCCGTAGTGAACATGAATAGACATAAATGAACAGGTGTTTGAGAGTTCCCGTCTTCCTTGTGCGCTGCTTTTCAGGCATCAAAGAGGTTGACCCTTGCCACGTAAGCTGATGGCGTCGATGATCGTTGTTAAACGTGGAAGCTATTATGAGGTTCGTGTGTTCACACACGTCGACCAAACGGTCAGCGTTATCCGAGGTACATTGCACTGGATAATACCATTTTCCAAGCACATCGGATTGTTGTTTAAGTCCTATCTTCAGAATTGCGTCTTCTCCGACAATGACCATCTGCTCTCTGGTATCCTAGTCATCAACGCATTCATTTCATCATGAAGAGCATTTTTACTGTTTTACTCAGCAGTAGGTGGATGAGCACTTACAATCCAGAATTTCCATTATGAACCCGCAGTCGTACAAAGCGCATCTAGTGACGTTGAGTCAAATTTTCCCACCAGATTGTTGTAGTGACAGTAGATACCGATCTTCGATGCGTGTTTCCTGCAGCAAGTGGCACAGAGAAATATCGTAGAAGCTTAGACGGGGTGGTTTGTTGGGGTTCACTCGACAGTGCTCGGCAGTTCGGCGTGGCGTAACGAATGGCTGTTTCTAAAGATTCCATGCTCCCTTCGGACAGTTGACCGTTCAGACTATGGCTTTCGGCGATATGCTGGACAACAGCACCATTCTCCAATGTATAGCAACCTTGCGCCATATAATTATGTATTTAATATAGCTGGTACATTCCCAATCCGTACACTCGAATGGCTGACTGCGTTCAGTAAAAGCAGGGTAACCACGGCAGGTAGCAATCAGACTTGTATACGCGGGCACATGAGATTCATACTTCGTAGAATTATTGATTTCTTTGATTTAGTGAGAAAAAACGCTTCTTACTTATGAACTGCGCGCGCATTTGATTTCCGGTCGCAACTACAAATCAGTACACATAGTGTAGCAGTGTTCCTGCCAATAACACGCATGCAATACGATAATGTTGTGGATAGACCGAATCAGAATGAACAGCATGAATGATCGATTGGACACAAACAATTACATAGTAAAGATCGCTTGTATAAGCGTGAAAATCGTCACATTATTTATTGAGGCCATGAAGCGATTGGTGTTTCTACCGAAAGTTCACCTCAACTGGATTCAATCCTAGCGCTGATTCAACAGTTGAGTGACGCTTCTGATAGAGTCTGTCATATAGAAGAACCCTTAATTTTCAAGTTCCCAAAAAGAAGGTTGAGTGCTACTCACAGGATGCATGAAGGATTTTATCGGGAAAGATTGCTCAGGGACAGCAGGTTTCGCGAAGATTTCGATGTACATGTCTTCATTTTACTATCCACCTGTGGCATTTACTTACTTCCCATTCATTTCTCTGGTTTCAATCTTGATACTTTCTTATCAACGATGGCCTTGCTGCTTCTCTGTGCACCCTGACGTGTTCTAACTTGAATTTCAACAACAATAGAAAACAAAATGAAAGTGAAGAAAAATCAAATTTTGAAGACATTCAAATTCCACCGTGGTTTACGATATTCAGTATCCGCAATCCACTTACAGGATTCTAATCAGGAGTGTCATGCCTAAGCCATACATTATGTGTTCTCGTTTAACGCTGCAGAGACTGGTGCTCTATGTATATTGATTGGCTGCAACGGGAAATTTTATGCTCACTCTGCTTCTAAGTTTTCCACACCACTCCCAGCACCAGGTGTTGATTCCAATCAGGTATTGTAATTCCAATTCCATCAGGTATTTATTAAATATATAATTACTCTAACGTCCAGAATTCATACAATCCCAACGCAACAACTTCGAAAGTGTGTTTTTTTTTTGGAGGAAAATAATACACGTCAGACCTTGATGGTCACCACCAGTTGATTTATTGGGGATAAACAAAAACAAATTTTGTTGATTATTGGGTAGATAGAAAGAGTTCCATACTAAATAACGATTTACTAACATATACTTTATCTTCTGTGATGACCGTTTGTAATTTCTCAGGCATCTCCACCATCCGCTGTTCCAAAAATGCCTAATTGCTGGTTCTGATAAATATTTTTGTTTGTCAAAAAGAACTATCGTACACAATCAGCAGAACTAGATTAGGTCATTGCAGAACAAAAAAGAAATATCCTCACCTCCAGTAGAAAGCGACTTAGTTTTTTTTTTTGAATTTATCCGAAGATGATAGTTGCCATCTGGGTCTTCCATGGATTGTATTTATTTTTCGTTGGCCGAATCCGAAACGGATTGGATTGATCGACACTTTAGCACTTTAGCAAACAATTTATCTCCTTACATAGATGCAACTGAGTTGTGCATGCATCCATTTAATAATTTGATTCATCGAAATAAATCTAGGAAAAATGTTTATTTGCAAAAATATCCAAAATACAATGATGACCAATGATGTACAGATATGTTGCTCTTGCCGTCATTCCATCCAGCAAAAAAAGAGATATGATTGTATCCTAGGGAAGCAAATTGGCTTGTAAGTAGTGAGCTGAGTAGGAATGGATTGCAACGAATTTTTGGCATGAGCTCCACTTGAGCATACGTTAGTAATGGGAATGTTTATGCGAGATGATATTGCGAGGAACGGAATTGAAGATGAAAAGTGTATGCCTATATATGTACAGAAAATAATTTAATATCCAGGAGCAGTCCGTGGTGGAGGGCAATGAGTACATGGTCCAGCTAATCCACGTTTTCCAGCAATGCCTGGAGGACCAGGTAGTCCTGGTCGACCAGGAAGACCTGGTAAACCGTCATCACCAGGAGGTCCAGGAGGTCCTTGAATAACAAAATTTATGAATGCAATTACTAAACATTCCTGTCCCCATGGAAATAAAATCTGGAAGATGTCCATACGTATCAAAAACATACCCGGGAAACCAGGTCCACCGGGCTGTCCTTCTTTTCCAGCAGGTCCAACAGGTCCAGGGGGTCCTGAAGACGTATACGTATAAAGCATGCTGGCGTGCGTGTATTATAGAGTATAACTAACCAGGAATACCAGGTTCTCCGGGAGGTCCTGGTTTTTCAATAGCAACTCCATCAGGACCGCCTTCTCCTTGGGGACCAGGGGCACCGGGTGGTCCCTGAAATGGTTCTCATATAAAAAGTCACTGGCGTATCAATCCACTTGGGATGCGCCAACGCGTTTTACTGGAATTCGTAATCGTTGGGGTTTTTGGAACGCGTGCTGGCCTATACAATGACTTGCGGGGGCCAGCCGATGATCCAGTCAGTGTTTTTATCCTCCCAGACAAGTCTGGTACCAATTTATCGACCCCGGAGGGATAAAAGGCTTCGTGAGCACAAGGGCGGATTCGAACCCTCGACCGTATGGCTACAACGGACCTGCGCCACATCCACCCTGGTTCTCATATATCCCGAGTTGAAATGAATGCAGTCACAAGTATAGCGCTATCATTAAAAGGATTAAAACATGAACGACGCATTTAACAAAAATAAAAGAAATGATGTAAAGCAAAAAAGTAATAAATTGTTAAAATAGCATGTTTTTGTCGACATTTCAAATCCACGTTTTGGAGTGCTGAAGCGACGACGAACAAGATGATTAAAAAAAGCCGTAACCGACTGGAATAACAAAAGTACATTGAAAAGTATTTTGTGAACGAACCGGGTCTCCTGGGGGTCCTGGTGGACCCGGAGGTCCTCGAAGTCCACCATCTGCATCAGTTCCAGGGTTTCCTTGTCTTCCAGGAGCGCCTTTCGGGCCAGGTTCACCAACAGGACCAGGTGGTCCAGCTGGACAATCGAAGCAGAAGTTACGCGGTTGCATACTGCCTTCTACGGCATCTTTTCCATCCCGACCATTTTCACCTGGAGCACCGTCAACACCATCCTTCCCGTCATTACCATTGGGACCTGGAGCACCCGGTGCGCCTATTCCACATCCGCAACCTGCAAGTGGATCATCGTTTGTGAAACACATTTTTGATTTATTGTGTTAAAAACAACAAGTTGTTTGAGATTCCCCTGAGGATCACTAACACTGCACGTTGCTATCCTGGACTGAGGAATCGCTTTTTGCTGTCTGTCCTTCGACGTATTCGCGGAGGCGTGCAGACTTGTAACTTCCATAACTTGCTGTATATCCGCTATACGTATCCCTTGGAACCCTTTGCTTAGAGTCGTGAGAACGTGAGACTTTCGTTACATGTTGCCAGAGGGAGCCAGACCGCGACTGAAACATATTCAAAGTGAGTTTGTCGTTGGAAAGTAAAATCCTGGCACATTTTTCCCATTTCACCTCAGCTACACTTATAGAATCATAGAAAACGCTTGTGGCCGGCTTCGAATGTGTTCAAGTGGGTGGGCGTCGTGCGCTGCCAATAAGAGAGAAAGGGAGTACAAATGTGTCAAAGTAAAGACGATGCGTTGCGGTTGGGTGTTGCGTACAAGCAGCTGAACACATCCCCAGGTCATTACGCATTTTAAAAAAATTTGCTTTAGTTTTTTGGTAAGAGTACGGGTGAATAAGTGTGAGTAACAGTGGTCTCCTTTTAAATAGACGCTGTTTGAGTCTAGAACTCAAAAATTGAGGTATCAACTAGGCTGATGATGTAAATTGTTCGCGCTCTTTTATCCCCTCATCATAAAAAACCGTGTTACATTAAAGAGGATGGAAATTGGCAAACAAAAAAAAAAACAAAAACAAACAAAAAAAACAAACACAAAACAAAAAGTAAACAGGCACAGAAATATCTTCTTACACCAAAATAGGAAAAAAAAAAATGAAAAAAAGACAATTAGATCTTGCGATATCGGTCAATATGCGCAATCTGCAGAATTTTAAAATGCGAGTAAAACGTTCACAAAATTCTACATAAGATTTGTCTATTTAGTGATCTTCCTACTGCATACTGAGTCTTCAGGGAAAAAAATAGAAAAGAGAACGTATTCATTGAAGCAAAGAGACACACAAACGCATATGTAGTCAGCGAAGATGTTCAACCGGAACAACTCGATGCGTCCGCAGCGCGGTACGCATTGCATCATTTCCCTTCCTTGCCGTGACCATATCGCATCTGCTCGGTTCAACGACGACTACAGTAAAAAGAAAGAACAAAAAATACTTAAAAAAACAATCACAAAAAGTCGAAGTAAGGATGAATAGGATAACACGTGGTGGCCGAACGTTCCGGCACACTATTTTCTACAAGGAGTTTGGTTGGAGCGCGCCAGCCTTCTGCACACGCCGCACTTTCCGGACCGTTTTTATGGACAATTAAGGCGAAATGGACGGAACCACCCTCCCTCCATAATCTACTATGCCGTATACGAATACTCCACCTGAAAAACCACCTCAGATTCGTGGGGTGATGCCTTTAATCGCAATATTTCACGTATCTCTGCTGAATTTTTAAAACGTTACTTGGGAGAATCTGACGTCTACGAGCACGGTATTCTTATCAAGAAATGTTACAACCTGACAGGACTCCATTTCAGTTTACTTCTAATTTGCTTCGGCTTGCTTAGCAACAACGACTCGAGAATTTTTTAAGTACTTTTATCTAAGAGTTAAAAGTAAACGTTTGGTTTCTGTTGTAACCCTTATTGCTGTTGATACGTTTTCTCTACGCTTCCTTTGTCGCTGCTGAACTTTGGTAAATGTTGTTCCACCTCGAACGAGGTCATCCAGTTATGTAACACATTTCTTTTCAGGAAACTCTAGGAAGTGAACTTGGTGTTCTTTAGTCCTTAGCATCTCAAATAGTCCTAAAGAATAGAATAAGTAGAGGAATATTATAACTCTGACCATAAATCATTATGGATTGATGTATGTAATCGATAGTAAGGGGTGGGGAATGCATTTTAGCCAAAAAGGATTATTTTAAATGAGTAGATTGGTGACGTTTTAGGATTTTATAACACAGTAACATGGGCTTATTGTCACATGACCAATAGGAGTGGAATTGAAGTTGAAACGTTGAGCTGACGGACTAAGAGAGTAAAGTCTGTAGAAGTAACGTAAAATCCTTTCGTTAAGGAAGTTGAGGGAAATTCTGTCGGATGTTTTCGATTCAATATTGTTTGAAGTTCTGCAAGCGGCTGCGCTCAAAATGAGGTTCTGGTTTGAATCGCGGTGGGACCTTTAAACATTTCTGCATCTCGCTGCACCAAACGAAGGTCCCGCCTCGATCGCAACCTCCTACGCAACTGTACCGGTCTTCAAGTAATTTCACAACTGACTATAGTTGAGCTTGCGTTGAGTGGGAATTCTCATTCATAGTCGGCGCTGAGTATGTTCGTGCGGGTTAGGCGTGAGGCGTGTTTGATTGCGGCAGGGAGGTAGTGTTTGTCCAGCAGATAAAAAGGAAAACTTGCAGTAGACTCATCGCACCACAAGGTTGAACAAAATCGGCATCTACTATGTACATGAAAAATTGTTCCTTGTATTATTTTCTTTTTTCATTTCAAATGAGGTAGATTAAAGTTTCGCGTTACAATTCGTTGTAATATTAAAATTGAAAAGTTCCATTAAAATTATGGATGTAGAATGGCCGAAGCGTTACATTTCTTTGCGGAAGATCTGGGCGCCGAACCTCTTTAAAATTGCTCTATCAATTCGTCTTCATAAATAACTGCCGCCAATCTCTTATTATATTAAGGCTGCAGCTGTAGATGACAGTTCTAGACGACGATACCTCATTAGCTGGTTCTTCCCCTTTTCCACTACCGTCACCATCACACAATTCAGAGCCAGTTCTACGCATTCCATCACATCTTTTGTTATCATAGCCGTAAAGAGATTTTCTTTTCGTTATGGGACAGAAAACATCGAGGAGAAAAAAATCGTGCTAGACAAGAAATCCATTCTCACTTTGCAGTAATCGACTTCATTCTGTAGAAGTGTTTGTACATGTTGTACATAGTTGTATATTAAGGGAACGGCAAGCACACATACAAATGCAGCTACCACGGACATTGCAACACCTGAAGACGAAATTGAAATTAATAGTGCATAAAATTTAGCAAAATCAAAGGAAGACTACACCTGCTACAGCAAGCGATTTTAGCCGATCAGCTTCCGCAAGCAGTTGAGCTTCCCGTTCCTTTTCCATACCCATCGAAAAATGAGAAAAATAACACTCAACAACATTTTTGCGAAGAAAATTTCAAAAATTGAACAAGAATGTTCTGATTGAAAACGTCGAAAATGAATGGGGAAGAGAAGAAAGATGAGAGATGGACGCGTAAAATCAAATGGGAATCGATGGACGAATTGGAGAAAGGTGGATGCGCATGCTAAAGTAGCCGTGAACTCAGGCGCTCGGCAATCCGATATTTCGCAAGCCGGTCGAATGGATAGTGTCAGTCGAATGCGCATCCTCACAGCATGCTGCTTAGCTAAACGTGTATTCGGCAATACCCTGACTAGACCTATTCGTGAGCTATATCGCTGCTTGAATGAAATATTATCGCTATCAAAATTCCCGGTTTGTGAAATCAGCCGAAAAATTCCTGTTTCTTTCGGGAAGATTTTTTTCTCGACATTGCGCGTATCAACTCTGATGACGCAGGATGACGGCGACTAAGTGCTAAGTAAATCCATTAAATTGGAAACGAGTTCAAGTCTACCGTTTGTTCCTGTTTTATTTCTCTATTTCTGTGTCCTAACTACATGTTTTTTGATCACGGGGATCAACTATTGGATGTTGCTAGGATAAACATGTTATTGCTTAATTTTGACTAGCATGTACCAAAAGGAATAAAAAGACGAGGTGTACAGTAATCATCCATATAAGGTGGTATTGCAAAAACTGACTTTTTTTCTCTGAAATTTGCAAACGTTGGGAATTGATAACGTAACCTCACCATGAAACATGTTTCCAAACTGACAAAAAATTTCTTGGTTACTAATTTTTTATGGGTTTGGAATACCTGTTTCTCTGTACAAAATCTGTAAACCTACGTATTAGGGATGCAAATAAGTTTTGTTGATTGTAGGAAGGATGGCGTTACTAGCATTAAGTCGCGTCGGACTATCCTGTGACTATACTCACGTTAAAGCGTTATATAAAAATTAGCATATGTCATTTTCTTGAAGCGTGAACAATCTACTTTCTTTGTTCTCTAACCATGTAAACCATTGAGCCAACAAAGCACAATTTGCGGGAAGCGCTGCTTTTTTTGTTTTAATTTGAAGAAAAATGCAGTTGATGGACATCGATTGCTGTATGAAGCATATGGGAACATGCTCCATCAAGGAACACAGGAGAACTAATTCCAGCGTTTTAAAAGTACCAATTTTGAAACTAGTGACAAAGAACGCGAAAGGAGCGCATCTGGTGAAATCAGCTCGAAGTGATGTACTACGAGCTACTCCATCGTTACTATCCCATCACTGAGGAACGTCTCCAACAAAAATTAATGCAATTGAGCCGAACTGAAAGTTCAAAGGCGCCCAGTACGCCAAAAAAACATGACAAAGTGATCTTCAACACGACAACGCTCGGCCACATGTTGCAAAAATTGTCGAGGAAATTTGGCAGGTGCATCAATAGGATGTCTTATCCCATCCGCTGTATTCACCAGACATTGTTCCTTCCGACTACCATTTGTCCCGGTCGATGACCAGGATCGCCTGGATGAGCTGCGCTTCACTTCTCACGAAGAAGCCAAAAATTCAGTCGATTCTTGGATCGCCTCAAAAGAAGAGGAAGTTTTTCAACGCGGAATTCCTATGCTGCCTGAAGGATGGCGAAAAGTCGTGGCTAGCGATGCACAATACGCTACATAAAACATATTGTACTAATTTCTCTGAATAAAGCTTCAAAGTTACAAAAAAAAAACCCTCAAAACTTATTTATACCCCCAATATAATCAAATGGGAGCACAATCAGTGCACTAGGATGAAGGAATTTGTTTCGAGGGAAAGGGGATGGTTTGAGGAATTCGTTATCCAACATCATCGAAAAAATGTTTCGTAATAAAACATCAATAAAATGAATAATATCTCTAAATAGCGCTGGTTTTCAACATTATCCTAGTATGAACCGGAGCTGTACAGAATTTTTCTCAATTCGCTGGTCAAAAGAGCACGTTGTTTCTGATAACAAAAAGCGATACCATCAGTCCATGGATGTTCAAGAGATTGAAGTGGAATTTGCCAAAGTTGTATGAAGGTATTTCACAATTTTTTGCTGATTTGTTTTCCCGCAACATTTTCATTTTATACGTCGATGTTCCAGCTCACTTCACAGCTTTTCCCTTTTTGAAGAAAAAATCTCTTTACTTGACCCACTTGAAGTAATTGAAACACTAGATTCAGTAAGAACAGGAATTAGTTCCTACATTTTATGGTAAATACGGTTTCACATTGATGTACATATTACGCAAATACACATCTTTAGAGTAATTTTTATGGACTCTACTACAATCCGAAAACAATAACTATCTTATTTTTAAGATCTGAAGAGAAATTTTAACCTATGGGGTGAGGGAAACAAATTTTTAGGATTAAGAATACTTCGTAGAAGTCATAGAACTTTTCCTATACCATCCTTTTTGGCTAAAAACAGCAAGTTTACCACGGGCATTTTCTGCGAAAAATGAAAGAAGGAAGACCAAAAACATAATAAATGTCACAAAAAACACTTCAGGAAGTTTAAACCGTACAGAATTGTTCGAAAATACTCGAAGTACTGGCAGTGGGCTCTTTTCAACGAATGTTCATGAGCAGACCTTTAAAAATTGCATTTTATTTTGTACGAAAAGTTCTTAACATGCTGCCGCTTCTTCAAAATTTAAAAGCTATCGAGTTACCGAAAGTATTCAGGAAACAGATGAGGTAAGAAATGTATTCTGAAATAGACTGACAGATTATACGACGACCCAACACGATATACATCTGAGTTTTGATTGCGAACAAGATTTGCATTGACACAAATTAAATCCACCAGATTCTCGTGAAGGTGTTCGGATGACAGAGATCGTTCAAGGATTATGCAATACGCTCTATGGCTAATCATAATAAGAGAATATACTTCCTGTTGGCGATCGGCTATTATGATGAGATATGGGACAGAACTGTAGGAGGATATGATTGGCTTACAATGATAGGGCGTTGAATGTGGATGAGATAGCGTAATCGAGACCGGTCGATCATCATCGCAAAACAAGCGCTTCTTTTAGGATTCACGACCACCTGCTCCTCCTCCTCCTCCTCCTAAATGTTCCCCTTAACTCGGACTTGAAATGCATCATTACCTTCGGTAATGTTTGCATATGTATATTTACGCTAAGGTGATGACCTCGTTAGATATTTTCGAAAAAGAAGTTATTACTAGATATTAGCCGTATTAGACGAGAAACCACAATTATTCTCCTCATAATTGCATAATTTGCAAACATTTGACTTCATTTCATGGATTCGCACTTTAGGAGGTGCTCGTATCGTTTCCCCCCGATCTCACCACCCCTCTCGGGAACACTTCACCAACTTCCGCTAAGGGTAATGCTACCCTTCTCTTCCACTAATATTTATTTAGTGAGCGGCCATCAGTCCGGTAAAGCAACTTGAGATTCTGAAAAGAGAAGCAATCGGGTTAATTGTATGGACAAACAGGTCAGTGGATGTCCGTGTCCAGATTCAGTATAGAAAAATTTAGAAATTTTAAAATCCAGAAATGTGCGAGGCACTGCCTAGTATGTTTTTATCCAGACTTCTTCAAAAGAGGACCTTATCACCGCAGGTCGACTTATTAAAATCATGGTCTTTTACATAACTTTGAAATAATCGTCATTTGTCTTTCCTCTGGAATCTTTGAAAAAAAAAACTGAACGATGAGGGAGAGTTTTTTAAGGTGAAGAAATAAGGACATTTTGAGTGGGAATTCTGTCCGGTGTTTCCTAGGTAATTATCAGAACGGTGACGTTAACTGAAAATAATAATAAGATTCAACGCGCAATTGAAAGGATGATTTTTAAAAAGTATAGTATAGTAATAATATACTTGTTACTAATCACAAGTAATGAATGTATGTAACAATATGAGACAAAATGTGGTGGTCAAAGTAATAAAAATAAATATAGTCGAAATTATCACTTAAAAAATCGAGCTCTAATAATTGACGGTACACTAAAAAAGGAAAATAGTGCTTTTCGGGAATCGCTTTCAATTGTAACACTGTTATTGTACATAGTAAGTATACTCTTAGATCTCAATATAAAACAAATTCCATCCTATTTAATTTCAATAGATTTCCCCGTAGTTCTATCCGTTTTTAAGAGATGAATTTTGATTTGCGTTGCTGACTGAGAAAATTGTTATGCACTTTATGCATACTTGAGAAAAATACTTGAGGAAAAAAGGAATTTTTTTTTCAAAAATAAAAAACAGGTGGGCATATATGCATAGGTATTGTCGTTGCAACATTGATACAGATTTACGTTACGATTCGTATGGATAGAAATTCCTTATCCGTAATGTTTGAGAATAAAATGTGTATTTTCTTCCTGGCAACATTTTAACGAATTTTCAAGAATTGTACAGTTCCCGCTCCACACATATACGTCTGTCAGCATTTTCTCTGGACAACATCCGAGGAGGAGACAAAAAAAAGCACATTAGAAACGACTGTGACGTTTCGTTCACGTCTTTCTTCAACGATTTTCGTTTTCGGCGCAGCTGCTCGTACGGCACATTGACGGGGAAAAAAAAGTTGCGTACTTACAAGATCGAGCAGCCTCGCCTCTTTGTGAAAATACTTATGATTAAAATAACATTGAAAAAGGAATCATTATATAAACTAATTCAAATCACTCAATTAAATCATTATAAAAAAAAAAACTTTTTAGTGGTACTGTCCGTTTGTACGCCCGTTGACGAAAGGGAATAATTTCCAAACCTCCAAGAAGGAGCTAAAAAAAGGAACCGCATATTACACACAGAAACATGTTGCATTTTAAGAGGATCAACTAAGATCGCTGACTTATAAGCTGTGTCTCGCGATTTCTTGGTTATTTCCAGAAAACTGAATTCTGTACCTCGTCTACAAATTGGAAAAAAGAACATTTGGAAAATCACGTGAACACTGTTCCTAACAGAAAGAAATATAGATGAAAGCCGCCGCTAGCATCAGCATCTCCTCAAATCTTCTTCTTTTCCAGTGATTTGGATTTGCTTCAAATTATTTCGCATCATTGTATCGATTTCATCCCAGGCTTATATGTGTCACTCTCCTTCTAGCTTATTTTTCTCAAATTATATAGATATTTTCTTAGTATATAAATGACATTCATATGTATGTATATTTTTGTATATTTTATATGTATGTATATTATTATTTGAAAGTAAAATAGATAACACATAAAAAAAAACTCAACATTAATTGAGAAATGTCAGGTGCGTCAGAACGAGGTGTATCTTACAGAATTGTCTGCAGGCGTAATTTGTTGTATAAATTGAGAACAAACCGCATTCAATCGGTTTTTTTTTATGTTTTAATTTCTTGCATCATTGATTGATCAAACATTTATGTTTTAAGTCTAAAAAACAAATGTTGACCGATTGAAATCTTTCACAGTGCTCATCCTAAAGAAACCTCCAGTTTATTTTCACATCACTGAGTCGACGAGTCAACAACTCGAGTTCTCAACGCTGCGGCGGCAACCGTTCTCACATCTGTAGATCGTTTCGGCGCTTTGTATGTCTTTGTTAAACAGACATGTGAATAGCGTGGCCATGTTACGAGTCAACTCCAGCTGACTATCGATGTAGTCAGGATTTCAAAATGGTGTCAAATTCTTTCAAGAATTCATTTTTGAAGCTGAGAAAGAGAGAATAGACGATACGAAAGTGCTTGAAGTTGCTTAAAATAGTGACCAAAATATTTGTTGTATGACTCAAATAATTATTAGTTGATCACATTGAGGTATAATTAAGTAAATCTATATTAGTCTACTAATTAAGACAACTACATTTACGAGAAATCCAGGATCATACTCAAAATCCCATTTATAGATCATATTATTTTGTGTGGTTATTTGTCAACGAACACAACATTTTAGTATGAAAAAATATTGTTTGGTTGAAAAAGGAGGGCATCAGTTTAAACTAGGATATTTATTTGCTACTCAAAAACTCTAGTCGAGATTTATGTCTATAGCAACATGAGCTGAAAAAAAAAAGAAAGGAAGAGAGTAACATGAAAGGAGCAAGAAGAAAAAAAAAGTTGATTTAGCAGTTTCACATTATGTACTGGATATGAACAAGAAGAGATTCTTTTCTTTTTTTAAATGATTTTTGTTCAATTTGAGAACTGCAATTATAAATTATAGACTGCAATTTTTAAGGAAATAGCACTAAATTTCCATGGAAATTTGTCCCACCGGATGATTGTGGCGCTATACGCCTTCGAACGGGGCACAGCAGGGAGAAGACCGAATTTCTGCGTCGAGATATCTTTGTGACAGACGCGTCGCGCTCACTAGGCTGAACATGTTCGCCGGCGACTTTAAATTTACACTTTATGCAAAATTCATTTATACAAGTACTATGCATTTTAGATTACAGTTCTCTGAACATAAATATTGAGAAAATAAAGTTTATTACTTGAATATTAGACATCATTTATTGCACCAAATTATAATACATATTTAATAAAGTGAAATGAACGTAATCGAACCATGACTTCATTGAAGATCACCTAAGAGCAAATATGAGCAGCACATATTGAAGAGAAAACAAATACTTTCATCTGACGTCATTGACACTGCCAGTACGTATTGCAACCGTAACGCTTTCAAACAACACCTACACAGAAACGAGAAATGGCACAAAATCGAGGATCGTAGTCCTGAGAAGAGGTGTGAGAAATCGTAACGGTTTAGTAGTTGAGGTTAAGTGTGATGAGGATGGTGACCAGAATAAGAGACCATGATGAAACACTTCGTGATGAGGATAGCTCTTGTTTAATGGAGATATCCTCGTTCGTTGTTGCTCGTAGTATTACAGCAGGACCTAGAAAGTAAATAATGAGTCAAAAAATTCCTAGAGGTCCTGCAGAGAATAGAGTAACACAAATCGTTCCTACAGAACCTAGTAAAGAAATGATGCAGCGAAAAATTTCTGCAATATTTGTGATAATATGATAACGCTAAGGAAAATACGTGAAAATTACATTTTCGTCACTTCCCACCAGATAAGTGTGGACTTCTCGTGAATTCTCGAGATTCTCACAACTTGAATCTTTGCCTCTCTCTTCAATGAATTTCTTATGGAAGTCTGAAGGATGTCGATTTTTTATTCGAACGCTCCTAGTTTGCTGCCGTAAAATTGATTTGATAGTTAAAATATATTTTTAGTCATCGTGAGATTAAGGAATTTCGGGATCAACTCACATTTTCTGGAAATTCTTTACATTTATGATCTAAACATTTTTTTCTACAATATCCTTAAGTTCCTAATCTTCGAAAGCTAGAGCAAGTTTCGAATTTGTGCTACCACTTTTTTCAAAATGATTTGTGTTCCGACTCCGTGTTCGAATCTTGGATACGTACGTTTCACTGAGATGAATGAACAGTTTCTCGTCTTCTTAGAAGATTCCTAAAGAATGCGAGATCATGGATAGGGGTGAAGTAAAGCGATACGATCAATGTTCTGGTCTTCATGTCGTTTTCATACTTCGACGATTGCGTGACATGCGAAATAGAAACGTCAATGGTTTGTGCGAGGGGAAAACTGTGTCATGTGAATTAAAACTGAATGCAAATAATGTTTTTACCAAATAATAATGAGCCGAGAATAGAGAATACTAGAAAACGCAAATAAAGCATTTGGAATGAAGTGCTTTCTTTAATAAATAAAAACATGCTTTGGTAAGAGTTCCGGATTGATAATTACTACTCTGGTTTTCTTCTTGAATTTATAGAGTTATTCGCCGCACTGAGGTCTATTGTTAATACCACTTATTAACGATCCACAGTCACTTAATCTGAACTACTAGAAATCCTAACTTATAAACAGCGGGAAATCTTAGGGAAACCATTTTAAATCTGAAGAAACAACTAGAAATGAAACAACATATTAATTTCCGCATGTGCAGGAACGGGAAAAATTTAATAGGCAACACAAAAAAAAATGGTTGAAAAACAAAAAGCTCTTCTCCTAAACGAATTTTTAACCTCTTCTCGATTCCTTTATTTTTTTTGTGAATGATTTGCAGTCAACACTGTACTTAACCGATCGACCGTATACCGCTTCGATTACGGCAGAGTAACGGGAAGAGACAGTGTGTCGCGAACAGCGGAAGAGCGCGAGCAGAGGCAGAGGCGTCGCGAACATTCAGCTGAACAAATTCGGCATCAACTATGCCTTGACTGGACGTACCTTCTCCTGCTTCACTAAATTGTCGAATTTTGAAAATATATTCAGATGCTTGCAGAAGTCCCGTGATTTGGTACAGTCCAGAGGAACCTAAAATCTTATGGGGAAGTGAACAGAAAAAAATTCTCCTAAAACTATTTTTTGAAAAAAATAGTGGAAAAGATTTCGTCGTGGAGGAAGATTATGTGAAAGTATTCCTCACTTTTAGGCCGTTTGTGTTTGATTCCATGCTCATTCCAAAAAGTGTCGCTTATGCTATCCGCGTCTTCCTAGAATTAGAAAACAATTTTGAAAGAAAATAACAATTTTTTAAAATCTATTATCGAAAACAACAGTGCACAAAACCGAAAATATAAAGTGGAATAGCAAATTTTTTGAAAATACCTCGAGCTTTTCATCGACAATAGATTTCCTCATATAGTCGATTTCAACCACTTTTATTGGTAGCTCACCCTCTTCCTGGAAATAAATAGCACATGTGCGCTTTGAGAATCCATGAATATTCTAGTTCACAAGTGATAGTTACCTCTTTATTTTCGATTTTCCACGTGATCGTATGTTTCTTTACGTTATATAGTGTAACTTTTGGCTCGGATGGGGGATCTTTAAGAGTTTTTAGTATATTATTTGTTTTATTTATTTCTTTTCATATTTATACATTTATCTACTTCTATATTTTGTTTATTGATATTTATCGTAGTAAATATGTGCCTTACTGGTTTCTTTTAGATGAATAGTCATTGTATTTTTGGCTTTTCCATTGTTGACCTCACATCGGTATTCGTCCAAGTCGTCTTCGTCTACGTTGAATATCTAGAATAATCAAGTTGTTTATTATTATTATAACATTTATTTGCTCTTACCATTATTGCTGTCATTTTTTGTTTTTAATTTTATTACTGCTCTTATTGTAGCAGATTTCGCTGGAAAAAGTTTGGAAAAAGAACATGTCTTTAACGATGACAAAGGCAATGTATATGTTAAGAATTTAGAGTTGTGGATTGTTAAGAATTTAGAATTGTGGATTAAAAAGAGGAAGGAAACGAGGATTTTTACAGGGACTCCATGCTGAATATTGTGTACTTTCGTTCTACTTTCCTGAAACCAATACCTTACAGTCTTGGATGTTGCATAACTCAAATTATGTTGTCTTACTTTCCTAACTGCTACAGTAGCCAATAGAAGAAAGATCGATATTATTGAGCACAAGGATGAGACCTAGTGTAAAAGAAACATGAAAAGAAACAAAAAACATGATTTTAAGATTACCATGCGATTCAAAGTGCATCCCGGCAGCATCTCGGAACACTCAATACAAACAGCTAATCTAGTTTACGACATAAAAACCTACGAACATATGGAATCTAAATATTGAAACGCGAAAAAAAAACTGCAAAAAATAGTAGAAAGCTAGCCTGCAAATTTTAAATTATTCTTTGGAAACAAAACAAACTGTAAAAGCACATATTACTCTTCTAGATTATAAAAATTTATCTACGTTACAATAGTTTTTTAATCAACGACAATCAAACAATTTTCCTGAAGAAGTAAATGAAATTAAGTGGATAGAAGTGACTTCAGGACAACTTGGGCAAACAAAACGCGGATTCAATTCTCCAGGTTACCAAAAAAAAGTTGGATTTGGAAAGAGTTTCTTTACCTCTCCTCTTCACCTCCCCTTTTCGTCTCTAGTCTTTCTCATTTAAAGAAGCGTAGCGCTCAAATCGGAACAACGTCAAATGTGAGGATTGTCGTAGTGTGTTATAATTATTTTAAAAAACACCAGGGCATTTTTCGAATGATTTCTATCCAGTGTTCAATCTAAGGGAACACTTTGATGATTTTTTAAACTTTTTTTGAATATTTAGTTTTTCAAACGTATCGCGTGGTTTTTTAAACGTATTGCATAGTTAAAAAATCCTAGAAAATTTCAGGTAAAAACTAAGCTTTTTTAAAGCGCTGGAACTTTTCTTTCAGCAGAATTTTTTTGTTGTTTACATCCTCCTTCAAACTGGTAGTGAGCTGTTGCCTGAAGTTGACCACCATGACAATAACAATTCTGGAGTTCAGTTTGGTGAATATTTTGCCTGAGCCAATTTCGATTCAGAGAATCCACCATAGCAATGCCATAAAAAATTATGTATATACAGAGCTGTACATTTACAGAGAGTTTTTTCAATACCTAGGAAATGTAATTTTTAGATTTGAAAATTTTCTGAACTAGTCTCTCAAAAAAGCAGTCCTTAGTAGGAAGTGTAGGAAGATAAAGGGGAAAGAAAATGATTATTGTTGTCCTACTTGTTTATTGCTTATTTACTACGAACATGGATAAACTTCATGTTGGAGCCATCGCAGTCATTTTCTACATACAACTGACTACCTTTTCAATTTCACTTTTGTTAGTTCATTCTATTTTTTTTCTCAACGATGGTCGAATGCATCTGTGGGACATTTCTAGAGAATTACCTTTAACGTTGCTTTTTTGTGATCTTTATCCATGGAAAGATCGTATTTTGTTGGATCATTCAATTCGTTGCCGCCACGATAAAAAGTGAAGAGAATTGCAGGAGGATTCGAAGCAGCAACCGGACAAATTAGTTCCACCTATAAAAATAGTAGTGCACCAGAATAAAACATGAATTACGTTCCGTTACGAAGGTAATTCTTCTTTTACAAATCACTAACCTCACGAGATTTGTCATCAACAATGGTGTACTGATCAACTGATAATTTTTCAAATTCGGGTTTATCTGAAAAGTTAAAATTTATTCTCTTTTCTGGATATACTACTACCGGAGCGGTCAGTTTTTTTCAGAAAATTGAGCCAGTTCTGTAGATAATGCATCATGCGGAACTCAAGAAATCACACTTAAATTTGCATTGGATTACCAATGTCCTTCAAAACCAAGTATCGGAAAAAAAATTCCATAGAACTGCTGTGGATCTCGTTCGAGATTTACTTCACTGTTAAACTTGAAAAATTCCCAGAGGGATGAAAGATGTATGGATGTACAAAAATCTTAGATACATCCGGACGGCCCATTAACTTTACGAAACAAGAACGGTGAAAAGTCTTAATCCTTTTTTGTCTACACTTTTTCGCTGAAACAAATATTAGTGATAAACTCTACATTCTACGAAGAAGTACCATGAATTTATCCTGACAACATAATCCCTACTCTTTTTGATCTTGTTACTTAAATTATTAGCGTTGAGGGATGCGAGTGACAAAAAAAAACAGATAAACAACTACAGGAACTGTACTACTATCTAGTATTTTAGTTAGTTACTGTATAAGTTGCTGAATTTTACATTTGGGATTTTGTGTTGCATTATTTTACAAACATTTCATCCTTTATAGTTTTGTAATCATTATCTATAATTGTGACTTAATTAACTGACTTATAATGAATTGTGATTAACTTACTTAATTGACTGTGAGTTGTTTTTTTTACTGTATTTCTTTATTTGCACTCTTTTGCATTGATATCTTATTTCAAAGCAATGTTACGATACCGTTGCCAACAGAAATAAATTTTCAGACTATAACAAACATTTCTGAATTGTTTTCGACGTAGAAGAGGATTCGTTCGGCTGTTAGACTAACTATATTTCTGCAAATCTAATCGGATGGAGGATCTCATGCAAAATAGTTTGAGGCAACAACTATTCCAGGACAATGTGTTTCAAGTTGAACCAGTTGAACCTTATCAAAGAGTTGGTTCTCTACACAGTTCCTTGAGCTCTAGCGAAGTGTGACTAACTGTTGTTCGAATCATTAGTGAAAAAAATTTTCAAAAAATTAAAAATCAAAAAAAAGTTTTTCAAAATTTCACAAATGTAAGAGTTTTTTTTCCCTTCTTCTTTTTTTGTGCAAAGTATTATTCACTAAGTGGTCGGAAGACATGCATAAGGAGATTTTAGGATATCTACGTTTTTTTTTAAGAATTTTAGTTTTTTTATGCGACCTTCATTCATTTTTTTATGCGAGACCAAATAACTGCCCGTCCGAAAAACGAGGAGTGCACGACCAAAGAGATCTCTGCGCTGCGGGATTTCTTGCGCCCTTACTCTGCTAGACAAGGCAATAAATCTCCGGATGACGATTCTTATCGATGTGCAAGGATAATAAATAGCCATTGCATGCACGCATGTACAATCTATTCACTCACACCACACATCGATATTCACTTCACGCCTGTCGATAATAGGAAGTTCATCCTTGCCATAGGATTCAATATGAACACAGCTAATTTTCTGGAAGACGTAATTTTACGAAATAATGGTTTGAATATAGCAAAATAGAGAATCTTTGGAATTCTACAACACACCTTTCCGTCATATTCCTTTGTAAGACGTTCAACGGTCACTTCTTTTCCAGCAATCGTGAACATGTTCCCTGGAATTGAAAAAAGGTTAGACGGGAAACCGATCACAGTTTAAAAAAGAATCAAAACTTGAGGTGAAAGCTTTCTCAACATTCAGTCTGATTAAATAAGTATTAAATAATCCTAGGTTTTTTTCGGGTTCATGAAGTTATCGCTTTTTGAGAGTAGCTCAAAACGAAAACGGATAGAAGCGAGTGTCTCTTAACACAAATTTGACGGGTGTTCCCACCTTTCCCTTCGAGAATTTCCTCGAAAAAAAAAACCTCCGAGGAAAATCCCTCCTGGGGAATAGAAAAATTAAGAGATTACGGGTTTTCAACTCACGGAAAGCTTAATTCTTTAGCGACACACTGTTATAATTTTTTGAGTAAGTGCCTATTGAAATCAAACAATGAATAATCAGCTGTAAATTAGAGATGAGGTGAGTGAGGTGATAGGAATAACAAGGTTATAAATCCTGAGAGGCTTCTTCATTCAGAGAATCTACTGACATCAGAGATCAACACATTTATCACTAAAATAGTGGAAATTTTCGTAATCCTTGGTGTGTTTGGGTAGTGGGGTCAGACTACTCATTAATTATTGCGATTAATCGTTATGAAACGCCAAAGATATTCCGATGAAATCGACAGTTCTCCTAAAATGCTTTCCGTTCTGCCTGGATCCGTACATCAGGTCAAAGGAATGCAGCGACGACTTTCACACTTCAAAATGAACCCCTCAGGAGAGGAAACCTTTTTTTTATACATAGCTTACAAAAATGCAAGTTGAACGAAGAAAAGGAGAGAACACAAGGGACGATCCCTCACCGTCAAGTATTTCACCCTCATTATCCGTTATTGTTATTTGATGTTCATCATCATCATCGTTCACACCACAGTCAATTGTTAAAGGTTCACCAAGGAGTGCTCCGGCCGAGTGCGATTCGTCATTCCATCGAATCTCGTCTGGAATACAGATCCATTTGATCCATGATGTATCGGGAAAGTTACCACTGATTACTGCTAGTAACTCACTTAAAACTATAACTTTCACATTTCTTGAATAGACGTTTCCAGCAAGATTTCGTGCACGACACTCATATGTTCCCTCATCTCGTTTATGAATTGCAGTGAAGTGTAAATTTTTCTTTTTATGTCGTGTGCCATGCTCCAAGAGACCAGTAGTGAATATACTGTAATATGATTTCTGAGCTACTTATCCGTAAGATCACCCTCATAGCTTCCTCGACTAAAATGGAAAGCATTGAGCGGAAATACAAGCCTATGCAAACATCCGGATGCGATATGTGTATCAGTACGTTATCGACCCGAAAAAGAGCTAACATGAAACCAACATCGAGAGGACACCTGATTAAATAATCCTCTTCACTACAGATTTATCCATGACCGTTTGGTGTATTCTCGATTGCAAAACTATTCGCGGAAAAATTGTTTGGAATGTAGAATCAATGCTTGCATGACGGCTTGGATGATTCAGAGATCGCAAAACGACACAAAGAGACCATGGAATGAGCTCTTTCTCTCTCTTTCTCGGATGTTGCGTGTGAGAGAACAAAATAAAAGCGAACAGCTGATAGAAAGTAGAAGAAAAATGTCTTTTCAATACGAATTACTATTAGCAGAGGCCTAAATTCTTGAACAAGTAATGAAATCCACAAGAAAAAAACCCAAGTCAGCTCACCTGGACGAACTACTTCCGTCAATAATTTTACTAGCACCTTTTTTATGCCATTGAAGATCAGAAATATCAGCGATATCATCCCTTCCGTAAACACATTCAACCATAAGTGGTTTTCCTAAAAAATAATCGATAGTGTTTCCATAGCTGGCATTATATTTTTGGGAACAGTCCTGCATAAGGGGAAAAGAAAAAGTAAACGATACGAGAGAATTGATGGTGAACAATCATTGTACTTTTAAAATGTATGCACAATAGCGCATAGAAATAACATTTTTATTTGCATTTATGCCTTGAAGTTTTATGAACGATAAAAAATGCTTTATTCATACATATATACAGGAAATGTGCCAAATTATTAAGCCATAAAAAGATTTAAATAGCCACATTACCTTGTCGTAAAATCAATGTGTTTTCTGGATCTAAGTGTTTTGAAGCCAATTTGATTGGATTATGGTGTTCATCATCAGAATCAACGTCGTCATAGGGATATTCTGGATGTCCTAAAACTTTAATTAGAAATCGGTTATTCTACTGATCTTGTTAGATGTTTATTTATTTCTCAATCTCCTTGTTGATATATTTATTCATAAACATGCACTAAAGGTGAACTAAAAAGGGGAACCTAGCTTTCATCCAAATCAAACAGGATTTAATTTTATACAATTTTTTTCACATCTCTAGTTAAGCGATGGATCAAGTTTTAAACCAGCCGTTCAATTTTATCAAGATTTAATTTTTAATCCAATTTTTTCTCTGCAATTCAGCAATAGAAGAAAGAGCCGTTAGGAGCTATTGGGTAGCTTAAATAAACACTTGTAAGATTAAGAATGTGGTTATTCCAGAAGGCAATAATCCTTACGGGTAACTTCCGTAATGAAAAAGTTTTTTCCAGGAAAATGTGCATCATTTTATACACGTTGGATTAGGTTTTGCTCCTTCATCGCATCTTCAATTCGTAATTATCTATTACATTCATAGAGCTAGTGGGAAAATGGGTTCGCTAACTGCTTCGATGCTGGAATCCTCCCACGCCAGGATATGCGATATGAAATTGATAATGATGTTGCTCGTATTCAACACTCCCGACTAATGCATCATATAATACGGAATATCTGAGTCCTTTTGACGTTTAGATTCCGCTAAAATTCGGATCAATTTGCCACCCAGAATATCGGATCTCGTCACATAATTAAGGGTTTTTGTCGTCGAAGTCCTTGAGAGATTTGACGATCTGTTATGCGGCCGCTAATTAAGGTAACAAAGAAATGTTTTGGCGTTCGTACTAATCGAGTACGATTTCGGATCCCTTCTGCTTTGTGGATCACTCGACAGTCATCCGCTAAGGCTGTTTGGTGTCGTATGAAATTTATTCATTCAGTATATTTGTTGAACACAGGAGGAGGTAGGAGGGTGGATAGCGATGCTTGTGAGTGCTCTTGACTTCTCACCTCTGCTGCTGTGGGGCTGCGCACAGCTCTCTAACCGTGTTTGAGAGTCGGCTGCAGATGCTACGTATTTGCTGCTTTCTCGCAAACAGCACACTTGACTCCTTTTCCTATGTCTCCGAATGTCATCCGAAACCAATCCATAGAATTTGCATAAAATTGGGATGACTACGGAAAGATTACAACGAGCAGCATATTAGCAAACCTTTGAAAAACTACCGCTTAAAGTTTTACCGCTTCTAATCGGGATCCCATTGTGATGCTCATCGGAACAGGCAGGGAAGGAGGATGCTGTCCAGGGAAGGACTGCGGCATATGGCAACGATTATAGCGCTTACGTAATACGTCTACAGATGGTTGGTACAATGAACGGTATTTGTTTGGTCACATATTGTGAGTGTGTTAACTTTTCACGCCACACTCACACACGTTTCAACGCGACAGTTTTTCGAACGCAATATGAAACATTCCGGAAGGATCGATTTTTTCTCGTGTAGTTTCAGCAAAATAAAAAAAATCTATGATGTTCGATGCTCATCATTTGGGCTTAGAATTGCGGCTCGGACGATGACATAGTAGAAGCTAAGTAGGACATTTATTGAGTACACGACAGATTTATATGTTCATTTCTCTCCCTCTCCGCTCTCGGTTCGATACGCACACTAAGAGCAAGCTCAGGAAATTTGCATATTACTAGAGAGCCTAGCAATACGTCGTCATCGGAATATCACGCAAACGCAAGCAACCCATTGAACACACTGGAAATGTGTCCTCACCACCTATTAGCACAAGGATTGGAACGTAAGACGCTAAAACCTCCCTGCAACCCCTTATAGACTCAGAAACTCCACGTCATTCAGCTAGTCGAGTCACGCAATGTACGAAAAATGAAGTGAGTGCACATAAAGAGGAGTTGTTGCCGATACGAAATTGTGTGTGAAACCAGCTTGAATTCCCTGATCGCAATTGTAATGCGTGGGCTCATAGCAAAAAAAATTTACTAATCTACCACAAAAAAAACCGCCCAACTAAAACCGTTCAACAATAGAGCTGATTGTCGCTATGCGTTGTCGGAGCGTTTTCAAATAAGCGGCGGGCGCCAACAAAAGAGCTGTTTTTTTTTCTGAACTCGTAACCTCGGAAAAGATTCCATGCTCTCATCGACAGCTGCTAGTTAGCATTGAATCTAATGAAATCAGGCCCAAGTTCTAGAGCAGTGACACACGCCTGCACACTCAATTCGGACCTCAACATCGATTTCAGCGAAGAAAGATTGGGTGGAAGTACAATAAATAATCTACGTCTGCTATTCCTTTCAAAGGGTTTTTTTTACGAGATCTATAAATTATAGACGAATGTTCAGTTCTCGATGACGAGAATTGGCTCGTTTTCACGTGAATCGATATAACAAACTCATATTGCAGAATTTGTAATAGATTCGTAGATAATAGACGAAATTTATGGGTCGAAGAGAAGCTCCCTGATAATAAATATGATTGGAGAACTGTAAGGATGTTATGTGGAGGGAGCTGCTTACACATGTTGAGACAATGGATAGAACGGCGATGTACAGAGATGGGCAAACAGATTGGCCTTTGAACGCCACCTTGAGTCTACATCGAACCTCATAGCGTTAACATCAACCTTGACTGGGAACCCTTCGGAGGGTTGTTCTTTTAAACGGTGAGAAAGGAAATCTCTCTCATTTTTTTTAGTCATTCCTATATAGGATGTCACATTTTTCTTCGAGATATCCAAAGAGTATCGACTTTACTTTCTCGTCAGACGCCAGAGTATGTGACTAAAAAGGGGCTATTAGTGAACGACGCTCCAGCCCCCCTCGAGGATTCCCCATCCAACAAGTCCATTCGCAATTTCACTACTAAATTACGCTCATGTGATGATAGTTAGGGATGTTTAACTATTACATTATGATCACTATTCACAATAAATATTGAGGCGGCAAATGTTTGTGGCCGAGTTCTAATAACAAATAATCTGTTCTATTTTTCCAGTAAGGCAAAAAAAACGGAGTAAGAATTCTTAGCGCTATCGAAGAATGGTTAGAATAAAGCAAACAAAAGGATAACCATTCAAGTGAATTTTTAAAAGATATGAAAGAAGAAAACTCCTTCTTTTTTTACGATCATCTATATTGACTTAATGGAAATTTGGCAAGGAGCAGTAGAAAAGAAAAACAATGAAAAAAAATACTTTAGAAAAAAAAACCAACTTGCAGAGGCAAACGTGAGAAGACTATTCAGCAACAGATAGACGAATAGTACTTGACTCATCCTAAATTGATTTTAAAAAAATACTTAGCGAATAATATTTAATTAGAATACTGCGGTAAGCGGTTGTATGTATGCTTATGGTGTTTGGAAGGGGGTAGGAGTGAGAGGAGAGCGTGGTGCCCCTCTCTTCTCCCCGCCCATCGCATACAATACTCGGATAAACACTCTCTCGTCTCTTTTCCTTCCTTAAAATTCACTTTTAAAAGTCTTAGAAAAGGAAGAAAATGGTACGAGATGTTGTGCACATAGAAGTATTGACGGACATTGTGGGCATTGTTTGAGGAGACAAAGAAGGTAGGTAAAAGCAGTGGTCCTAGGATGAAAACTTATGTGAGAGTTAATGACAAATCGGTAATAAAGAAACCAGACAAACATAACTTTAACCTCAGATCAGCTTTGACGTTTTTAACATTTTTTTGAAGAAAAAATTATTTTTCAGTTCTGGTAGGAACTTCACCCACAAAATGATAATCGATGGATCCGATACTTCCTTTGAAATATTTTCCTGAAATTCGTAATTGCTGGTTTTAACGTCTTAAATCCGTGGATGCAAGCTCTACTATATGAGGAGCTTTTGCACATCCTATTATGCTATGGTGATAAATTATTAATTTATACACATACTCATTTGTCGTATTCTATAGATGCACTACTTTCCCAAAAGCCCAGGCAACGATCCGGCAAAGACAGGTTTCAGGATAATATTATCCTAATATTGTCGATGTGAGGAATAATTCATGAGGCAGAGTAGCAGATGTGAGTTCGAAAGTGCACTTTAAGGAAAGGAACGAGAACAAAAAATGAAAACAAAGCGGAATTAACTCAAAAAACGGCCAGACAGAGCTTTTCCTAACGAATGAGGATGCGTCTCCTCACTAATCGGCGCATAAAAGGAACTGATTCAGCACATTTGTTCGTATTTCCGCTTTTGTACTCGACCTATTATTGAGGCCACAATTTGTAGCCGACAAATGAGCCTTCGTCTTGACTATGGTTAGTCACCTGGCGTGTTCCGTTGTTCCGTCAATTACCTGAACGATAATCAACAACGTGAAAAGGAGGTAACTGCTGCTAAGGTCAGTTAGAACCATTGTTAGAGTTGGATGTGCATAAAAAACCCATATATTTGCTGCTGAAAAACATTTGATGAGAAGTATATTCGATTAATAATTAATGGAGGATTTACGGTTTTTAAAACACAGGATTGGTGGATTATACGAAAGGACACGAGGGAGGTTCCGTCCATTCCAATTGCCAAAAACGGCCCGGACGGCCCGCACAGAGGCGCCCCAATCGAACCCTTACAAGGGGCCCAAAACGAATGAAGCCGTATTTTCCGGGCCGTATTTCGGCAATGAAATGGACGGATCACCCCCCGTAGTCCCCATCCTTACTCCACCGAAACGCACCCAGATTCGGGGTATTCCTTTAAATTTTTTTCTCTATAACCTTAGCGTTCATCAATTCCTCTTGGGATATTGTAGAATCATGTTTGACTTTTCATTTTACCCCTCAAGTGAATTTTTAATAAAGGTTAGTTAAGGGCGACATAAAATACTTGAATTCTTTAGAAATTGAAATGAGAAAGTTGTGGGTGACTGAAGATGAAACATATTCTAATAATGAGATACTTCAGGAGATAAAATTGAATTTTTCAAGTTATATTTACGTTTATTTGCAACTCTCCTATTAGATTATTATTCATGTTGGCATGGTCTCTCAGAAAATAATTATCTCGTTACTTCGGTAGAGTTTAATCATGTGAAAGTCGTTTGTTTGCCCAAAGCATATTTTATGCGTCTCACAAAGAATCTTGAAGATGTAATAGTAATTATTTACGAGATTATACTATCGAAATATAATAAAAAATGCAGTTAAAAAATCCTAATCACTTATCCGAATAGGAATTCCTTCAACATGTCATTTTACTGCCTATATGGGTTTCCTTGAGAACGTCATTTTTTTAAATCAACATTTTATCATTTTCTAAGTCATTTTGTCAACTTTTATATGGATTTCTTTTAGAGTCATTCTCTATTTGTATTTTAGCAGCACAGATTACGAGAGAAACCGGATTCATTGAGAAAAACAAGCGGAGTACAGTGAGTTTTCCTTCAGGATCATGAAGAAAAAAAACGACGGAAACTATAGGGGAAAATTATCCTTCTGTGGATGTGTTTTTACCACCTATGGGAATGAGTTTCTGATGCTAAATCTAATATTCCTACTTTTTAATGCTGTGAACTTGTTACTATGGACTTTCAATTCCCCCGTTCCCTAGAGAATCAGCGCTGTTATGAAAGAAAAATGTGAGTATACATATCAGCAGAGAGTACGTATTTAGTAGCATGCGAATATTGATAAATGACAACAAAAAACCTTCATAATTATATTAAAATAAAATTGAAGGAGCAGCGGATCATATACGAAAATCACCATTTCATTGATTCGCTTGCGCACATGACTAAAGAAGAACGATAGCTTTTTTTTTTTTTATTTTAACACAACTGCCACGAAAGTCATCTCTAAGCTTCACATATACGTTCCTCGCTTAATAAATAAACAAACAATAAAAAACCATTTAGATCCAAACTACCACCACTGGATCCCATAAGGAAGGTCATGATCAGACCATTTGAACACGATTCCTTTGTCTCCTGGAGATGTTTGGCAAACAAATGGATCAAGTAATAAATCTTTGAACTTTTTTCTAAAGGATGTTGACATATCCATCAAATCCTGTGCAAACTGTCATGCACGCCATTAGTGCTGTTTAGAATTTGAAAGGATAATAGCTTAGATGGAAAGGCAAGAAAGAAAAACTGGAGTTATTCTTTCCTTACCCACTTATTTTTATATTATCATTCACTTTTAAACAAAACTATAACCTTTTTACTTTTTATCAAATAACAAAAGAATTTGGTTCCTTTAAAAAGTAACTTGAGTTCCTTGAGATTCGACAACTATTGCAGCCGTTACGATCTCATGTATCTGTGGAAACTTTGGTTTTAGATAAGCACCGTTTCTTAAAGGCATCACCCCACAAATCTGAGGTGGTACGGATTTCAGGTGGAGTATTCGTATACGGGATGGGAGACTATGAAGAGGGTGGTGATTCCGTCAATTTCTTCCTAATTGCCGTAAAAAACGGCCCGGAAGATGCGGCTGGCGTGCTCCAGTCGAACTCCTTGTAGAAAATAGTGCGCCAGAACGCCTGAAGCCGTATCTTCCGGGCCGTTTTTACGGCAATTAGGAGGAAATGGACGGAACCACACCCCTCTCCATAATCTACTATCCCGTATACGAATACTCCACCTGAAATCGGTGCCACCTCAGGTTCGTGGAGTGATGCCTCTAAACTATCAAGCATTAGATACGTACGCTTCACATGGAGCTTGAAATCCAAGCATTCAGCAAGAAACTATTTTTGTTTGGGGAAGAAAGTGTGAAAACGTTATAATAGTGGTAATTATAATGAATTTTCCGCCGCTCTTGATAATGATGGGATAAAAAACAAATAAATACTATGGTTGCAGATATATCCATAATAGATAATGAATAATACAATAACAAATGTGTTTCTTGCACTAATACATTCTCATACTAATGTAATGATAAAATAACTGAAAAAAGGATTTTTTTCCCGGAAAACATTAGAGAAATAAGGCAGTAAAATAAATATAAGATAGAAATAGTGCCGAAAAAAAAGTATAATGCTTGAAAATAATGAAACCTCCAATAGATCCAATTTTTCATACATATCCTCAATTTATATTTTCTCGGTTTCCATGGAGTCACATTTTAAACACATTGAATTCTTTTAAATATCTAGTCTCCTAGCTACGAGGATAACAAAAACACTTCAATTTAGTTTCGATTTTTGCGAGATGATTCCACTTCTCACTTTCTAGTGGGTTATCCCGTAAATTCAGCGGTCTTTTAATGGCACTAGAAGAGTATTCCTCGCAACAGAGAAGTGAATTCTGGAAGAAGAGGATTGAAAGTCTTACAGAAAGATGAAGGAGGAAGTTTGAAAACAAAAAAGTATGTTTTAAGCTTTGAAACGTTTTTCTCATCTTGATTTTGAAGAATTATTTAATTTTGAAAAATCAAGGCACTACAAAATGCCGAGCCTCAAGAGATGACCGGATACAATTTATCGTCTCTTCGCCATTCGAACGCAATGGTTGTAGCGCTGCAATATCTTTCAAAAAGCCGCACTTTATCCAATTTTTCCATAAGTTCTTCAATTTCACTACTAGAATCAATCTAAACTCGCTCGAGAACGGCCAAAGGTGTAATTACCGCAAAGAGACAAATAGGGAGGTGCGAAGAATCGGAGCTCTCCTTTCGGAGAACGCTTTGGGCAAAGACTCCCCATTTTTTGGATTCGAATCCAGAGTAGAACATCATCGTATCATCCAGTATAGTCGATAATTTTGGTAGTTTTTCCCTGCATTCAAAATATCAACGAAGAACTTAAAAGAAAAAAATCCTACTCATCTTTTGAAGAGAACGGAGATCTCTGTAGAGTCAGACAGAATTATGGATAAAATGCCTGGCCGAGTTCTAAAACATAAAGTATTTAGTAGTGAAGAACTCTTTTTACTTTGAGATCCTGGAAAAATGGTTCAAAAAATTATTTGAAAACATTCATCTACTGAGCAAATTAGTCTGAATTTCTTTTTACGTTTGTATGACATTTTTGTCATATAGCAGTCTTAATATTTTTCGTGCACGTCATCAAATTAAATAGCGACTTTACATTTTACAAAAACGAACCTTATTTTAGTGAGTTAATGATTGCAGAAAGGCTCAGTTCGCTTTTCTGCAATCATTAACTCACTAAATATATGTGCTGTAGAGGGTAGGATAACACGGCAGTATACAGGAAAGTTCCGGATCGAAAAGTGAACGATGAGATATCACGTGCGGGAGCGCAAGGAGAACTTCAAAGCATCGATCAAAATCTTAGGAATGTTCATAGATAACATCCCAGAAAAGCTTAATGCACTTTCACAAACTTTCTTGAAGATATTTAGTTGCATATGAAAAGGACAATAAGAGCTATTTATTATTTCTTCATCTGCATTTTCCCGAACATCGAATATTGAAGCTAGTTTATTGCAGGCAGTGGATTTCTGCTTTTTACTCAATTTTCTGGGCCATTAAATATTACTGCATATTTCCGCTTCCTCTTCTAACGTGCCATTTCGATTCAGCATGTTAGATACGATGGGAATGACTACATCTCAGAAATCAGCAGTCAATGTAGGACATCTGTACGCCGTAACATGAGCTTACCATACATATATCACTCGGAGGATCTAATTTAGATCGTAATTTTTCTCCGGATTTCATTTGTCGTACGTTTTGAGAAAGAGGTATTCGCAGGTAAAAGTTCCAGATTTAAACACCCGTCATAACGTAACACTGGAACGAAACTGATCTCTACAAAACAATTTCAATTGCAATGCCACTGTAGATGTACATAGAAACATTATGCAGTAGACGATTTTTCCTCTTTTTTTACACAAAAGTGTAAGTAGTCGTTACAGAAGTAACAAATAAAAATTGCTTCCATTCTACTATCAATTTATGTGAAGCAATGGAGTGTTACGGATACCATTGTCGAAAGAATAAGAAATTGTGGAGTAAATATCAAGTATCACGGCAAAAATGCAAAACGACTGAAAGATTCTTCTTCGCTAATTTTCATTCTTTGACTCTTTTATGTGAAAAGAGTTGCCTCACCGGATAATCTGGACATTTTGTGTTTACGATTCATCTAACTGCTGGACTTATAAGGATATTTTGGATAAACTACTTCCCGGCTCACATCTACTACTGAAAAGTTCAATGCAGAAAATTTCCAGGAACGAGTGGACTAAATTATAGGCTTCAGTTATTGGGTAAAAACTGAACAGAAATGTACAATGTCCGGTCCGATGTTCCAAAGAACATAATCGAACAATTACTAACCGACAGCGTTGCAATTATGCTCGCTAAAGTTGTGCACTTTAACGTAACGGATAAATGAATTACCATCTAATTTTCCTCCGAACATAAGCGAGTAACGAGTAAATGAACTCTAATAGGTGAGATTTTCAATCAGCACGTGAAGCTACGTTATGCCAAGCATTTAAAAGACGACCAAAAAAGAAAAGATTTCTTCCATTTCGAATTAATCAGTCTTATTCATATTTCAGCAAAAACGTTAACCTATTTATGCCATCTTTATGTGACTTTCGAAGGTTTATTTGTTGCACAACTATGAAATCTGTGGTTCTTTTCGCTCTCTCCTTCCTGGTCTACCCAGATTTTTGAAACGCCATTGTATTCTTAGTCATATACTGGTCGTTTTCCAGAAAGCACGGCTGGAACCGTTATATGTTACGAAGGCCGTTTCTGATCTCTAAGCTACGCATGCTTGTCCCGTAGTCTTCACAATAAAGTTTACGGTACTCATAAAAAAAATCTGCACAACCCCGGCTGTTGATAGAACCTTGATCAAGGGTCTTCTTTTCAATTAGTGGTAATTATTTCAATGCTATAAAGTATATATTCTTAACACAAAGTAGGAAGTGGTTACGACAAATTTACTTGAGCAGCGAACATAAATGTACATAGTTGCCTGCAGTTGATGTACGTACCTACTCTTTAGACATAAGTCCATTAGAAACGAAAGTCCCTCCGGCAATCTACATGCATTATTGATGTACTCACAATTTAATTTGTTCAATTCCATCGATCATCTGACAAAAATCATCTAGAACCAATTCCAAAGCTAGAACTCAAAACAGTTTCAACTATCTATTATGACTAATCTTTTGTTTCTGATGTTTCAGTTTACGCGGTTTTTCTTTAAAAAAGCAGCGTTTTCTTAATTCATAATTTGTTTTCTATCAAATCGTGACTTACGACTTAATATATAGTAAGTCGTAAGTTATGTGACTTAATATCATAGTAGTTATGTGGAAGTGTGCGGGCGGTGAAGCGAAGTCGGTAAGAGGTTCCGCTTTGGCTGCATGATCGAAGTTCGATTCTGCCCTAGTGCCAACCAAGTCTTTCATCTACCAATGTTGATACATTGGCTCCAGACTTGTCTGGGAGGATAAAAACGCTGAATTATGTAGCACATCGGCTAGCCCCTGCAACTCAATGTACAGGCTATTTGCGCGTTCGTAAACTCCAAACGATTCTGAATAGAAGTGAACGTGGTGGCGGGTCCCAAGCGGATTGATTAACGCCGGACATGTTCTTTTTTATGTAGAAGTGCACTTACAATTTATAGAATACGACCAGCTTTTAAGTCCTTTGTATAGGAATTTCTTAGAAATACTCGTATTTAAGAGCGCATTTTTATCTTGAATTCTTCTTCTTGAACGATCTCGATCGGAAGAAATCTCTTGCTACAGAACGATAACAGCAGCACAATTTCAGGCACTCGGACTTATGTTTACTTGAGCGGGCACGATGTTTTCACTTGTAGTTTCCTGTCCCAGTGGTGATTCTTACTTGAAGGTGCTTTGGAGAACTGGATGACTAACCCGGCAAGTAATAGAGCATTGCAGCAATAAATATTTCGTTCAAAAGAATGATTTTGACTAGTACTTTATCATTCCTAAAGGAAATGAGCACATTCCAACAAAAAACACACTCACAAAAATTGAAATACTGCGATTTTTTGTTGCTGTCATTAGCTGGATACATTTTATGACTTCTGAAATGTCGAAATTTTTTCTCCACTCATGAATATTGTTGCAGATGTTCTAATGATTTGCAATTTCATATTTACAGCAAATTTGCAATCAACTGTTTAATACAAAATAAAAATGAAAACTGGTTCAATTATAGAAAGCAAATGCTGGATCGACTATTTGGAAAGAAATCGGAACCACATTTCTTTTTGTACCATTAATCGTTATTGGCGACAACTTGATTTCTTATGTGGACATTTTATAGATGATGATTCATTGTGTACTGGAATACAACGATTTCAACAAACAAACTGAGCTAACTCAGGTTACTTTTTGGAAACTAAATGGGGCACGAGCTCTGAACTGGTTCCATAGTTGACGCCAAATGCGTTCAAGAGGAGGCGTGATGCTCGTTCGCTTAGAGCAGCTAAGAAGGAGGAATAAGCAGGTTTCAAACGAAGAAAGAGCGACCATAGCTTCAGACGCGCTGCGTCCTCCCAGCTGAACATATTTGGCAGCAACTATATCCGCGACGAGGAATTTTTGTGTTGGGTCCTGTATTTAGTAGAAAAGCTGATATTATCAGGTACTTTCACGTTTTATGAATCGCCTGGGTAACTATGGAATCGTTCACTGCTCAGCGGTTGACTTCTATTCTTTGAGATTGATTTTGAAGCATAGGAAAGGTAAGAGGAATAAGTTGAAACAGAACTTTGATCAAATTCTCTGCGTCGAAGCAGGGAGTTGTGCAATCTCGTTTTTACAGGACACATATTCCTTCCTTTTTACGATTTATTACACCTTATTTGACCACTGTAACTGAAAGCCTTTATAAAAGAAATAAGCTAGTGTGCAGTTGTAGATACATATCCTTATTTCTTCCTAAGAACGTGTCCACATCCGGTTTTATGTAATTCCCGAATAATGGATTTATCATTGTTGAAACAGAGGGGTATAGGGTGAAAGATTATGTCATTCTTCTAAGAGATTCCCCATCTTTCTAAAAATATACTTTTAGCATACGAATCTTCAGAGTGTTTGGGTTATGAAGTAAGCGTTCTACCAGTAATAGCATACATATAATACATTTCTATTTGTATATTGTTGGATCGTGCGATGAAAGCATTTTATTATAAAAAGAATGAAATGTTTACATAGTGCAAAACACTATAAAGAAAATAAAAGTAGTGTTTGCCGAGTTACTGCCAAATGTTGCGGTGCTTCCACATCGAATCACATCGTATACGAATCTGGATCATTGTCGTCTTGTGAACGGGCGTTTTATCCGATCTAGAACAGAAGAAATTCGTTTGCTTGCAAAATAATTTAGTAAAAATTAAACAAAAAAACGAAACAGTTAGTTTGTAAAACTTGATATAAATTGTACATAATCATATCACATTAGAGCCATACCATTCCCCTAAAAATTTCCCGGAATCGAATGTTTTGATACCGGATGTGATTCAACTTCACTCGTTCTTCATATAGTCTGTGCCAAACGTGTTGAACCAGGTAAGGGGGAGAATGTGTATCTAGAGAAAAAGGGTGGATACGGGCGGAGGTTCTACCACCTACCACATATTCGGTGCTGACTATAACTATCTTAAAGGATAGAAAAGGCCGAATAAAGTGTACAACACTGATCAATACCAATAAAAAACGCCCACGCATTTGACTTTAATTCAGAACCATTTAGGCTCATGGATGCGCGTGCACGCTTGCTGTGAATTACGGGGGCGAGCCGATTTATCAGGCTGGTGTTTCCATCCACCTAGATAAGTCTGGGACCCAATTTATCGACCCCAGAAGGGGAAAATGCTTGGTTGGCACTAGGACGGTCTCGAACCAAAGGTCGAACGTGCGATCGTTGTGAAACCCCATAGCGACTGCGATACACCCGAACCTACAACCATTCTAGTTCCAAAAAACAGTTCCTTACTGGATGCCTGTCACTCAAAGAGTAGGAAACGTTCACCAATATTTCCATGTTTTACTCATTACCATTACCAATTCACAGTGATCGTGGATTCACCATCAAGTCATAGGTTTGGAAATACTACAGTACATTAGCAATGACAAGCACAGTGCTACTGCTAATTTCTAAAGTTTTCGTTCGTATTACTACTATTATCCAGGAAGAAGTGATCGATCTAGAACTTCTTCTTTTTATTTGAAAGCAAGGTAGCTACATATGCATCCAGAAAAATTATGGCTGCACTTTCGTTAAAAAAAACGTCACTGTCAAATTAATACGAGACTACGATCTTCTCCAAGACTTTCCAACTCATTTGTAGTATACGGCTGAAGACTTATATCTGCGCTACGTCTTCACTGCTTAATTGAAAAATGATTTACAGCAGTCGAAAAGAGGGACCGTGCACGTCACACGATATTCGTTGAAGCATTCGTTAATTAAAGCTCAACTGAAACGACGGCATGTCACGACAATCGATATGAGTCGGCAAGGGCGTGAGATACTTGGCTGTGCTTCAATTTGTCGTCAACAAACAATTTTCAAGGTTTTTTCCCCAACAAATATGTGCTTCAATGGGACTAAAAGTGAATTACTAGGAAGTTCTTTTATATTTTAGGTAATTAACAACAGTACTGCCCAATTAGCAAAAGAAATTCGTGGCGTCCACCTTTTAAATTGAATGAGTTCCTTTTCAATTGAAATAATTCAATAACGTGTCTAGAAAGTTGTAGAAAAAAAACTTGAATTAGACTTCAAAAAAAGTTTGTCGAACTATTTTGCAGGTTGTTTACTGTCCAAGATTCATAGTAGATGGTTTTAACCATGTTTTGTCCTTGAATCACAAGTAGTTGTTGTTTGCCTCCTGCCCACCTCCTGGAGAGGAGCCGTCAAGGAGTCCCGAATTAGAATGGCGAATCTTGTAAGCTATCGTTTCGACTACACAGCAAATTTTAGGGGTTATGGATAGTATTTATGGAATACTGACCGACCAAGGTCTCAGCCTATCCAGAGATATGGTTTGAAGATCATTCTGCGAATGAATGTAGGCTGCTAATTTAAGCATTTCACAGTATCCCATGGTCTATGATTAATCTTTAGCAAACTTCGCGTAATCGATACTGTTCCTTTCAAATAAACAAACAAGTGAGGAACAAGTAATGACAATGTTGTGCCAAACAACCACATACGAGGGGGCGAAAAAATTGGACGCAAGAGGATTTATTTAGGTTATTATCGGTGATTTTAGTCTACAAATATCCTCAACTCAAAGATACAACAACAGTTCCCCATAATGTTTTATTTGTTGATGCATTGTATTCTAGAATATATTTGGAAATTAGAGTAGGCAAAGTATTTGAAAAGCAACGTAATCATCCCAATTATCGTTATTCAGAGCGAAAAACGGTGAATTTCGATGTTTACCCGTAGAAAATCACTTGCGTTACACCGTTAAACAGCGTCACATAATGGAGTGGGGTGTTTTTCATCGCTGACTTCGAATCAGCTGATCGAACATGCAACGCTCAGTAGACAATGTTGTTTGCAGCAATTTTGTCTAACAACAAAATCACTGATCAAAATAATTCTGGGAAATTTCATCACGTCTGCATTCTTCTCTCTAATGGTCAAAAAATATACAAGGGATTAAAGTTTCTCACCCCACATTCGTCTATACCAAGGCGGTCGAAAAACATTTTCTACATCATTCACGGTCCTTTTGATATCTTTTTTTGCCACATCTATAAAAATAAAGTGGAATGAAAAAAAGGTGAAATAGGTAGAACTGAAAAGAGAACAGTAGTTTGAAAGTGACTCACTTACGGCCTTTTCCGCTTTTCGCTTTTCTCCACGAAAAAATCTTTTAACACGTTGTTCATCTGAAAATGGTAAATAGAAAGCGTACAAATGTATTAATGATACAAAATCTTGTAAATAACGTTGAAATAAAAGCGATTCAAAGGTAAAATTGTGCGAAAATCAAGTATGTGAAACGTTACCGATTGACATAGTTGAGGGGGTTCCAGTGGTGGGAGCATAGGACTGGTCGTAAGGCCGACCCACCGACCGGTAATCAGCCAAACTTGCGCTTCGCCAAGCATCATCATCACATATGGCAATACGATAGCATCTATACTGGAAGGCATCAATCCGTACAGGTTGCATTCTTGATGAGAACAACTGTACAGTTTCACATAGGTAGACCGGTAGGTAAAATGTGTCATTGTGTACCTCTGAACATTTGACGATGATGATTCATAGGACACATTTCAGGCCACTTCTTTTATGAAGAAAGCATTGAAAATGTGTTGCTATCTAGTCAAGTCAGATGATTATGATTTTTTTTCTTTTTCTTTTCACACTCCCTTTCATCTCTTATGTTATTATCTGAAGAAGTCATACCTGTGCTAAGATGAAATGAATCACTTGTAACAAATCATTTAAAAAAAAATTGATAATATATGAATTTATCAATTAACTGATGTCAAGTAATCTATTCTTAGCAGTAATCTATTCTTATACCTTGATTTTAATGTACAAAAACCCTTACAATTATTAGTGATGTTGATTCCTACTCATGAAACTATTATTAGAACTTTGGAGAGCTAAGATTAACCGAAAATGACACCTGCATATCATCTGTATCATTTCCGTTTCGTATTCCAGCGGTATCAAAATGGATGGGAATCTTTGTATATACCAATATGTGTCTGCACTACCATTATCATCCCATCCTATCACGCCTAAAAATTTTCAAGGATCTCTCAACCTTCCACTGCAAATTCAACCCTCCAAAAGCTAAGCATACATTTTTCGTTCTTGGATGTTTCTGTAATGGCATGTCAAGTTGTTTGAATTGTTTCTCTTTACTTTTTAAAAATAAGGAAAACGTAGGTTGTGAGAGTTCTATAATCCTCGCAGAATATGTTAAAGTAGGCAAGAGCAATGCGCTTTCGAGCAGAGGGTGTACGTATGTGTACGGGCATGTGCATAACTACGTGAATGGTAGACTGCATTTACGTATGTAAAGAAAAATCATCTCACTGTTTGAATCATCACCATCAATGATAAAGGATAAAGGATAAAGTGTCTGGCGTTAATCAATCCGCTTGGGATGCGCCCCCACGTTCACTTCAATTCAGAATCGTTTGAGGTTCACGAACGTGTAACTGGCCTATGCAGTGACTTGGTGGTGGCTAGCCGATGTGTCAAGTCAGTGTCTTCATCCTCCCAGACAAGTCTGAAACCAATTTATCGACCTAGGAAGAATGAAAGGCTAGGTGAGCACTATGGCGGATTCGAACCTCTGATTGATCGTGCAGGGAGCAGAACCCCTAGCCGCTACACTACACTCGCGTATAAATGATACACAGTAGTAATTTTGTTTGACATTCTACAATTTTTTGTATATCTTCACCTCCTCAGATTGTTTCATCCGTATATCAAAATCTTTCCCGAAGACATCCATAGGCTTTTTATGTGGATAGTCATTACTTCAAATAAGCACAACAATTTTACAGTATTGATGTATTTATCTAAAACTTGTATCTTTTAGGTTCTCTTCATATTATACCATACAAAAATATCTATCTACGTATTGAGTGTATCTGGAAGAGATGTTTTTACATATGTATATATCATTAAATTTCTGTTCAGATTTTTTTCATTCCAATAATCCGAAGCTGTAAATTTCTTCCAACCGTTGGACTAGAGCCGTGAGCGACTGGGTTCACCGCGATATTAAGCGCACTACAGGAAGACCACCGACCCGATGGTCAGATTTCTTCACGAAGTTCTTCAAAGAAAATTATGATGCTCTTCATGTCCCACGCGAAAGGAGGAACCACTGGGCTAAACTCTGGCACGCGATCGGGACAAACGGAAGGATTACTGGCGAGCGCTTGACCACTTCGGAGACCAACGGGAGTCAAGGTGATCGAATGATAAAGGATAAGACTTTTTTATCTGGTATCCAAGTGTTTTTAAGCACGCAATGCTTTCTCACAGTGTTACCAGGGCGAGAAGACGGCTCTGTCAGTCACTTTTGACTGCTCGACCATAAAATAGTGGTTTGTATTATTTGATAGAAATGAAGATAGGAATTAATTATCTGATCATTAAACAAAATATCACTCCACATAGAAACAGGAGTGAGCAAAATTTAGATTTCAGGAAAGAATTTGTGTGAAATAATACACTTACAGAAAGAAAGCAAAACAAAGGAAGTCAATAGATATGGAATTAATTTTCTGTAATTCAGTAAAGCAAATGTAAGCTGCCACTCCACTAAGAACGTTTTTCAGAAAAACACGACGCGTAGCATCTTCAGTTTTAGACTAAAATGTGGTGCAAAGTAAAATAAAAAAAAGCAAGTTGGACTCGGTTCCATCTATACGGGACGGCAGAATGTACAACAAAATTATGGTGTTTCTCTTCTTAGAGAGTGTTAATTGAGATGGTTTCTTGAGGTGTTAAGGGCCATGATAGACGGCTGAACACACGCTATATTGTTGATGGTTCGGGTTCTGCATAGTTGAGGTAAAATATGCAAGCTTCTCTATGTCGAAAGCACCTGTTGCACTATATGCATTAACAGCTTGGCCAAAAATAAGTAAAACCTGGTTTTTGATTCGATGATAGCAGCTTTGTTCTGGAATCTTTGATGTAGTCGTCTTTCCTTTTCATGGTTCTCCTCCACAGCTGTAAGTATTCCAACAATGATGATTGGATTAGGTGTGAAACGTGTGGTTGCTAGTGTTCTTCGCTGGCATTGATATGAAACATTGTGAGATGTAGGGCTCACGCTGGCTGGTCGTTCGAGTCTCGAAGGAAGAGACAAGATTCTTGCCAGATTGGCTGGAGATCAATCTTCGAGCCAGATCGATGATGCATGTCTCTGTAGTGCCGTCGACCTCGCTATGTGATGTGCTAGTCATGTTGCACGAGAAGTGCCAGTGCAAGAATGTAAGGAAGATTCCGAGTGATGTTTCGTTTTGTCTTCTTCCTGGAAATTGTGGAGCACTGTATTTCCTGCGATTACTTCTTAATCAATGGATAGCTGATATGATGGCCTTTTTCAACAAACGAAAATCCATGAAAATCTTATCCAGGAAATCATATGCAGAATGATGATAAGAGTCTGCGGATGATTAATGTTAACAATGGTGTTCCTATCACCTTGATCACCTTGACTCCCGTTGGTCTTCGAACTGGTATATCAAGGTATGTATATCAAGCAATTCCTTATAAGAATGACAAGAATTTTTTTATTGATTTGCTTCAGCTGTCACCAAGATTGATATTGATATTTACCAACAGCTAACGTTTTCGCGTTTTCGCCGAAGCGTTAGCTGTTAATAAATATCAATACATGCGAATACAGGTTAAGGTATGATATTTATCAGAGAGCGAATATCACGTACAGAGAAGACTAGGTCCATAGGCGTCAGGAGCACCGTCTTCATTGCGCTCTTTTTAGGTTACTCGACGCCGCTCCAAATGCCTTCTCCCTTGGCGTCAAAGATAGGATTGGTAGAACGCGGGCATAGTACATGGGGCATAAATTGGTTTACATTCCTAATGTAAATGGAGCAGGCGTGGGAGAAGCACGTGGTGAAGGCAAAAAACACGTCCGTTTCCGTGGCGATGGTGACTACCGCGAGATGTTCTGGAGCGGCCATGCCAGCCGCTATGAGGGGACCAATGACTGTCTCTCCGGTGCCGGAAGCCGCCTGCACTGCCGGTGTTGGATGCCGGCCATCGGTATTGCCTTGTATTGCCTGAATTTCATCATCTCGGAGATGGAATGTGTCGGAGCCTAGCGTCGCCGATAAGGGTGGAGGTGAATGCGACGCTGACTCCTGATTCGAGAACATTATTCGCTGGGTAAGGACGCGATGGGCAGAGCGGGAGAAGAGTTCTTCACTGGCCAGTAGTTCACACGCCGGATCGGGCCCGTGTCAACTTGACACCGATGATCACTTCTAGGCGGTTCCCGACAGTCGGACTCAAGGATTTCCGTAGGATCAGCTATGACACGATATCGTCGTGCTGGGTTGCATGTGGAGAGATTGACATTCGAAAGTGAATCGCCCCTGTTTACTTATCGTTCCTCCGGCAGATGATAAATCAATGATCCAAATCTCCACGGGCTGCTGGATTGACCAGTCACTTTCGGACGACGTGCCTCAGAGTCGTAACTCGAGCCGAATGGGGAGGGATGAGAGATTGGGCACCATCGCCGTTTCAGGTTGACGAAGTCATGTATCCGGAAGAAGTACGGATGTTCACAGCCGCAGTGAGAGGGTGTCACGAGTAACGGAGGGAGTTGGATGGGCTTCCGAGCGCGGCGGGTGTAGGCTTGATGGAGCAGTAAGAGTCGCGCAGCAGAAGTAGCTCTCGAGTCAAGGAAGGAAAGCAAGGAGAAACCCTTAACTCTGATAGCTGGCCTGGGTTTTGAGAGGTTCAGGCTACCGATGCGGCCCTCGGTGTCGTCGTCCCAAGCGTCCCTGATCGGTCCTTGTTCTGCAGGTGTGCGGTGGCTAGGGTGCTCCACGTGTGCTCCAGGCATAGGCTCTTATGAGCCCAGCCGCGAGACAGCTCCGCCTTTCGAGATAGAGAGCTCCGCCCTCAAAGGGAATATTACAGTATCGATCAACTTGCGATAGAGCGCATTACCCACATCACTTACACCTCCACCCTTAAGTTCGTCCCGGACTTCTATATATTTAAAAATAACCCGCTGCACGACCCGATATAGATGTATATATATTTACCTATAATATATTTACTTAATTACAATAATGCTTACATAATTACAAATAACTGACGGTCGAGACAGCAATTACTCGTTTTTGAAAAAGCGAGAGAGATCTGCTGCAGGCACACTGGCATTAAGGGAGCTGGCCCAACTGATCATACGACCCCCGAAAAGGACGCGTCGAAAAGAACGAACGTATCCGAGGGTGAATTGACCTTGGTGACGCTGGGATATGGCTACGTTCATACGCCTATACTTGTCGAGGAATTCGGCAGAGTCTGTTGCGACATGTCTTCGTGTGTCTTCGGGTGGATAAGAGGATTACCTCATCTTTCTCGCTTCCTTCGACGGAGTCGACTGTGGATAGCTCCACACCTAGTTCGTTGACTGCCCGCTCTATCCGGCAATACCGTTCGCGATAAAATGTTTTGATGCAGATCTGGGCTGGTGTCAGACCTGGGCGCAAAAGCTCCAGGCATAATACCGCCTCCCGTACAGTTGTAATGAGACATATTGGCCGCTCCTTCGGATTGACCATTGACGTTGATGAAAGGAATGGTGGGAGTCGGAAACGTAAGAGTGTGTAGAAGTAGCATCCTCCTTTCCGACTCTAAGCCACTCACAAGCGCGCCTTCGTAAGCGACCTTATTGGGAAGCTCGTTAAGGGTGGGATGATCCCTATACGTACGAAGCAAAGGGGCTACTGGAACCGCGAGTGCTGACCACAATACTGACATGGTGCTACAAGCTCCGTAGATGCCTGGATTCGATTCACGATGACACTTCGCGTGCAGCTCGAGCTGGTGAATGTCCCTGATATAGACCTGCTGTACCTTGGGCAAAAGGTTCGCTAATGCCGCCAACTCTGGTTCTGGGATCTTAGAGGCTTCGTCACCTATGAGGACCTTAAATCGACCACTACATCCGGCGAAGGCGCCATGTTCCATACCCATGATGTTCAGAAGAGACGCAGTTGTTATACATAGCACGTGGGAAGGACGGAACTTGGGCGTAAGCAGAATCATCTGCTCCAGCATCCGAGAAACATGCCGCTCGGCCACAGCATATTCCTCTTTATCTTCCTCAGTCATATGGAGAGCGAGTTCGGGGTCATTAACGTATTCCTAATAGACCCTACGCCCAGCTGTGAAACGATCACAAACACTCCTCTCTGCGTCGGAGAGGACATCGGCAAAGGTCTCTCCTAACGACATGGGAATCTTATTCAGGTCGACTGGTGTGGGTGTAAGATTTTCCTGAGCTGCTGAGTCCGCTTCAAACCGTAGCATGTTCAGGTCCCTATAAGCCGGGAGCACCTCCTGGTGCCCATCAAGCAGCAGTGATTGCACCAGCGACTGTTTTCCCCGTACGGAAAGCCGCATGGATAGCAGTAATGGGAAAGCCACCGACCCCCATTGCTATGGCTTCGCATTGCTCCGTCGAAAGAGTGACGTCGCGATCATGTATCGTGACAACCACGTCCTGAGCTATCGGGCCTTCTCCGCGATTAAGGCAATCAAGGGTGGCAGAGCTATATACTCGATCCATGATGGCGAGTGCTACCTATACCGATTATCGATCAAGCGCATCCTCGAAATGTGCTCTGCTGGGTTAGCAGCAACCGATTTCGTCAAACGGACTGCGATGTCGAGGAGGACGCCTTCGTCTATGGGGCGGCCGTGTTCGTGAGCGAGACGCTCTACCGACCGATTGTGCCAACCGCTGATATCGACTACTATCCTCAAGTTCTTGGACGACGAGTCCAAATCTGCTCGTCTGACTGTGCCCCCCCGTGAGAGTATTAACGCCGACTATCTACATGGCCACTGGTCGGCTACTAGCTCATCCAGCTTTGGTTGTCGTATCCGTGAGGACGAAGTGGACGGGCAACACGGGAAAATCTGAAAACTGGATATTGTTGCAGTCACCCAGTGCGTCTGTCGATCGTCGTGCATAGTGTTTATTGCCGATAAAGCCGAGCAGGCTACGTTGAAGATACGGGCCATTTTCCGTTTGGCTAAGTCCGGAAAACGGGCGTTCCGAAAACCTCATTGCCGAGGAAACATTGTATTCATCGAAACGCTTCATCGAAACGAAAGTCGCAAATAGTAGGCGTGAGGGAAACTGGATCTGGCGCTCCTTCGAATACTGCGCGGAGGTGGGTCACGCGATTTTTGCGGCAAACGACACCCAGAATAAGTCCGTAGACAGGCTCCTGCAGGGTATCGGGAGACGAAAACAGAAAACAAGCTGCTCTAAAGAAGTAGGTAGAGTTGTTCTCGAGTGCCGTCGTACGAAGAATGCGGAACTGAGCCAAAACAGCACTGGGGTTGCCGAGCGCCTGACGACTGGGTTTCACGTCATAGACCCACACACAATCCTTAACCGAGACCATGAACTTATCAAATCCCCTATACGAGCTAACAACATTGATGGCATGCTGATCGAGGATTATGCAATGCAAATCGCGATCATCGGGCCACAAGTTGAAGAAGTCTTTGGGTTAAAGCTAGGCTTAAGGTAGCCGGAAGGAGGAGGGTGCGAATAAATTTCTGTCGGCATCCGGAGATCTACTCGTAGGAGGCCATTGAGAACACGAACTAGAAGCGAGTAAACGAACTTCGTCCATGGATGCAAATGCTTCAAATAATGGTGGAAGCCGATCGCTGTTTCGCTCGGTATGCTTACCGGTTGGAGTATGGGCTCTTCGTCGAGAGCTGGAAACTGTTCTCATCGCGTCAGGCGTCTCGCGGCACCACGACCCTGATCCATACCATGACGTTTATGGGAAGAAGGGCCTTATTACGGAATGATTGTGATGAACTACCGAATGCTAATGAAGCTTCTGAAGGACTGACCAAGCTAGTGTCGTCATGACTAATAGGGGCGGCCATCCACGGCTTGGACAGACCTGGCGGATGCGACTTGAAGGAATCTGAAAGTGACGGAAAGCCACTACGGAAGGTGCGCTCAACTCTCTTCGGTGGGGGTGGGAAACTCCCGCTAAAACAAGAAGACGCAACGTCGACTTCACCCGAAGTGGCGGCGCGGGTCGAAGAAAAATGGGATGCTGTGGGGGTAATGGAGAGATTCTCCATGGACGCAGTAAGACGTACTAGGTTATCGTCTGAGGTGAGAACAGTAGAGTCGACACTTGCAGCTACATTAGTCTTGATAACGGACCATACCGGCCAATGTAACAGTGATTTAATTATCGGGCCGTACCGGCCATCATACTAATATCACACATGACACCCCAGGCATGACCTCACACCCCTCGCGCTCCTCGGTCATGACCTCGCCTCCAAGCTAAAACAACGGGACCGGATCATTACGCGCGCTCCTCAACCGCTAACCTTAACCTCGAACCTTCTCATTTCAAACGTGGAAGTAAAATATTCTTCACATCATAATGGGCTGTAATATTTCAACCGCTTCAACGTTTTTGATTAGTAAGTGCTGCAGAATCGCAAAAGAGGTGAGCTACGACTGCATAACTGATGGTTCCGCTTTGGAGTCTACCATACTTTCATCTATCAAGGTAGATATGTATGTTATTGCCAGTCATGCCGTGGAGGATAAACACACTGACCGGACACTACACATCTATTAAAGTTATTGTATAGGTTACACACACGTTCATAAACCTCAAACGATCCTGAATTGATGTTAAATACGTAGGCGCATCCCATCGTACTAATTGTTTAACGTCGTGTACTTGATTCTTGATTCCTTAGGTGAAACGTGCGGTCTAAACGCATTCCCCGAAGTTTGACCAGTATCGGTAGATGATTTTCACATGAGTAGTTGTTGACAAAATTTTGATAATATTTCCAAATGAATTTGAGAATGCATTAAACATTACTTATCTTCTATGATGATATCGCCAAGATTTCTGTTGATTATTCATTGCACACATTAAATCATGCGCGGATTTCTTCCAGAAGGGTACTCTACTACTTTTTTCACAATAACGCTTTATATTGAGTCTATTATTGAGACTGCTATGATCCAATCTACAAGCATTTTCTATCAGCCAGAAATCATTCTCTATTCTGTTTCTATTCTATCTAATAAGAGATCACTGCTAGACCACTTTGATTATACTGCTAATTTGAATCCGACCCGCATTTCGACCAGTCCTTAAGGCTACCACCTCTGAACTTGATTATTCATAAGGAAAAACGACGCATTTTCCGACTTCCAAGAAATGACTTGCTAAACTAACAGGAGTCTTCTAATACTTTTGTTAACATGTCCAGAAAGCATGTGAACTAACTGGAACGTTCACGTAGCCATTTAAAGACTTTCTGTGCAAGCAATCGACTTGTTTCCGAGCATTTTCTCAGTTTCAAGACCATCGACTTTTTGTAATGTGGTGGAATTCATTGGAACAATTCATTCTTTCTTTAGAAAACTTTAACTGAATAAACAAACAGAAGTGAGAGTTTGATTATCCCATTTGAAGGCGCATCCATACACTCCAGGCGTGTAGAAATACCCCCAGGTTTTCTGAAATAGTCTCTATATGTGCACAAAAACATCATTGCACTGCTCGAATCAGAGGTCGTTTCTCTCTACATAGTAATACATCTACTCGGCTGAATCCCTCAATCACCTCACCAAATCTTTCTTCATCTGGTCAGCCATTCTTCTGACTAAGTCGTTTTGTTTCTCGTTAGGTTTTCTTTCACTGGAAATGAATGACATGATCTTGCAATAGTGTCATAATTCATCCAGAAATTTCCCCACTTCATCCAATCGGACAGAAATACATAAAATTCGAAATTTACACTTGCTCATAGAACAGAACAAATGAACCTTCTATATTCCTTTTTCCAAAATACTTCTTCATTGATTTCTATTAGATCTCCGTGATTGATCCCTAACAAATAATCGCTAGCTTTTCGTTCCACAAGACAACTGTATTTCTAAATAGAGATAGTTATGAAACGATACCTTGATTAGGTATTGATCGCGCTACCTAAGGTACTGTGTGATGGTACTTGAGTGTTCATAGTAAACAAGGTTCCAAAGATGTTACTGTTGTCTGAGGGAGTTACAGCAAGAAATTGAAGACTAAAACCGTACGTAATATTTCCCATTAAACTTGTCCATGAAAGTTTTGTAAACGTCTTTGCGAAGTAGTGTTACGGTTCGATTTTCTTTCTTTTCACATTTGCGAGGCGGCCATTCTTTAAACAGAACATCAGCTGCACCTTCAGCAGTTATTGGTAGGAGGAGAAGGAGCACCTAGAAGAAATTGTCTTCTGCGAATTTTCTCAAAAAGAGAAGATCAGGACTTGTGCAGATCTAAGGTTACCTGATCTGACATATTGAAATGTACTTACCTTGAGGATAATGGCGGTAGCCATTTGTTATGCTGTACGATTAACCCATTTCTGAGCACCCTTTTATATCTGTCATAGTCCATTGTCTGTTGGGAGGATCGTTTGAGTAAATGTGTACTTTCAAAATGTTCGATGTAGTTTTGATATCCGACTATCTCGACTGCTGTAATCTAATCCTGAAAGGTGGTCAACATTGTTCAAGAGAGTGTGAACGTTAAGGTGCTCATCTTGAAAAGCAGATAGCAAAATTTCTCACGTTAAAACCTTTATGAACTGTTAACCTATCGGAGTAGCTTTTGCTGTATAATCAATTGCATTTTATTACATATCGTTCTGAATATGCCTGGCTTAAATTCCGTACTCTTCAGGTTTCGGAACGCACTAATTTGCTAGCATTGCGCGGTGCCTACTCTGCGAAACATAAACAGCAATTCATTTCGTGCCAATTCTCAAATGTTTGGGTTGATATGCAATGAGGAAGTTGCGAAAGAGTTCCCCTATACGGGGTCGTAGATCATGGGAAGAAGGGTGATTCCGCTCATTTCTTATCGCCGTAAAAAACGGCCGTAAAGATGTGGCTTCGAGCGTTCCTTGGCGCTATTTTCTACAACGAGTTCTATTGGAGCACCCTAGCCTTGTGCATGTGCCGCATCTTCCGTTTTTTACGACAATTAGGAAGAAATGGACGGAATCACCCTCCTCTCCATAATCTAATCTGCGATCCCGTGTAGGCATAATCCACCTGAAACTCGCACCCTTCCCCCACAGAATCGTGGGGTGATGCCATTAAACGTCCCGAAAGCGTTATCGAAAATCCAAATCGTTTCTGAATTGATCACGTAGCAATCATTTTCCGTAGTGGTATCACATCAACTGATGAAAATTCGTAAGTTTTTATCTTAATTTTTAAACGTTTGAAGAGCGAATAGTGGGAGCGAATAAAAAAGAATTGAACAGATTTGCTTTTACTATCAAGAATTGTATGTAGTCATGAAAAAAAAACATCAGATCAGAAAAAGATCAAAAACAGAAAAAAAGTGCTTTGTATTCGAACAGTTATTCTTAGAGCTATGTAGATCAAGCACTCTTGGTTTTTTTGCTTTCAAGCATTTATTTAGGCTGACCTACGCACATATTGAAGTGTTCTACATACACCTGATCCGAGCAAGCTTCTGGGAATGTGCGTAAGCCGCACATTTCTCTTAAAGAATAAGGGAAGAATTCCACGGCGCTAACCAACAACCCGTCTGGGATCCCGCATTCGACACCAATCCAGAATCCTTTGAGGCTTATGCAGCTTATACGTAGGCTTGCAATGGCCAAGCAATGCTCCATATTGAATTTCTATCCTCTCAGATCTATCTGGCAAGAATTTACTGACCACGGAACGATGGAAGGTTTGATTGGCTCCAGGGCGGCGTCGAACCATCGAATTGTTCGAACAAGTCTGCTACTAATCTGCCAACTTCAAAGAGACGAAAGGATTGGTTGGCCCTAGGTAAGCAGGATAGAAGTTCAAATGCATCGACTTTACAGCAGCTGTGAAAGCCCACAACAAGCTTTATTTCTGCCCAGAAATAGTAATTAAGAGTAAAACAAAATGAGTTGTTGATAAACTCACATCTGTTCTCATCCTTTCCATTTCGAAGCACTACATTAGTTACCGTATGTTGTACTGGCTCGTGATGCATTCTTAATTCAAATCTAGACTTGAAGCTATTTACAACTTCAATCTTGTCCAACTTATTCATTTAGATTTTATAGGAAACCGATTGAAAAAGGTCGCAGCAGGATTTATTTGATATGGAATAAGTCGGATTGCCATGCTCTTATTTGTGATTTTTTTGCAACATGGGTACCAGAAAAATATTCTACTTCGCCTTATTCAGTAGAAAAGCCTTTTCGACGTGTTATGAACTACTGCCAAACAGGATTTAAAACTGATCTGTGATGATCATTGCAAGATGAAATGTAAAGTTCTCAGCTCCGGTTAGTGTCATTGCTCCTTGTTCACTATCAGTTTATTGAATAAACGAATAAGTGAAAACCATTTTATTTATGAATTGCTGTATCGGAAGATCTGACGACAAAAGATCGAATATCATTGAACACAACGCAGTCGTGACAGCTATTCATCCTCTTTCAGCCGTGACACGCTACTATCGAAGATTCATCTCGGCCTGTCGAAAAGGAAAGTCAAACGAAGAAATTCAAAGAAGTCTGGATTTGACATCACTACTCTTTTATGTATTTAATCCCGAGTCTACTAATTTCCTTTGTTTCGTTTTTCGTATGTAATTGTATCATTTCACACAAATTCTCTACTGGAATCCAAGATTTGCCCACATTTCATGATTCTGCATGATTGAGCAATTAAAATTAATTGACACTAATTAAATTTGGATAACTGAAGGAGAATAGCGAGAAGCCGCGAGGTCTAACCCAATGTTGAATCAAATGTAACTACTTTTTCTGCGTATTTAGAATTCCCAAATCACAGATTTGAAACAACAACGGACGACCTTCCAACTATTTTCGGCAGGTCACGATACCTTCATTGCTCATCCCACGATGTGCCTCACACTCACAATTCACAGCTCTGATCGTTTTCTGACTAACCTGACTTCACGTCAAGGTATCACGATAGTTGCCAAAGAGACTTTAAAGATCACAAGAGGAAGTGTAGGAGTTTATGATTTACATAATTCATAAAAAATAATTCATTCATAAAGTTTAAAACATAAAGCAAGGATAATAAAAATTAAGGATTTTCCTAATTGTTATTATCCTTGCGTACGGTTTTATTCTTTAAAGTTTTCCTATAACTTCAATTATCCCTGTGGGATTTCAGATTGATCATGCCTACACGGGGTCGTAGATGGTGAAGAAAAGGGTGAGTCTGTTCATTTCTCCCTGTATCAGTGGAAATAAACGATTCCGGAACTGTTTCTTATGAGAGAAGCAGAGAAGTAATGTTTCTGCACACAAAAAGATTTTTTTGAGTGAACTACAACGCATTCAATGGAGCACTTGGATGCGGGTTTCGATTAAAGGACCCGCTCAGGTTCCCTTTGTTTATTCGGTGGAAGTTTTTTGAAGAACGAATAAAATGTTCATGCTTTGAATTCTTCTGTAATTCTTCCGTCAAAGAAGAACAATCGATAGTTCGCTTTTAAAATTGTGGAAATGAACATCGATTACTCTTAAACACAGAGCAATCGACTCAAAGAAATTCTTAAGATGACGTTCCATAGATTTTGACACATTTGCAGAAGTATCAGGCTCTTTATTTTTTAACAAATCGTTTCATGGCGGGCCAACGAAATCGTTACTTTTTGTGAGAAATGTATTTCAGAGGTGGTAGCCTCAACGACTGATTGAAATGCGAGATTGTTCTTTCAAGGGTTCACATTAGTAACATAATCAAAGATCACATTTAAGTATTATCCTATTTACGCATTATGTGAATAGGAAACAGAGTAGAAAACGATTTTTGTAGACATAAAGTGCTTGTGGACTTGGGCGTTATATTCTCAATAGACACATTACAAAACATTATAGTGAAAAATCGAGCATAGTGCAATTTTGGAAAAAATCCATGCACGATTTAACATCAGCAGTAATCAATTGAAATGTAAGCGTAGTCCAACCGAGAATCCACCAGGGAATCAAAGGTACTGGAATTTTAGCTAAAATTTTAGTGGATTCATTTGAGTGGAGATCATCCAGCGCTTTTGCTATTCCACTGAAAGCCGGCGTATCATGAAGCTGGCGATGGTGGGGCCTCTGTGAGTAAATATAGAGTTCGGAGTGTAGATTAGTGGGAAACAGTTAGCTGACGCGGCAAGTGTACGAGGATGGCGGGTTAGGAGGTGTCCCAATAGTTTCCCGCACGTTTTTCCAGGCCAGTTAACGGGTTTTGAGTGGGGCCACGCTCATACTCGTAATCTACACTACTATCTGCATATTTGCTAAAGATACGTTGCTGGAGGAAGTGGTGCATGTTGAATGATGAGGGGTTCTAACGCACCTCGATGAAAGTAAGGCCGTTTCCTACGCTTCTACTCAGGCATGGCCACGCTACTTGTCTACTCTTAATCTACAACCCATTTACAGAAATTTACAAAAACTAGATAGATTGAGGCGGGTGTGACGCAGTCGGTTAGAGGCCAAGCAATCGATGGTTCGAAACCGCCTTAGTGCAAACCAAGCCTTTCATCCCTCCGGGGTCGATCAATTGGTTGACTTGTCTAGAAGATAAAAACACTGACTTGATTATCGGCCGACTCCCGCAAGTCATTGTATAGGCGAACACGCGTTTCAAAAAAGCGATTACAAATTGCAGTAAAACACGTCGGCGCATCCCAAGAACTTATCTTCATAAAATATCTCCTTCAGAAAATCTTCAGAAAATACAACATTTCCATTTCAAACATGAGGATAAAATAATTCTGCCATCATTGTGAGTTGTAATGTTTTCCTAGTTGGAGTGAGTGTAGTATATTCGCTAAGAGGTTCAACTATGACAGCACAGTCGACGGTTCAAGATCGCACAGGAGTCAACCGAGCCTTTCATCTTTCCAGAGAGATATGTTGTTGCGAGAATTAGAACCGATTTCGCAAGCGCATCCCAAACGGAATAATCCAGGATACTTTGTCCTTTATTTTTAATTCGCACAGATCCCGCACTTTCCTCGAAGCTTGACCGCGTTCGAACGATTGATTTTTACGGGACAAGCTGACGAATCTTGATAGCATTTTCAAGCGAATACGACACTTTTATGATACGCTGTTTTATCGCAGGTTCGATAGGGCAATGAGTTTCCAAGTGTATGAATTTTTCTGCGTTTATCTGTATTTGCCAAGGATCTCCCTCATTAGAGATAACACAGCCGGTTAGTCGCGAGGCTACGTGGCAATTCCCCAGGTGGCGGACAGGGGACGGACCAAAAGACGGGCCAAAAGCGACGCGGACCGAAAGCGACCTTGTACCTGTCCTAAGACGCAGGTGGATTCAGGGAATGGATTCCCTGTTTCTGCTGTGCAAGGGTCCGCTCATAATACTACCATGTCCCACGTCGGTCCGCCAAAAACTGCAATCAAGTGACTGGAAGGTGCGAGGGAGACGGTTTGGAGTCGTCTCCAACAAATAACCTCCACTTGTCCATTCCAGGAGAGCGCAACGTTCTTTCAAAACTGATGAGACTAGAGGCTTGCAACCTGCCCATGGGTTTTAAATTTTTATGCAAAACACAGTAATAGAAAGGAATTTCCGAGAAAAGAGATTCCGGAGGAAAGCCTGGTACGGTAGCGCCAAGAAAGACGAAATTGCAGGAGTCATGTAGGGTACCGAAACGGAAAAGAACTAGGATGACGACCTGTACTTAAAACGCCCGAACGCTTGCATCGGATGCGGCCATTGAAGATCTGATGATGCATGCCAGGAAGTTTAAGTTCAACGTCATCGGACTGATCGAGACGAGGCGACGCCACCCACTGAACGCCATGTGCTAAGTTCCACTGAAGAAGGACTGTTCTTAGGAACATGCGAGATGTAGAGGAGTTGGTGAAGTTGGTGTCCTGGTCAAAACGAATATGGCAGTAAACATACGCTGGAGACAGCGTGGAGCTGCACGAGCTGCAGGCAACCAAGAACTCACGCCCGAAATCGCGGCTTTGCAGAGAGGCGATAAGAGAAGACCTCAAAGAGAGAAGAGCAGAAATGTTGGCTGCTGCAGAGACGGGACAGAGCATCAGCTACAGCATCGAGAATGCGGATGGAAAAGATCATTCACGACTTCTACTCAGATCTCTTCGACAGCCAGGTCCACCTGCCACTTCACCATCTGAAGGAAGATGGACAAGTCATTCCAGAGGTTCTCCCGTCCGAAATACGACATGCTATCATGACGGTAAAAAATCGTACGGCACCCGGCCCGGACAGAATAAGACCAGAACACTTGAAAAACCTTTCACCAGTACTCATCAACACCCTGGCGAAGCTCTTTACACGTTATCTGTCGAAATGCAAGGTTCCTAAATAGTGGAAGACCAGCAACACCGTGTTGTTGTATAAGAAGGGAGACCCACAAGAAATCGGCAACTATCGTCCAATATACTTACGGTATGTCATCTACAAGCTCTTCACAAGAGTAATTCTAACCAGGATAGAAAGAACGTTAGACGAAGGACAGCCATGCGAGCAAGCAGGGTTCCGAACTAACTTCTACAAACAAAGGTAAACTACTGGTTTCTAAGAATATACTATTAGAATACTAATAATAGAATATTAATAATACTAGAATATTTCTAAGAATATAATAGCTCCAGGATGCAGTGATTATGAATGAAAGAATTGCTGGAAGAAGAAGAGCACCATTGCAAACTGTTATTTTTATTTTAGCAGTATTTACTATATCTAGTATATTTAGTATTCAGTATTATCCTAAATGATAATCCACTTGAAATCGGATAGTTTATTATTGCACGGAACTCATCTGCTCGTGATGGCAAATAGTACCCACCATTCCGCTCATAAAAAAACCACAAGTATACTCCAATTGCGTTCTCGGCAAAGCAATGCCTAAGCACAAAAGATACTGAGCTAAACCCGAAACCGGTTGTGTGCAGATTCACTTGGATTTACATTTCTATTTCTTAGCTTCTGTTAATTCCTTTGACAAGCACCTTGTGCATTTTGTAACACATTAAAATTGCTCAGGAATTGTTAACATTAAATTCATATGAATTTTTTTTTCATGTGCGTCTTACTGATCTCAAATCTCAGTCACAAAAATGGAGGATTAACTTATTTGTCTTGAGGGCTGAAAAAAGTGCAAATGATTAGTCGAGAAATGTGCAAGTTGATTTCGACCTCTGAAAATTGCGATTAATCGATTTTTAGAGATAGCAAGCATTTAAGACTGACCTGTGGACAAAATGAAGCGTTCTCCATATCGTTTGGTACAGGTATATGCTCCGGGGAATATGCGTAAACGTAATTTATTCAATTACGTATTTATTTGAAGACAATCATTTGCTACGAAACGTAAATGAGTGATATCCTTCAACATTCCTTTGTCTATTTCGGACCTCTTTATTTGTTTACGGAAGCCCGGATTTCGACCGCGATACCCCATCCCAAATAGGTCAAATACCTTGAGTGGGCGTGGAATCGTTGCTAACAACTCCCTGTTTCGCTAGGCTAGTAGGCGTCCCGCAGGGGAAGCAGCTCTTAATTCACGGAACAGGTAACACTTAATCTAGCCTTCGCTTACGTCGGTATACCTCACGGTGAACTCGGCTCCAAGTCACCGTCCTTTATGCTTGAGGCGTTGTAGCATGTGTGCTTGCGCGTGCGCTCTATGCATGGGCTCTTATGAGTCCACCCGCAACGTTGCTCTGCCTTCAAGGTGAGAGAGCTCCTCACTGAAAGTAAAAGTTATACGTACAGTAGGTAGTAAGTATGTAAGGTATCGATCTGCTATCGTGAAGATGCTTAACTGAAAGACTTTGTCGACCTGAGCTACATAGGTTACTCGGTCTTGATAGGGAGTTCACGTGAGGTCCTCGCTTCGCAAGCCACGGAACAGTGACGAATGAATGGGCTGTGTGCGAGCTTTTGCAATATATTGAGAAGACGAGTGATGGTATGTTCAAAGAAGGCATGGATGGCATGGAGGATGCGGACGACAGCGTCGGGCAACACTGACGTAACATAAAAGTAAGTAAATCCCTTTATTTTTCAAAACAACAATGGGGCTTATTCAAATCTGGGACACATTCTCTTCCTTATCCTGCAATCATCTTTTCTATCTTTTGGTGGAGACTCATTGGCTTCTTCCAGAACTACCCTTGGAGCTGAGATTATGCAATTAAGAACACGGTCGAAGTAAAAAATGTAGAAGTGAAAAATGCAGTTGGAGCTCAAATTATGCAATTAAAAACACTGTCGAACTCCTTGTATCATCTAGTATACTGTATCTAAGAAGTGAAAAATGCAGTTGGCAGTTGTACATACAAGGCAAATCATCTGCACGATTGCGTACCAATTGTTGATTGAGGGCTGGTGGCGAGGGCTGTTTTTACAACATTAGCGTCATTCATTCTGTAGACTTGTTTTACCGTAGCTCTATAAATTTGTGCTCATGTGAAGCGTAAAGTAGATGGAGAAGGAGGGCACAGTTCACTGCTCTATGCCTATTGGATAATATCGGTTGCTACTTGAGCTCTGCTGGTGGTACATCCACAACTCTCATGTCAAATTAAAGTAATATGGCAGCCTAAACAGGGCATAGACAAGAACAGTTAGACTGTTATACTTCATAAAACCGAATAGAGCCTCCTGGCACTACGACACTACTCACAAACATCTTGCATCAACAACAAGCAACATAAAATTTCCTGAGAGCTGTAATCTCATCCAGAGCTAGGAGAACCATGACGATGTGTATTGCACTGTTTACCGAAGTGATTGCGACAGCGTAAGCAAGACTAGGGGTTTTGTAAGTATTAGAACTCGTTTACATGTGAGGGAACAATAAATAGGGACAAGTGTTTTACCGGCGTTTGCACGTTGAAAATTCAGAAATCTGTCGTCGGAGAACTACTGAACAACTCTTCGCAAAGGTACTGAGATTTCAAGTCAATGTTCTCGTCCTCGTAGATAGCTTTGGTAGCAACTTATCACCCTTGAGTGGATGAAATTCTTTTTTGATCACGAACAGTGCTGAACCATTCGTTTATCGTGCAGATGTGGGAGAATGTGTATCTTACCACTGCGCTACTTTAACTCACAATCTATGTATTTGCAGAAACAATGACAACATCATTGTAACGTTATTGTAATATTCTCTCAATGTTGGCACAACGAGTTTTTACGAATTGTGAATAACGTTAGCCTTAACATTTTAAGGACGCAAAGTCAGTCGTGTAAACCAGGCAGATCGAAGTTCATTTGAGAAGCAAAGGTATGCTTACCATTTCCATGCGATCAACAAATTTCTACTCTCCCATAAACACATATTTTCAGGAAATTTGCAAGCTTTGAGAATTCCTTCACTGAAATGTATTTGTACTAGGGAGCAGTCCATGTGCACATTTTTTCTCTCGAATGCATTCAACAATGTTTATTCTTTCTTTATTCTCAATACTGAATTAGAAGTCGCCTGAATGGAAAACGCACGCAAAATGTATGTTTTCTTTATCTCGACGGAAGCTGCATCCATACGGTCCATAGCTCCGGTCCTACAAGTGGTCCTTTTCTATGCATAGAAAAATCATCTCATCTTTCTCCCAAAAAATGATCCTTCTCTATAGCATACTTATCTAATTGAAATGCTCACCGCTGTGATCTTCCACTGCTTAACACCCTCTTGGAAAATTTCCATAGGTTTCCCACTCCCACTTTTCTTACTGAAAAAAAGAAAACAAGTTCATGTTGTTCTTTTATCAGCTCCTTCTTTCCCCTCATTTACCTCATCACCATCTCAAACAAAATTTTTGATGACTTACAGATTATTCGGACATGAAGAGTACTACCTTTTATAATCTTTTATCGTGACAGCTGTGCCGTTGCAGATTACTTTATGTTTATCACCAGGATTCTTCAAAAACGCTATAGCGCATTCTTCAAGGCTGCATCGGTAGTCCTAAAATCAGTTATCTAGTGGTACTTTTTAATGCGTCTTTGCTGAAGTGACTTTTCCAGAACACTGATGAGTGCTCAGTGTAGTTTCACTAACCAAATTTCGAGGGCGTTTTAAAAGCGCTATAAAAACAGTAGAAGTATGGTGAAAAATTGAAGAAGTAAAACCGTACTTCAAGACCTCCATAGCTCGCTCTCATCAAAACTAGGAACATCCGTTGACGCATTAGCGTTCGCCCAGGTTGTTCATGTTGAAAACACGGCTCATGCGTCGGTTTATTTGATGGGTTTGCAGCAGATGCTACAAAGAGGAAGCAGAGCACCTAAAAGTGGACATCTCTTCAGTCTTCGTTGTCGTTAAATAAGAAGACTGGATTTGGACTACCTAACAGTTCACTCTGTAAGTTCACTCACCTCAAGGACGACGACGGAAGGAGCAGTCATTTGTTCTGGAGTTTTTGGCGTTTCAGTCCATCTTTTTATATTTGCAGCAATCCGTGCCTCCGTTGGAGGATCGTTTGCACAAACGTATACTTCCAGAATGTTCACTGTAGTTTTGGTATCTGATTACTTTGCTGCACAAACATAATTGCCAAAAACAAGCTTGATATTTTATTAAAATTTTAAAATTTTTTAAAGGACCTTAAACGTGGTCAAACTCTGGTACTAAAACTTCCGAAAATTGTTCATTTCTCAAGTATTCTGGTAGTTTTGATGAACTATTTAAAAACAAGTTCAGTGTTTGCAATATGTGTTTTCTTGAATTCAAAAAAGTATACTAGAATGTCAGGTATTTTTTGTGGTGGTATCTCCCTTCCTTCTCCCCTCCCACCCTCTCCTCCCTTCCCTCCCCCCCCCCTCCAAAAAAAAATGCAAGAACTGCTGCTGTGAGTGAGCAGCCGTCTACGTGTTGCAAAAATGGAAATTGGATCCGAACAATCTTTTCTAAACATTAATTAATGACAACATTTCTTTCATAGCAAAAGAATAAGAAGAAGAAAGGTTTACCTCCTTTTCTGCATAGCTTGATTCCTTTTACTCATTATCATCAGATGTCCACTTCAATCGATCTATGATCCAAAGAAATATCTATGTCGAGGTGTGATGGTCTCATATAAATGCTTTACATAGAAGATTCTTCGTTGGGTCAGACGATCAGATGATTTTTTGGTGCACAGAAGAGTACCATTTATCATGGAGATCGCAGAATTCATATAGCAAGAATCATAAGAATTTTCTAAACGTTCTTTTCCACCTCACAAAAATAGTGATCGCCTAACCCTTTCTGGGATCTTATATTGTGTCTATCGTCCTTAATCATCATCTTCTCCCTCAAAATCAAATGATAATGTTCCATATAAAAAGAAGAACTAGATGTGCTGATTCGCGTTCCGCTTGGATTCGTCTAATAAACGACTTTGGCCACCGGGATTCACAACACCATTTGTAAAATGCAATCTCTGGACTACTTGGATGTTGCTTCAGTCCGGAGCAAAGTCCGACACATATTGCTTGGTTTTCGTTGAAAACTCCATTTAATTCTGTATTGACAATAAAATTCTGAGTGCAATCCAGTTTCCCAAATTTTGGAATTCTGAAGTACCAAAGGCTCCCTGATTTCAGTAGCATACGAATCATACGTACTTTTCAGCAGTTTTAAAGCGGGTTTAATAGGTTTTAATGACTCAGAATCTGAGCACATTATTGGGTCTGGGAGATCGCGGATAACTTCATGTTAAAGGCATCACCCCACGAATCTGAGGTGGTGCGGATTTCAGGTGGAGTGTTCGAATACGGGATGGGAGACTACGGAGAGGGGGGTAATTCCGTCCATTTCTTCCTAATTGCCATAAAAAACGGCCCGGGAGATGCGGCTTCATTCGTTTTGGCGCACCGTTTTGTACAAGAGGTTCGATTGGAGCGCGCCAGTCTTGTGCGGCACCGCATCTTCCGGGCCGTTTTTTACGGCAATTAGCAAGAAATGGACGAAATTAGCCCCCTCTCCGTACTCTCCCATCTCGTATACGAATACTCCACCTGAAATCTGCATCACCTCAGATTCGTGGGGTGATGCCTTTAAGAGAAACAAAGGAATATTTAGGTGGTATTTGAGAGAAAAAACTTTTTCCTACAAAACAGTCATGCCGCTGTTTTTAATAGCCTCTGAGATATTTTCTACGAAATGTAGATAGGACAAATATGAAAAATGACATTTCTTTGCCTTTTGTGTGGCTATTGATACGGTGATAACTAAAATCTTTCTTAGCGTTTGGATTTGCACCAATAAGTGAGTATTCAAGGTGCTACACCATGTTTGATTTTTCACCAATTTCTTAAATCCCTGTCTTTTTTCGCCCTCTGCGCCTCCTACTCAAGTTACTCATGTCGAGCTATGGAGGACACTACAAATGGTATACAAACCGTATCACAAACTCATAGAACGATAACAAGACAAATACAATGGCTTCTATTAAATATCTGTCTGAATAGAAGTTTACATAATGTAAATAAACATTGGTAATTGGTACAGGAGCAGACAGACAGCGCCATGGAAACACCTAATTCAACAGTCGCGATGTCGGCAAGTGAATCAAACGTTCTGGAGCGAAAAAAAATGGGAACGTTCTATATAACAACCAAAAGCCTGAATATGAATCGTAAGGAAGAATACATCGTTGTGACTAACGAGCTGGCGCCGTGTCAAGACCCATGCGGGGTCAGATGGAAGGGGCATCGTTATTATTTTCTATTAGCGGCGCAACTCAAACAACCTGTGCTCCGCTAACATCACGGCTTAACGACTACCAAGGCAAGCGCTATTATGGCGTACTTCTCTGACTTTATCTTTAACAATATCTTCGCTGAGTCACATCTTGTGGTGTGATGAGGCGTTCGAAGGGATAAATTACATGCTTCTTTGATTTTCCAGGCTCTGAAGAAGGCGATGACTCCGAAACGTCAGCCAGAATAAAGGTGAATAACAATCTTGGTTCCGCTCAGACAAAGTGGTGCAAAATTCAACTCTACAATACCAAGATTCAAGGAAGGTCGAACTTGGGACTGAAATCACTGCTCAAAATTGTCAATTTCGAAACCATTTTCCGTTTGACGCCCTCTCAAGATATTATCTCCACAGCGCTTGATAACTCTTTGTAAACGTCTCTTAATGCCAGCTACATTTTTTTTTACATTTTCAGCTTTTTTTGAAACTGACAATGTTAAATAAATAATAAATCATCGTAAATCTTCCACATAAGTGTGTCGTACTTTTTTTTTCAATAACGTTTTATATTGTCTTTTGTTGAGAACATAATGAGTAGTTCTATAATCATTTTCTGACAACCAAAAAGTGTCCAAAGAGCTTTTTGATGACATTGTTATAACGAATTCTTAATAACCAACCCCAGATTAGGATCGCTGTTCAAGACTAGCACATCTAAAATTTTCACCCATAAAAAGTAGCACTTTCGTAGAATTAAGATAACTTCGTTAAACTCAAAAAATAGAATAATATTTTTGTTAATGTGTCCAAAATACATGTAGAATTAGTGGAATTGTAAAGCTATTTATCTGTCCTAAAACATTCTGCGGAGACAAGTGCTTTCCTTTCGAGAAGAGGCATTTTGAATAGTGCAGAAGAATTCGAGGCATGAACAACTTATTCGTTCTTAAGGAGCTTTAACCAAATAGACACACAAAACCGAGAGGGTTTGTGAAACGGAAACCGCATCCAAACACTCCTGCGAATCCGTAGAACCGTTCCTATAAATAGTCTTTATATGCATACCACCACTTCAGGGCTTGAATCATTGCTCGCTTCTAGTACATAGTAACTCATCTACTTGATTGAATCCTCTATCACCTCACCAGTTCTTTCAGCCACATGTCAGCGGCTTCATTGAATAAGGCGATAAGTTTCTTGCCACGTGTCAGTTCACTGAAAATAGATAGCAGTGATGTTATTCTTCTTCAAGAAATTTCTCATTTTATGACCACCTCATCTAGCAAGCAAAAAATGATAGGATTAATGGATGCTTAAAATTTAGTAGTTTTCACTTGTATATAGGTCAAAAAATTAACCCTTTATATTCATTTTTCTCCAGTAGTATGGTATTATTGTAGCTTATTAGATTGTCGCGTCTTTGCAATAGAAGATATTGGCGAGCATAGAGTTCCACACGGCAACTGCATTTCTAAACATGGATAGTTAAGAAACGACACCTTGATTAGGCTTTCATCGTGCAACCTGGGATATTGAGTAGTGGATCCTGCATGGTCAACTAAATAAGATTTCGAAGGTGTTTGTGTAGTCATTGGGGATCAGTGAAGTTATAGCAGGGATTTAGAAATTGAAACCGTACAGGAAAGTTTCCTCCGCTCTTTTGCTTGATGGTGTCGTAGATTTTGTTTACGAAAATATGTTCCGGTATTTTTTTTCCTACTCAAAACATTTGTCAAGCGATCCATTATACTCCTTTTCAATAAGTGTAAGAGCAGCTGCTGATGGTAAGAGGACGAAGAGCGCCTAAATGAAGACATCTCTCCTATGAATTTTCCCAATAACAGAAAGACATACCCAATTAGAAGCTAGTGTAACTGACAGCACCCTCTGTGACTGTACTCACCTTGAGGACAATGCCGGCAGTCATTTGTGATGCTGTACGGTTAACCCATTTTGGAGCACCCTTTTATATCTGTCATAATCCGTAGTCTGGTGGGAGGATCGTTTAAAGAAATGCGTACTTTCAGAATGCCCAATATTTCGATATCTGACTACTTTGACTTCTGTAATCTAATTCAGAAAGGATGACAAATTTTGTTTAGGGATTGTGAATGTTGGAGTGGTCACCTTCGAAAATAGGTAGCAAGAGTTCTAACGCTCAAACTTTCATACTCTGCTTATTTCCCAAATATTCCCGTGGTTTTTGCAGTACAACAAAAAGTATTTCATTATCCAACGATCTGAATATGCTTGACTTGATCGTGGCACCTTTCTATTTTTGGAAGAAAGTGCTAATTCGCTAACTTTGGGCGGTACCTCATCTTCAAATATAAACACCAATTCATTGAAGGACAGTCCTCAAATGTTTGTGTTGATACGCAGTAAAAGTAGCGAAAGGAATTCTGCACTGCTAGTGGAAATCGCTCCCGATCTTACCTTACCAGAATAATCTTAGGTACCTTACCTTAGAAGGTGCAAGTGTGAGATTTTCTGCAGCACCTGAGTCCACCCTAAAATGAAGTGCCACAAGTGCTTATAGCACAACCGGTTAGGAGAGTTTTAGAAAAGTTTTTGATAATCTATACCGTTTTCGAACTGATCTTGTAGCAATTATATTTTATAATGAAATCGCAGCAGTAAAAGAAACTCGGCCAATTTTTGTTTCAGTTTTTTTGCAAAGGGTGCACATAAAAAAGAAGATCAAATTTGCTTTTAGTCCTATTCATGTGTTATAGAGGTCAAATATTCTTACTCGTGTTTTTGTAAATTGCCCAATTTTTTTTGGGACTTGGCGTGATATCCTGGCACGAGACAGCGCTGAAAAGTAATGACTGTGAGTTCGAATGAAGGCTGGGATGAGAAATGGTCGCTTTGTGCCGTGATGTGTTTTTCTCTACCGAAAGATAGGAGTTACATTCATAGAAATTTACTTTGTCAAACATGATCGGAAGGCCGTTTGTTGTGGCTAATCTGTGATTCGGGAATTTCAGATAATTGCAAAGTAATTTCATTTGAATCGACACTGTGTTAATTCCTCCAACATCGTGGTTACTCATCCGATTTAACTGCTGTCAATTAATTTTCAATTGGTCAAACATACAGTTGGGCTTTGCATGCCGATTTCGTAGATGGAAATGAGAGTGAATTATCTGGACATTAAACATCACTTCACATGGATAGAAATATGAGCAAATCTTATATTTCTACAGAGAACCTGTGTGCAATGACATATTTACTAACGAGAAACGAAGCGAAAGAAATCAGTAGCTGTGGAGCTAAATGCACGGAAGAATGGCGGCGACAAATTCCGACAAAAGGAATCTTTTATATTTGATTTCCTGCCTCGATAGACTGGGATGAGTTATGGATAGTAGCACGCAGAAGTCTACAGCTCACCCTATCTTCCTCTTCTTCATTATTTCGGTGCAGGAATAAAACAATAGTATGAAGTTCCAAAGCTGCTGCAAGGTCGACACTACATGAAACATTGGCTGGGCATCGCAACTCATTCAACCCTCAGACGATTCCGAGTTGATACGAAAGTGTTGATGTATCCCAAAGGAATTAACGATGAGAACTTTATTCATTATCATTTAACGTTATTCCTATACACCATCCGATTTGTTAAATAGAGAAATTGAACAAATATGGGAAACTCTCGCGAAAGTCCTTTATAAAGTACCTGTTACTGTGAACCAAATCAGCAGATACATTTGAAAAAAAGCACTGCATTTTTAAACCACACTCAAATGCCAAATAGAAACTCTTTTGCATGGAGGAGGAAATTTAAAGTGCACAGCGTTGATCAATCTCAAAGGGGATCCGCCTACGCGTTGACTGTATAATGTATTTCGAATACCTGGCTACTTTGACTGCTCTAATCTAATTCACACAGAATGACAGCATCTGCTCCAGGAGTGTGAACGTTTAAGTGCTCATCAAAAAAAGTACATACCAATTGTTCGTGCACTCCAACTATCTTTCTATGCTTACTTCTCAGATACTGCAGTGGTTTTTGACGCATTATGAAATTACTTCTTGGTACAGCGTTCTGAATGAGCTTGTTTCGATTTCTGAGGAATTGGACGTAACAAGAGCGTTTGAAGGAGAGGGAAGACTGAAGCCAGAAAAAGGTCTATGCTCTAGGGAGACAGAACAGCGGTAAACTAAAGAGCTGCCATTCGATTCCGACTACCCCCAGTTTTTCTCAGCTTAACAGTTCCATAAGAAGAGTCGCAGATTTCCAAAGAAATCGACTTACCTCCTGGCAGATATGAAAGACTATAAATGTAGAAGAAAAATCCGTCGATTGGTGTCGATTAACATTGCATTGCAGACCAAGATTAGATGAACGACGCTGTCTCATTCACTAAAAGTATTCGAAATATTGCAAGGAAAACGTCGCCGGTCCTTGCAAAGAGAGAAACATTTCTCTTTGCATCTCCAGAGACACTATCCACGTACAATTCTGTATGTGTCGCTCGTACTACTAGTGGCCCATGCTAGCAGAAGCGCCTGAAAAGGATTTTGTCATCCATTAGTAGTGTGAACGTGAAAACGGAAGGACGTTAAGAACTAAGAACTAAGAACGAAGGAAGAAAAGCGGAAAGGTGCGGAGAGACAAGAACCCGAGAAAAGAAGCCCTTAGTCTTTTAAGGCAGTATAGCGGAAAGACGAAGAGGTGATCATCTGTCCTCAATGCTTCTGACGGAATCGCTGTCGCTACTCGCTACTCATCTGGAGGGAACATTCCAAAGCCTTACTGAACCGACAAGTGTCATCCACCTTTGAACTCGAGCACATCGAACGACGGATGTGCACTGAGGTGACAGCGATGGACCACCGACCGCGCTGGGAGTTCTGGTCTGTGTCCAGAAAATAAAAAATGGAAGAAAGTCTGGCGGAATTAGAGCAAAAATGTTAAAACATGTTCATCTTCACTGAGATTCGTTAGATTACGAAGATAATCCGTTCAATATGAATTGAGGAAACGAAACTTGGTCGTTTATACACGCTATCACAATTGCCTCCCCCTACAAAAAGTTATTGGCCACGGAACCCAAGCACTACCGAGGAATATTTTTGTTGTTAGTAATGTACAAGTCTTAGAGCGGATCATCTTAGATCTAAGATAGATATATGAAATATCGCATAGAAACCACCGGGATAAACAAGCCTGCTCCCGCCCGTGTCGATAAACTGCGAGTCTACGTATTCGCAAACCGAACTACTGTAATGAGCGGACCAGATACTTAGACACCGCCGTTATTGGTAGTGAAGAAGCTTAACTTCATGGAGAGAAAGCTGTTTAGACTACTGTTAGGCTACTTTTTCCAATGGTGGGTCAAATCGAAGAACTACATGCAAAAGTGGATACTCTATCTCCGGGAGACATGTGGAAACCATAGTCATCATGCACCGCCTTTTGAAGTAAACGCAGGAAAGCATCTTTGATCGCTTTTTATGGAGACGTTCTTATCGCCTTGCTCTTGTTGTCTGGTCTGACTCAAAACCTGACCGTAAGCGAAAGTTCTGTACTGAGGTAGTAATAAAACACACTTGGTTTTGAGACCCAGTCCAATCAAGACCTAGTGTTTTAGATTACTGAATAACGATGGATGGAGAGATTCTTTGCGGGCTCTAGCTGAAGACTCAACAAGATGCAGTTGGATCTGTTTAAGAAATATAGATCTCGGCGAAGATGCATATAGCAGAGTTAGGTATGACAACCGCTCGACGTTTAACTCAAGTAAAGAAAACCAGAAAAAAATGATCCCAGCCATAAAAACATACCTGACCCATTAAGAATTAAAATCGAGTCAGTTGTTTTATCTTCACAGACAACTCTAGTGTCAATGTATGGCTCCCAGAAGGTGAAATATTTCGTCCGGTATGGGGGAATTTTGAGTCAAAGTCGAATCTCTTACGGAGTACACCATACTCGTCAGCATTTCGCTAATTACTAATTCCGAGTTTCCGATTCTTATTCTGATTTTCTCATTTCCTCAAAAATCATACAAGAGGCCTGCGTGAATCGTGTACTCTCAAGAAGGCAAACGGATATTGTTTTGACTGATTTCCCCCTCCAATAGGTCCCTTAAATGAAGCTGCAAATGCGTTGGATGATTCATTCACGTATAAAATAATTATTTCAGTACTTTTGGTTCTCGGGTGTATTCGGGTTGGATTTCGCTTACATTTCGATTGATTACTACACACATTAATCCATGCATAGATTCTCCCCAAAAGTGTACTGTGCAAATATCTATTACAAAAACGCTTTGCATTGTTTCTGTTGCTGGAAGTAAAACGAGTAATTCCAGAAGCATTTTCCATCGTTCAAAAATTATTTTCTCTTCTCTTCTTTTCTATTCTCTTTTTAGTCCAAATAATAGGTCAACATTGGAAGTACTCCTTGTTTATATTGTTAAAGCAAATTCTTGAAAACCAACTCCGCATTTCGATCAATCTTTAAGGTAACCACCTCTAAAATTCAATAATAATAAGAAACTGTGCATTTTTGGACATGCCACAAAACACTTTCTTAAACTCACAAAACCAACAGACCAACACTCTTGCTCATTTATGCAACAAACAAGTGAGATTTGTGAAACGTCCAAATAGCCATCTTAAGATTTCCTGTGCAGGTAATTAATTTGTGTTTGGGAGAAACTGATGTGCATTTTTCCAATTTTAGAAGTGGAGGGTGATTTCTTTCTCTCTGCAAGATGCAGAAGAATGAGAAGAACGAACTATTTATTCGCTCTCCAAAGAAGTTTAACCGAGCAAAGAAGCGCAACTGATAGATTTTTGATCCCATTTAATGCCTCATCCAAATACTGCAGCCTACCTTCCTTGAAAACGTCTCTTCTAGTCTCTATGTCTGTGCAGAAGCTCTGCTTTACTGCTTGAATCGGTGCTGGTTCCTCTCCATACAGTGACACTTCTACTGGACAGAATTCCCGTCATCTCACCGTGCCATGTTCCTTCAGCCAGATGTGAGCATCATTTTTGAGTCTCTCGTAATAGTTTCCACTACTTAAAATGAACGTGATAATCTTGCAGTGGTGTTATTCCTCATCCAGAGATTTCTTCTCTTTTTTCACTTTATCCAATCGGATGAAAATTGCGAAATGCTTAACCTTCAATAGTTTACACTTTTCATAGACGTAGAAAAATTAACGCTCTATAGCATTTCTACAATAAATATGGATGGTTAACAAACGATACCTTGATTACGCCCATGTCGTATTACCTGGTATACTGAGTAGTGGTACTTGGTGTATGGTCATACTGAACAAGTTTTCAAAGACGTTGGTGTAGTCACGGGGATCATCGAAGGTATAACAAGAATTTGAAGAATAAAACCGTACGTATAATGCCTCATTGCTGTTTTTTATGGTGTTGCAGATACTTCTAAGAAAACTTGTTGTTGTGTTTACTTGTTTTTACTCTCGCTCTCGAAACTTTCGCCAAGCAGATCAAGATATTCAGCATCAAGTTCAGTTTTATATATTGGAGTTTTATATATTATATGTGAGGTGAAAGAAAACCAAAATTTAGAGTCTCGCCTGAGAAATTCTTCAGCAAGAGATTAGCACACCTGTGTGGACTTTAGCTTACTTGACAGTACATACTGTTAGTGTACTCACCTTGAGTATAGTACAGTCATTTTATTATGTTCCATCGTTAACCAATTTTTATACTCTTTCTTATACCTGTCATAACCCTCAGTCTTGTGTTGAAGATAGTTTGAAGAACTGTGCAGTTTTCGAACTTATTTGGGATATCTGACTACATTTGCTGCTCTACAACACCGCTGTTAACTTGCGTTCCAAAATCCATCGCAAACCATCGGAAATCATTGAAGTGGGCAAAATTATATTTTGAAAACACTATTCGAAAACGAATGGGCTGCCGATTTCAAATAAGCTTCGAGAATTTAGGTTTGGAAAATGTGTGGTCTGAAAGCAGGCAACGTTTTCTCAACCTACATTGGCATATCCCGCGAAGACATCTCCGTGGAAGGAAGGGGTGTTCATAGGATTTGCGCTTATTTCTCGAAATTGGACAAAACGTTTTTTTTTATATCCGTAATCAGGAGCCACAATCAGGAGCTTATTTAGAGGATTATGGTATCCTAAATCGTATCTTGGTTCGAAATTTCCATTCTCTTCGGAAATTGACGAAAGTGACAAGTGAGAAAAAGATGCCTCAGATTGTCACACGAAGAAGAAAAGGAGAGAAAGATTGAAGAAAAATGTGTGTAAAAGATAACTACAATCACTTACGAATTTTATGTATGAGTATATTTGCAAGCACGAGGAGGAAACATCCAATTTCATTTCTTGTTCCTTTCTTTTGAAGAATTCCCAGTGTTGTTTTGCATAAAAATCGCTGTTTCACGCCTTTAATAATCAGAGCGGCTGCGAACAGTCAGCGTTAATGGCTGAACGGCAGGTCGAATTGGCCCGGGCAAGAGGGAAAGATCACGAGAAGACTGGTTTGTTTATGTATGCGTGTTGATACGAAAAATAATGAGTCGCCTAATGACATGTTGGCAAAGAAGGTTTTTGTTCCAGATTTTCTTAAAATAAAGTAGGAAAGGAAACAAAAAAAGGATCACATTGGCGGTCACGATTTACCTCAATGGCGCCTGCCACATTTCGTGATCTATCAAATCAATGGCGAGGCGCAATTTGCCAGATCGAACAATGACTCATTCTGATCGATTCTTCCTTTTGATTTGTGTAGGTCTTTTCCATTTGCTTTTACTTGGGCGAACGTTAGTAGGATCTAGGATTTAGAGAGGTCCGAGGATTTCTTTGGAGATTTTGAACACAACAATTCTTTTACAAGTCATAGCATCATCGATTTATGATGGAAGGAAATCGTTGGGATAATCCCACAAAGGTGCCTGAAAAAGAGTTCACAAAAAGTCAAAATAAAGGATAATTGGCCCGAGCAAGGGGGAAAGATCACAAGAAGACTGGTTTGTTTATGTGTTTGTGTGTTGATACGAAAAATAATGAGTCGCCTAATGACATTTTGGCAAAGAACGTTTGAGTTATCAAGTATATGTATGTATTTTGCACAGAGCAGATGTGAAATGTTTAAATGTGAACAGAAAGAAGAAGGATTTTTGTAATGGGAATTGTGTAGATCACATAGTTTGTGTTCTCTTCCAAATGAGTCTTCAGTTCCCTGGAAATTCTGGATATGTTTCGGAACAAGGTAAAGCATTACACTAAGAACTGGAATGTCAACAACCACCAGTGCCGGTGAGATATGCAGTTCCGTGAGTTACACAAGGAAGATAATGCTTCACACATTAATAACGATTTACTTACCATAATAACTAGGAGGAGAAGGCAAATACTAAGCACAGACATTTGAAGACGATATCTGCGGATAGACCGTCGTTTTAAAGCCAGCATACCATGAATCGGTATGGATTTCTCATGGAAAGCTTCTATACAGGGTCGTAGAATGCGGAAAACCAGGTGGTTCCGTTTACCTTTCTGTAGACGCCATAATAAGCAGCTCAGAATCCGGCGTTTTTTTTTCGTTCTTTTTTTTGGACGGCATACGTTGGAACGCGTTACCCTAGTGGACCCTTGCGCATTAACGAGCGAACCTTCGACGATTAATAAGGTCTGCTCACTAGCCTATTCGGGTTAAAATAATAAATAGACTGCTGAGGAGAACGGAACGTGTACATAGAGGCGCGCTTTAATAAAATCTAATAATCCAATAACTTACCTCCTGAATTTTAATAGTCATCGCATTATCATTAAAGTGATCAATTGCATTTCCATATTCGCCCACCTTTTTAACCTTTTGCGAACTCTTTTTCAGGCAACTTTCTGGGATTATCCCAACGATTTCCTTCAATCATAAATCGATGATGCTATGACTTGTAGAAGAATTGTTGTGTTCAAAATCTCCAAAGAAATCCTCGGACCTCTCCAAATCTTTCGAGAAATCCTAGATCCTACTAGGGTTCGCCTAAGTAAAAGCAAATGGAAGGACAAAATTCAAAAGGAAGAATCGATCAAGATGAGTCATTGTTCGATTTGGCAAATTGCGCCTCGCCATTGATTTGATAGATCACGAAATGTGGCAGGCCCCACTGACGTGAATCGTGACAGTCAATGTGAAACTTTCGTGTTTTCCTTTTCTACTTTATTTTAAGAAAATCTGGAACAAAAACGTTCTTTGCCAACATCTCATTAGGCAACCCATAATTTTTCGTATCAACACACATACATAAACAAACCCATCTTCTTGTGATCTTTCCCTTTTGCCCGGGCCAATTCGACCTGCCGTTCAGCCATTAACGCTGACTGTTCGCAGCCGCTCTGATTATTAAAGGCGGGAAACAGCGATTTTTATGCAAAACAGCACTGGAAATTCTTCAAAAGAAAGGAACAAGAAATGAAATTGGAAGTTTCCTCCTCGTGCTTGCAAATATACTCATACTTAAATAGAATCCTTCAGTGATTGCAATTATCTTACACACACATTTTCTTTAAGCTGTGGAAATCAGAACTAGAAATCTGAACTAAATCTGAACTTCTCTTAACATCGTTAAAACCAGTACTCACGGTGAGATAAATTGTGGATATTGTTGTCTGTTGTAGTAACATAGGACGTGTTTCTATGAAAAATGCTGAGCTGCAAAAATACCGGGAATGACAATAATTTTTTTCTTCTTGTTCGCCTTGTAAATTTGGAGTGCCTAGTGCGACTACGAAAAATGTCGTCGCGAAGGAAATTGCTGGCACTCATCACCGAGTAAGTGATGATAGATGTTGCAAACTTTATATTTCTCATTCTAATTCTACGTAGAAGCGAATATCTTCCGGCAAACATCTGCGCGAGTTCTAATAACTCCTCTGTATGGTCATCGAGACCTATGATATACTGCGTCGTTAGTATCGTGCAGACGGAAAAAGAATTTTTTCTGGAATATAAAGGACATTATTCCGTTAAGGAGGAACCGGTTAAAGAGCTTGTCTGAATAAACGAATTAGTACCGAAAAAAGCCATACTTTGAATGGTTTTTGCAATGCATTCACCAAAAAAAAAGAAGACAGGAAGACGAAAAAATGCACGAATGAAAACATCCACTTCACGTGAAAAATAGACACTTAGTAAGAAGAAACTACTGTGGCAGGGAACTCGCTTGGAAGTATTTATGCGTGGATTTCATTCATAAGCATTAAAATAAATGCGGTTCTCGCAAAAATTCTTGTTCCTTGGTCATTGCATAGCGAACATCACGTGGCTGCGTCCGATAACCGCGTTGCAGCCGCATTCAAGGTGGTTCAAGATTGCGCCAACCATAAGAGCAAAAAGTTTGTCGGTGACAATATGTACAGGAAACCCCAACCCCATGAACCTCATTCAAATGAAAAACAATAGTTTTTTACTTCAGGCACTCATCCTGCTCAGTTGAAAGACGATGTACAAAGTCCAGGAGGTTTTTCTGTGTATGGTATGCATAAGTTGGAAACTGGAGGATTAAATGTTCGTTTAGTCGGATGCATGTTTCGTGACATAAACTTTTGATAAGTCTAATAAATTGAACTTCGTATCTTCCTAGAAATTATATTTGAATATTCTGAGTTCGGTTTTTTTTAAATGAATGATTAGCTGATAAAGTAGGTATCGAAATAATTCTCCGTTCATTCCACGTAGGGCTTTTAACTATGCTGTAGAGACGACTTATTCATAGTTCCGAAAACGAGGCCTGATATTTAATCATATTGAACAATATTGTCAACATGTTGTTCTTCTTTTACATTTAGGGAGTTTCTTATTATTTGACAAATGAATATGACCTAAGACTATGAGTCGTGATCGATAAAGATCTTCAATAACGTAGTCCGGTATTCGGTGTACTGATCATTTTCCATGTAACATCAGTTCACCGGAAAAAGCGGCTTCCAAACCAGGTCAGGACTGAAGACGCAGGCATTCGATGCACTTTAGGACAGACTAACCTTCTGGCAACCATACGACGACTCACGGGTGGTTCCTATGCACACAGACGTATGACCCAATACGCAATTGCGTACGTAGTCCTATCCACGCACTATCATACGAAAAGAGGATTGAAAACTACAAAAACTAAAAAAAAAATCAGTACAAAGACACATTCGGCGGACACAACACGGGAAATATGTGGTCGTATGCGATAGGTTAAAAATAACTTACCAGTCTCATATCTTACGAACAAAAAAAAAACACACACACACAGGAACTTTTTTGAAGGAAACTCGATAGAGTTTCCAGATATTGCCTTTTCTCAGTAGGCGTTACTATTCTCACAGAAAAATCGACAAGTGAGAGAAAGATGCCTCAGATTGTCACACGAAGAAGAAAGGGAGAGAAAGATTGAAGAAAAATGTGTGCAAAAGATAACTACAATCACTTACGAACTTTATGTACGAGTATGAGTATATTTGCAAGCACGAGGAGGAAACACCCAATTTCATTTCTTGTTCCTTTCTTTTGAAGAATTTCCAGTGCTGCTTCGCATAAAAATCGCTGTTTCACGCCTTTAATAATCAGAGCGGCTGCGAACAGTCAGCGTTAATGGCTGAACGGCAGGTCAAATTGGCCCGGGCAAGAGGGAAAGATCACAAGAAGACTGGTTTGTTTATGTATGCGTGTTGATACGAAAAATAATGAGTCGCCTAATGGGATGTTGGCAGAGAACGTTTTTTTTCCAGATTTTCCTAAAATAAAGTAGACAAGGGAACAACAAAAGGATCACATTGGCGGTCACGATTTACCTCAACAGGGCCTGCCACATTTCGTGATCTATCAAATCAATGGCGAGGCGCAATTTGCCAAATCGAGTATGATTTCCTTCAATCATAAATCGATGGTGCTATGACCCGTTGTGTTCAAAATCTCCAAAGAAGTCCTTGGACCTCTTCAAATCTTTTGATAAATCCAAGATCCTACTAACACTCACTCAGGGACAAGCGAATTGAAGAAGTCCACACTAATTTGAAGTAAGAATTGATCAGGTTGAATCATAGTTCGATTTGGCAAATTGTGTCTCGCCATGATTTGAGAGATCACGAAATGTGGCAGGCCCCATTGAAATCATGCCGTGGAGGCGACTTATTCACAGTTCCGAAAAAGTTACTTCATATTTAATCATTTTGGAAAAATTGAGTGCTAATTTCTCGCTAAAATTGTGCCAAACAGCAAAATCTCTTTGATTGAGCATTATTTCTTTGGAACTGTTCCACCTTGCTTATCAGACGATATCTTGTGTACTGACAAATCTTTGATTCCTTTTTCTTCTCTCAAACCAACGCATTTTTATGTCTAATTAATTACCAGTGATTGTCAACTTTACCTTATAAACAAAATGCCGCCTCAAACAGTTTAAGAAACTTAAAACTAATACTAAAGATCACTAATATCGTTGTAATTGTGTGAATAGACTAAGAAAATCTAAGATGATTTGTTTATTTGGTTATTTTTTCCAGGGTCTCCTTATGGATGCAGTCGAAGCAGCGACAAACCGATCTCGTGCCACAGGAGACAAGGCTCTTCCACGCGAAATAAGAAATTCCGAGTTGTTGTAAAGAATCTATTGGAAATTTCATAGAATTTTATTTTGCTTCTACGATATTCGGGATTTGAATTAACTTTTGTTCATATTGAAAATAATATTGGATAGGATTAAATAACACTTTTTACTCACTTCATAACCACGGCATAACTCCATTAGTGATGCAGAAAAGAATAAAGATGTTTCTTTCCTACACACATATTTCCACTTAAACACCGTTTATTGCAGGCAGGACATATACGACGAAGAAAAATCGGAAGTTGACGAGGCAATTTTCACTCCGAAAAGACATGCTCTAAGACGTTGAGCGCGATATCATACCAGTTTATTTCTATTAATCCTTACTACCTCAACTATTTCGTCCTTGTTCTGTTTTTTTGGTTCATCATTATGGGTAGAAATTGCAGTAGTAACGCAACACATTAGTGTTTCGTTCCTGTCCAATTAGTTTATGAATATTTATCTTAGCATGTTTAAACGTCTTCGCAATATCTGCTGAGGTCTTTTTCTTGATAATCGATGACTATTCAGTATATTACCTGGGTACGCTGAACATGTTTTTTTTTTCTCAATTTTTATGATCTTATATTTGAAAATATTTGAAAGAGTTTACAGAGCTTACTACCCGTTTCCGCCTTATGCTGCTCGCTACAAATTAAAAGCAGCGTATCACGAAATTGAGGTGGTACGGCAAGTGAAGAGAAAACCTTGAAATCGAGTTGTAGATTACTGAAATGATCGTGGATCAACGGTGAGAGTTGATTTCGTAGTAAAGAACGCTGTCTTCCAAGCCGTCTTTTTTTTACGACGATTAGGGGAAGATGAGCGGTTCCACGCTCGTTTCCGTAACCTAGAACCCAAACTCTATATAAACTCTCCCTGAGCTTTCTGTACTACGTCAACTTGTGATACTCTGCCTTTTGAAAATTTGTTCAAGACGGTCATTGACAATACCGATAGGTGAATTTATTTAGCTTGGTGTCATAAAAGAGAGAAATCAGTGAATTGACAATGTTGATTATTCAGGAGAAAATGGTTATCATATCAGCGGTCAGAACACACCAGGATCCCATTCGGCAAACTTCAACTAAGCCCACGCAGAAAATGAAATCAGTGCATGTATTAAACGAACAAAAGTATGGAAGAATCAATATATGTATAAAACTGATAGTTTCGAGAAAAATGTCTGTCATTTTAATGGTTGGCATATGCCAAGGCCTCATCTGCTAAGCTTTTAATTTCTTTAAAACAAAATAGTACTCGAATCAATAAAATCGATGTAGCCAATAAACTTGTCAAAATTGGCACTTGAAAAGTAGCCTATAATCTGCAGTTTGCCCAAAAGATTGAGTTGACTGCGAATTTTGAAAATCGATCAAGTATTTTAGTAGCTAGTATCGTATTCGAAAAATGTGCAAAAATCCACATATGTTTGTGCATATTTCCACAGCTTTACATGTGCGGAAGAAAACAAATGAACAAAATCTGAAAAGTTTATCAGTGCTGAGAAGATTTGTTGCGTCAGAGGACGAGAGGTTATTGAGAAAAAGGAACCGGAAAGGATGATCAGTTATCAAGTTACAATCGCGCAAACGTACTTACGTCTAGAACTTTGTTGATTAATTTGAAGCGTATTAGGAAAAAAGTACGTACTTAACGTCTACCAAAGAACACATGATCAGCCCTTTCTGTGAGTTCGGCGCTCCAAATAACCTATCCATTTTCGAATTAAAATTTGAGACCTTTGACACATCTCGTTAAGAAATGGAACTTCATCGTTATCGTCGTCGTCGAGAAAAATCGCACATTCCAAGAGAAATTCATTCAGGAAAAGTTCATATGTCCTGCAGATAGCGGTTTTGTAAGTTAATTCGCGGGGAAAAATCAGTAGGTGCATAAAGCTATTTCAGATTTCCACAGCTTAAAGAAAATGTGTGTGTAAGATAATTACAATTACTGAAGGATTCTATTTAAGTATGAGTAAATTTGCAAACACGAGGAGGAAACATCCAATTTCATTTCTTGTTCCTTTCTTTTGAAGAATTTCCAGTGCTGTTTTGCATAAAAATCGCTGTTTCCCGCCTTTAATAATTAGAGCGGCTGCGAACAGTCAGCGCTACTGGCCGAAAGGCAGGTCAAATTGGCCCGGGCAAGAGGGAAAGATCACAAGAAGACGGGTTTGTTTATGTATGCGTGTTGATACGAAAAATTATGGGTTGCCTAATGAGATGTTGGCAAAGAACGTTTTTGTTCCAGATTTTCTTAAAATAAAGTAGAAAAGGAAAACACGGAAGTTTCACATTGACTGTCACGATTCACGTCAGTGGGGCCTGCCACATTTCGTGATCTATCAAATCAATGGCGAGGCGCAATTTGCCAAATCGAACAATGACTCATCTTGATCGATTCTTCCTTTTGAATTTTGTCCTTCCATTTGCTTTTACTTAGGCGAACCCTAGTAGGATCTAGGATTTCTCGAAAGATTTGGAGAGGTCCGAGGATTTCTTTGGAGATTTTGAACACAACAATTCTTCTACAAGTCATAGCATCATCGATTTATGATTGAAGGAAATCTTTGGGATAATCCCACAAAGGTACCTGAGAAAGAGTTCGCAAAAGGTTAAAAAGGTGGAATAATTTATACTCGATATAGGCTACTAAAATTCGGAGGTAAGTTATTGTAGTTTACCCTCTATGTAATCCGTTCTCCGTTTTTTTTTTTCTTATTAAAGGTTCAGACTAGTTGACCTTTGTTCGTGAGCGCAAACGTCCACAAGGGTTACGCGTTCCAATGTATGCGGTCCAAAAAGAAGAAAAAAAAAAACACGCCGGATTCTGGGCTGCTTATTACGGCGACTACGGAGAGATGAGCGGAATCACTTGGTTTTCCGCATTCTACGACCCTGTATAGAAGCTTTTAATGAAAAATCCATACCGCGTAAGATTCATGGTATGCTGGCTTTAAAACGACGGTCTATCCGCAGATATCGTCTTGCAACGTCTGTGCTCAGTATTTGCCTTCTCCACCCAGTTATTATGTTGATTTACTCAGTAAAAGTTTGTGTAATTTTTCGTCAACTCTAGCCGAATTTTCGAAAAACTACTCACCAAAGCTTCTGTTTTTTGCTTTTTATCAATTCAATTTTTGATTTTATCAATTCAATTTTTGAATTGATGAAAAGCGAGTGACGCCGAATCGCCAGAGTAGTCACCTATCGAAGGTGTGAGATGCCTGGCAGACCATGCCTGGGCCGCGATAACCATTCCAGCTATAGAATATCGCCTGCTCTATAGGAGGGCGGAGTCAGTGTTGAAATTTTGAAGTTTGTAAAGCAAAGTGAATTCAACATCATTCGAAAAAGCGTCTTTTTGTGAGAAGAACTGGCTATTTGAGGTACTGAAAAAATTCATAGAGGCAAAAAAAATTCTGTTTTGTGAAAACAGGCGGAATTCTCCCCAATTTGCTTACTCGAAAACCATGACCAGCTGTCATCCAATTATCTTAAATTTTGAAGACCGCAAGTAGAAACAAAAAGAAAATAGAGGGAAAAAAGAAATAAACAAACAATTCCGAAGAATATCTCTCTGCAGGTATAATATCCTTCCCTGTAGTTACTCTGTTCTTTTCAAATAGAGTAATTATCGCGGTAACACAGCCATAGCTCGACGTGTTTCCTAAGGTAACTGTTGAGTAGGCGTGCCCAGACGACAGTAACCTTTCATAGACGCTGTTGTGAAAGTTTGTGATTAAAATTTGAAAGGTACAGAATTTTTTGAAATTACCACCATTCAATGGACTTCTTCCCTTTAAAAAAACATATCTACTCTGATAAATTGCACAAAAGTGAGCTATTTGTAAAATCTCATGAAAAGTTTTCATCTTTACATGTCCAAAAGTGACCACAGCTGAGAAATATTGTAAAGAAAATCAGAAAAATTCATAGGAGGAAGAGTGTTCTCTATCCTGCTGCGCCTGCAGGGAGCAAGCTTAGCGATTCACGAACTACGAATGATCTCAATAGGTTATGTAAACCACCGAAGTTGTAACTTTAGCCGCAAAAAAAAGAGGAATTCTGTTGAGCTAGAAAGTTGAGGGGCAAGGGCATCGAAAAATGCTATTTTAGTCAATTTTTCTTCTTCAGTATTATGGCATTACAGCTGTGAGATTTATCAAATTAATCGCAATACTGTGTAGGATACAAATATATAACTGTCATTTTACTTGTCGAAAAATATATTAACGTCAAAAATCACATATTCTTGATACGCAATTATCTCAGACTCGGCCATGATAGTGTGTAGCTGCTTTCACAAAGTATTTTGGTGGTAGGATTTGGGATTTCTAATTGCATCAAATCGATAGAGCTCGCACACGCAAATCTATTGTTGTATAGATCTTATAATAAAGACAAACGGCTACGCGTCTACGTGTCTTATTCGTCTTCTGTCGAAGAATTAGCGATTCTACTATACGTAATGGTTCTGAAAAAGATTGTTTATGGATTCTTAACTTTTCTGAAGTCACTAAAATTAAAAAGAAGCGTTGTTTTCTCTAAACTGTACTTTTCGGACCAGAGAACTGCTCCACAAAATTTAGTATTTTCTCAACACGTTTATTAAATCATCGAAACGTTACTTGTTATTGGCAGAGTTTAAGTGATTTGTTAGAGAACTCTCTTCTCTATGATTATGTTTTAGACTTCTCTCAGAACAGCGTTATTCTAACGCTCTTTAAAAACACTTAGAACTTCTTCCCACTCTTGCATTCAATTTTCTGCAACATCTTCAATGTATTTCTAAACATTGCAAATTATTTCCAATGTTAAATTATTTTGAAAACAGCTCGAGACAATGACTGACGATAAGTATCACAAGTTCACCGATGAACATCTAGCGGATCTGTTCTCTATTGGAATTCATACAGCTTCACCTATACCTTGATCACATTAACTTCCATTCTTCTTCCTCATGTTCTTCTCTAATTGCTTTTGCGTCAGCACAACTTCCTTTTGTTCAGATAGTTGTGAACAAGTAGCCTAGTGTCCTCTCTTTCTCGAGAGAGACAAGAAGCATCGAACGTTTTTTTTTTCTTGAAAATCACCATGGAGATATCTGACCAGTCTGTTCGCATTTCATGTACATATTCTTGTTTGATAACGTGTGGAATCCAGTCGCTCACGGCTCTGATCCTTCGTCTTTGAAATACGTCACGTGTAAGAGCCAGTCCTACAGAACTTTTCCTGCAAAGTGTGGCAGCATTATCTCCATTCGCATATGTAGAATAAAACTTTGAAGCCTTTTCTTGCTCGCATAAAACGGGATTCTCCTAACAAAACCCTTCAATGGAGTGTTAATTGATGCTGACTGCATTTTTCAATTTAGAAATTCAAATAAAATGACAACTTAGCCACTGAAGCTACATTCAACATTTTATCCTCGAAAAAAGGAGAAACGGTTCTCTATGGGAAATTTTACTTGGCGTCTTTTTCCGTACAAACAAAGGTATGCATAAATAGAAGAAACTGTATCTTTGGACTCGATTTTTGAAGTGTAAACAATTATATAGTTCACCTAGACCGGTGCATTGTATTTATCAAACTTCTAGGAAATGATGGAGTATTAATTTTCTTCCATGTTTGTCCTAAAAGCTTAGGTTTTTCAAAATCTGGTTTCATATCTAAAACTTAACCTCTCTAATTATCGATGGATAGAAAGCGGCAAAATTGTGCGGGACCTACAATTGCCTGCGTTCTTCAGATGAATGAACTAGCGATTCATCTGAAACAGTTATCAAAGTATTGAACATATCGAATTTCCTAGATTGTGAACGTTTGCGAGAATATAACGTTAAGGTAGCATAGACATAATCAATGGTGCTTGGAGTTTAAAGGCAGCACCCCAGGAATCTGAGGTGGTGCAGATTTCAGGTGGAGTATTCGTATACAGGATGGGAGACTACGAAGAGGAGGGTGATTCCGCCCATTTCTTGCTAATTGCCGTAAAAAACGGCCCGGAAGATACGGCTTCATTCGTTTTGGTGCACCATTTTGTACAAGAGGTTCGATTGGAGCGCGCCAGTCTTGTGCGGCGCCGCATCTTCCGGGCCGTTTTTTCCGGCAATTAGCAAGAAGTGGACGGAATCACCTCCCTCTCCGTAGTCTCCCATTTCGTATACGAATACTCCACCTGAAATCTGCACCACCTCAGATTCGTGGGGTGATGCCTTTAACTATATACGTCGATAATTGGAGGCAGCATTCCACTAAGTAACGATTTCGTGATATCCCTACGTAAAGATATGCTTATTGATGTAGATCACGAGCATGAGCGCGCTCACGTTCAATTGTCCCTAATTCTCCTGGAAAGTGGCGCTGGAAATGGTCTCGTCGTTCAAATTTTCTTGCGAGGCATTTAACAACGTCTCACGTGTGCGGGCGTGGGGATAAACCGTGCGTCTGCGAGCGAGTGTGCAATGCATGGTCTGCTGTCTCACCTTCCAACACTTAACGTGGAAGGACTCCTACATCCTCAATTTTGCGGGATGCTGCCTTTAATGCCATTAATTACGGGAATATAAGGCGTGAACGTGTAGCAGGTAGTCGAATGCAGATCTCAAAGGAAGAAGGTACTCCTTACTTGGAACCACACTTTGCCAAAACATGGACCTTGTAGATTACTGTGCTTTGTAGTCATTTGATGGCTCGTTCACAAATTCTTTCTTTTAGATTTTACTCACAGCACATTAGTCGTTATGCTAAGAATTATTACTAACCTACAACGTTGCTTGAAAACATCGTTGAGCAGCTTGATCGAAAGTCTGAGAAGATGAAGGCATCTCAGCAATTTTTTTTCGATTTTTGCTCCCAGTTCTAAATGTTCTTCCGCTAGTATAAAAAGAAAGAAAGAGGAGAAAAGCAGTCTTGCTCATATTTACCACTTGTTAGAATAATTATTTTTAATTTTATAATTGACAACGTACACTTGGTACAGGCGATATTCAATTGTTCAATGTGAAAGTGCCTGTAGGCGATTTTTATCGATAACGAAGTCAACCTGCAAGGCCAGTCAGAGTGTCGATATTCAGGTGTTAGTAATAACTTTAGCTGTATAAGGACTCTATTGGTATGACTCTATTTGGCTTACATGAATTGAATAGCGGGCGGATATTATGGCCTTACGCAGCTTCTACACATCTTCGCCGAGGTGATTCGTACATGAACATATCTAGGTGTTCGATCCTCCGCTAGAGTTCGCACAGAATTTGTCCTTCCGTCGTTATTGCGTGTTCTGTGAATCGTTACGATTCGAACTGAACTACCTGTCGATGCCAACTTTCTTCAGATCTTCTTTCAGTTCTTCCGTCTAGAACTTTCCTTTACGTCTAGGTATCTTTCTCCATTTAAGGTTCGGGAGCATATTCAAGGCAACTTAAATAAGCCGGTATGGTTGTAGAGTGATCAGGAAAGCGAATATGGCTTTCAGCAGCTGTTTTAGAGACCGAGAAAAGGTGTTGATGTTTTCCTCGTCTGCCGTTTTCCTTATCCTCTTCTGAGAAAAGTTCTCCGTTATGACACAACATTGGCTAAGAGAAGCCATCCAAGCAACTTCCCGCCCACAAACTCGAGATTCTCCATTGCATTTTTTATTTTGCATTGACGGCACCGCACATGTCTCCGATCCATACACGATGATGGGGCAACAGGTAGACTTGCAGGTTGACTTTGTTGACGATAAAAATCGCCTACAGGCAATTTCACTTCGAAGAGTAGGATGTAGAACTTTTGTTAGCGCATATTTGCTGAAATCTCTTTCAAACCTGCCGTCGTCTTTCACCATGAAGCCCAAAATAATAAAACTCTTCCACGTGTTACTGGTTGTTTGTTCATCTTTATTGCTGCTGGGGGTCCTGACACACATCTAATAACATTTATCAGAGAGATGTCGTAAACCGTAGGCTGCAGTCAATTTTGATACAAATCCATGACATGTTGCAACTTCGAAGGCGCGAAGCGCGTTAAAAAGACGGCCTTGGCGACGAAAGTCGAAAGAGGCTTCGAAGATTGGGAACGCCAAAACTATAATCTTGGAGCACCGCTGTCACACTTCAATAACTGTCCTCACAAAAACTACCTGGTCTGTTGCCGATGGACCAGGACGAAAGCCGGCTTGTTCATCGGGGGTGACTTCTTTTCCATTTTGACAAACTAATCCAGAACGATCCATTTCAAGATGTCCTCGGTAGTTCTTGGCTCGGTGACGGATTTTTTTTGTGGGGGAGGCATTATCATATTGTGAAAGCGTGTCTCCACGAATCAGGTGTCCTTTCGTCCATCCACATTGAACTGGTGATCCTCGGGATCTCCCGAATTCCGGCGGAGATGAAGACATTTCAACATTTCCACACTTATTCAATTGTCTTTGCCACGCGATCTTCTATTTTTATTTTCTGGACACACAGCAGAACCTCCGACGGTGGCTCATCGCTGTCACTGCGGAGTACATCGGTCGCTGGATGTGCTCGAGTTAAGGGCTGATGATACTTGTCGGTTCAGTAGGGTGTTGGAGTGTCCAATCCAGATGAGTGGCGAGTAGCGACAGCGATCCCGCTACGAGCGTGGAGGACAGATTACCTCTTCTTCTTCCCGTTTTACTGCCTTAGAAGAGCGTAGACTTTTCTCGGGTTCTTATCCCCTCGCATCTTTTCGACTTTCCTCCTTCGTTCTTAACGACCGTTCTCACGCTCACGCTACTAATACAGATGCAAGTTCCTCATCAGATGTTCTGCCGGCATCGGCCACTAGTAGTACGAGCGACACATACAGAATTGTATGAGGATCCTACCTCCGAAGATGCAGAGACAAATGTTTTCTTTTTTTGTAAGGACCAAGGACGTTTTCTTTGCAATAATTTGAATACTTCTAGTAAGTGACAGCGTGGTTCATCACTTCTCGGCCTGCAATCCAGTGTTAATCGACACCAATCGACGGGTTTTCCTTCTACATTTATAATCTTTCAGTACGGAATTTCTTTCTGCATCCTTCATCTTTCAGACCTGCCATTTCAAACTTCAGTTGAGGTTGAACTCCTCGACCGCTTTTCTGGAACCCCACCTTCAGGTTGAGAAGAACTGGGCAGTGCCCCGAATCGAATGCCACGTCCCACAGCTCTAGATTTTCGGATATGCGACAAGGAGATGTTTCTTGTCAAAACGTAGTCGAGGTGTAGTTTAAAAGTGGTCATCTTCCGCTGGCGCTGCTCTTCAAGCGTTGAAGGCCACGTAAGCTGATGACGTCGATGATTCGTCTTGATCGTTGTTGCTGTTGGATTGTTGTTTGAGATCCATTTTTCCGCTGGCATCAATTCCGACAGCAACCGTCTGCTAGTATTGATTTCATCATAAAAAGCGTTGAGATCACTGTTCGGCTGCCACCGAGTTTGAGTCCTCTGCGATCTCGCAATCCTACAGTGGGGTAATTTGAGGAGGTTGTGCTAAATTCCTCCACCAGGTTATTGCAGCCGTTCCTCACAGTTACCGTGGTGCATCCTACTTACTTCCCATTAACGTCACCCCAATATATGTGCAGTTTTCGATACAGATGTCTGGACTTCTTAACTCGCGTGTTTTCTGCAATTCACCAAATGGCGGATGCAAGCGTCGTAGCAGTCTGGACAGAGCGGCTTGTTGAACTTCACTCGACAGCACGGATGCTTGTTGAAAAAGATCCTCTCTCTCTCTCTGAGTTCTCTCTGAGGGCTTGACCCATGAGATAGGCTCTGGCAGTGTGTTGGTATAACAGTGCGGGTTATATAGCTCGTACACTCCCTAAGGCGTATATTGAGATGCGTTTTAACATTTTGACTCATTTTGTGAAAGCAGGGCCACCATGTGCAGGTAACGAAGCTTCTTTACGCGGCCTCATGACTTCTGCAGAATATTGTCCATTTAAAAGCTTGAGAATCTTGACGCTATATGAGTGCCCTAATTTTAAAAGTATGTCAAATCCTGAACTTTTTTACCTTTAATCTGTTCAAAGCTAAAGCGTTTGAAAAGTCAATTTTGAGAGACTTACAATTTTTGACGACAGTTCTCTGCACATTTATTCCGTTAATGATGCGTAAAGTGAACGAAAAGTGATGGAAGGCAGGCCTGAAATCGCCGCATATGATGGTACCTTTCCAACCACCATCAGTGAGAACACTAAGTGATTGAAAATTTGTAATTCTCATTGTTCCTCAGGTTGAGAGTGTACAGCGACATATCACATAAATACGTTTGCGTTCGTCCATGTGATTATATCCCAAAAGTCTTCTAATATAAAGAATCCCGATTCTCGGTTAGTCCTCATGGAAATGGCAAGTAAGCGAAGCCGTAAAAGGCAGCAAAAAATAATACAGCTCAGGAACCTTTCACTAGTGTAGGACAAAACCGTAGTTCAAAATGTGATCTTGTGCACATTTTGAATCTATTCGAAGTCGCGCGGCGGAACCATGAAGGTGGTGCCTTTGAGGATCTTCCTTCGATCACTTTTAGAGGTTCGAGAGATCCATTATCATGGGAGATATGTTTCCGGGCGCAGATTAGAAACCCTATGTGCCTGCGAAACTGCGTCCCATGCACCGTAGAAAGAAAGACTGTTACTACAATAGGAGAAGTGCTGTACAGTCAAGACGGAACGTCTTCATTGTGCACTACCGCGTAAGCGATTGCGTATATCTAAAATAAAGAAGTTTTCAACTTATCGCAGATGACAGGGAGCGCCTCACTAAAGCACGTGCAGTGGGTAGGTTCCAACGAGAGGATGAATTTAAGCTGTAGTACCGTCGCGTAGAGGTAAAGTGTAGTCATTCGGGAAGAGTGAAAAGCAGTTCTCGAATTTCTGGCAATTTCTACGCACTGAAAATGGCTCTCTCTTGTTTACATTTCTACAATCGTTAAACTACATAATCGATGTTGGTTGTAATATGTAGCTCTCGACTGATCCGATAAATCTTTCAAAGTTGGGATCTACTTTTTGAGTGAAACATGGCTTTTGTAGTTAATCACACTTAAACTTTCAAACTCCAAAAAATATTGTGTGAGTCATTCTCTATGAAAATAAAGGTGGAATGAATCAGTAGTTCAGCGAAATTCTTGACCAGAAACCAATGACGGTGGCCTAATGAGTTTTGCTCACAAACAACTTGTAAAGTCAACTGGTTTCTTAATTGTAATGTAAGGTCATCGTGTAAGTTCACTGCAAAAACCGACCAAACTATTATTGGCATTGCGATGCAACGCATTTATGACAACCATTATTTGAAAAGTGGAATTTTACATTTTACATGTTCGCTGATTTTAGTGCTCACATGCTACAGTTAGATCGAAATGGAGACATAGAAAAATGCGTTCGTTGCCATGTATGAGTATAAGAGTTCAAGGAATTAGTTACTTTTCATCTTTTATCAGAAAGGAGAAATAGAGACATTGAGTGATCACAGATGTTTTTTTTTTGCATTGAACGACATTTTATTTTACTCTTTATGTCCTGAATTTCTGTCGGTACCGGTGAGTTTGCGAAAAAGTTCAATATACATAAATAATACTATACTTATAGGGATAACACGAAAAAATACAGCAGACATAAAATACAAACGAAATTATCTTGACGTAACCAAAATATGTTGCAGTTATCATTAGAATAACTATGCTTTTTTCATAGTATTACAGTACACCACTTTAAAATTAATGAAAAATAAGAACGTACATGGCTATTTACGCGTATGTGCATGGAGCTTAAAAAAAGGATAAAGGGTTTGGCGTTACATTTTTTCCACTCCGCTTGCTAGGCGCCACCGCGTTCATCCGAATTCAGAAACGTTCGACTTTTACGAACGAGTGACTAGCCTGTAAAAGGGGCTAGCCGATGTATCAAGTCAGTGTTTTCGTCTTACTAGACAAGTCTGGCACCAGTCTGTCGACCTCGGAGGGATCAAAGGGTTGGTTTTGACCAGGGCAGAATCGAAGTTCCGATTGATCATCCTGCATCCAAGCGGAACATCTCACCGACTGCGCTACACCCGCAAATGTGTTTAAGAGGAGATAGTTGTTGAGAAAGGACGACAACGACTGTTCTTATGATCCTTTGAAAGCGACAACTAAAATAAATACCGAGTATAACTACTCATTACCACGATTTTTTTCTTAACGCGATTTATCGAAGATTTCAAAGACACTTTGGTTAACGTAGTACTTAATTTTCACTTTACTTTTGGAGTGATGTGCTGGTGTGTTTTGTACTGTCACGTAAGATCTCTCAATTTCCATAGCATTTCTGTTGTTGTCGTCATCATTTCTTTCATTTTGTTACATGTTAACAACTAATTTAGCACATTTTCTTGTGTTCTTGCACATTTGCCAAACGATCGCTACACCTTCTCAGCAGTAATTCTATTCATTTGATTGTTCGGTTGTCCTTACGATCGTTCTACCTATCAATGGCTTTGCTTTTTCTGTTTTTGATACTTGTTCGTTAACTACTTAAAATGAAGACATTTTACAAAAAAAAGTCTGGAGAAGTTTGCAATGTTCTCACAAATAGAAAATGAATAGAGCACGAAATAGTTCTTATGCCTTCAGTGCTCTTTTCCTAAAAATTTGCAATGCTAACGTGTTTCATAAACTGCTAACGTGTGTCACAAAGTGCTGAAAGTGACAGTGAATGGCAAAATAAGCTGATTAATATAATTTGTTTTAGTTCAACGTGTTCGAACCATTTCTCAGTGAACGTCTAAGAACACGTTACGTATTTGAATTTTCTTCGCGTCGAAGGATGAAGTTGATTCACTACGATGTTTACGTCATTAATGGGTTAGTTGTATTTCATTTAAGAATTCATAATAAATTCCTTGTTTTTTTTGCTGTCTGATTCTTGTTATTTTCTACATATACTGTAATGTCATGTTATTGTGTAAGGCTTTTTTTTCAGCATTAAATGTAGGTTTTAACAGAGAGATCTCCAAATTTCCCTCCTTTTTTGGCTAAATGTGGATTAGGTGTTGTTGAGCCCATGAGGCAACAGTGTAGTCCCTCACTTCGAAGTTTCCGAGTTCTCCTACAGTAATTTTGCTATGCATCGCTCTCAACGAAGATCTCGATGATTTCCGGTAGGGACGTGGAGCGTCACATTGATAGGGGCGTGGCTTTGCTTTACTATTGGTCCTACCTACTCTACCACGCTGAATTGTAACTGATCCTTAACTTACCTAAACATGTAGCGCTTAAATAATGATGAATTTGTTTTACATATGGTGTAATATTTACGTAAGCAATATATGTGTTCCGATCCAGTTCGTAAGGGTGGATGGTAAAAAGCAATCGCTCCCGACAGTCGCACGATATCGCGATAGAATCCATCGCATTGACGATGGAGCTCATATCCCACCACTGCAAAAAGATTGAGGTCACCCTCCGTCTACTGTATTTGTATTCATGTCTTTAATACAACATTGTGATTTTCGTCATCCCAACCGAAAATTAGCTTCCCAAATATTTTTTTTTTTTACTTTTAAGCGATTTTGTATCCGGTGCAAGTTTACGGCTTACGGCTTCATAATACATATTCAGAAATCTGTTTTCAGTAATGAATGATAGTCGTCTAAGCATGTGAAATTCATGCTCCCGGACAGCTTGCACGAGTTTCCTTAGAATAGCACGTGCCCTGAGCATGGTGTGTCGTCATTGGGATCCAGCATAAAGCACAACCAAGATTTGATTATCTTGCTCATGAAACATAGATGACGTTGCTGAGATCTCATACAGAACATCCCTAAAAAATACTTCCTATCATATAGCAACAAAACTCCGACGCTATCCTCTATTGTTGACATTATGTTGTCTTCCGCATTATAACATTTCTGCAGTGTTTGCACAGAGAAGACGGGAAAAAAGATGTTAGGCAAAAAAATGTTCTGCACAAACTAATGGATAGATTACGTATGTGCACTTTCTATACCTGCTTGCAACCTATATACCACAGGATGGTTACATCTTGTTTCCTAATTTTACTGGAAGAATTGATCTGATTACAGTTTATTCATAATTTTTTCTCGCTACTTTCATATCATCCTGTCCAAGGCGAAACAAATACTGCAATAAACATTCTAGCTTTAAATGATCTTTGATACGAATAGTTATCTATTGATTCATTTTCCGTTTTGTGCCTCTAACTTATAACACGATTAAATTTAAGCTAAAATGTCCATGCATTCTATTGTTGATATTATAGTCATAATACTGAAACGTTTCGAAGCATCTTAATATCTTCTTCAGGTTTCTGTGAAATTTTCAAACAACAGCATACTCTATCGACGGGGATCATGAAAAATGCTACGATCCTTACCAAACTGTGCTCCTCTGCAATACTAATACTCTACCACTACGGATTGAAATTTATGTGAGCAGAGACATGTTCGCATTCAATCGATCGAAAACAAAATGCATCTTCTCATCTCATCCAGAAGTGCAATTGACGATTTCAGTAGACGTTGCGGTTCCGAGCATTCGTCTTAGCCTTTCTTAGTCATCGAAATCATAGCATAATTATACACAGCGAATTGATGAGTAATAGTTTAACCGTAATGCTATGGTTTTTCTATTGTGAGTACATACTTAAGGATTGTGTTCGGAACCGCACTGTCTACAGGAATCATCCAAAGACACAAACATCTAAAGTATTGCAGGAAGAGAGATATTTTTTCTTCTTGTTACCAATTGCGCAAGCGCAATCTTGAACTTAAGTAACTATACATCTCCAATTCAATATGATCTCTGGATCAAAATTTAAGACAAAGCTGATTTTGAATCGTTCTGTAAATAATGCTGCGTCCCAAACTTCGTTTATTTGTCAAAATTGAGCTAAATAAAACGTTTTACGTCTACAATGTGAAATAATAATATAACGTAACATATAGAATAATATTATCATGATAGCAACAAAATATGAAAATGACGGATTTGAAATATATGTGAATAAAATATATAATAAACGTTTCAAAGTTCACTCTCTTCCATTTCTAACTATCCTCCTCTGTCTTTGAAGATTTTTAATGCTGCTTTTTCGAAGTCCTCTTCGCACGCACTGAATATTTGCAATCGAAAAATGGTATTACTTGTTTGACTGCCCAATACTTATCTAGTAATGCGCGCTATTGCTCAAATTAATATAATAATAAGAAGGAAAGATATCGAGGTCGAAAGTTGAAATGAATTTGTTCAACTTAGTCAACATTTAATATATTTCGACGATATATACACAATCACGACCTCCAAAATCTCACTCTGCAGTGTGTTTTCTTAGTTGTTTTCCTTTTATTCGAAAATTTTCTCCCTAACTTGTTTGCTAATTGATTTCCCAACTTCAGTAGATTTTATTCAAAGTCGAAGCTGAAGCAGCAGAAATAATAAAACTCAGAAAAGTTTCGCTTGCACCGCCTACAAAATGACATTAAATCAGCTCATTCTCATTCTCATTGTTTCTGACCAGTTTATTTTGCCAAAATGACATTAAATCGGCACACTCTCATTGTTGTTTGATCAGTTTGGTTTGCCCTAACGTTGCATGAGTGCTTTTTTTTGTTGATGCAGAAACTTCTGCTGTTTGAATACACGCAATGGATCGCGTTCGTTTACTGTTGAACTTCCGATATAGTAGTTTTGACTTTTTTTCGTACAATTGTTCCTATTTCGTTCCTTTTCAAAACTTCGTCGGGATCATCATCACGAATGTTTCGATGATGAATGCATTCGTTTATTCGAAAGTGTTCCCTTTTTTTGTCAAACAGATTAATAACTTTGCAGAAAGATTATGCAGAGGCAGAGAGATTATAAGTTGGGATTCGGTGTCGTTTCATGAAAAGTACGGCCTGCAGTGTTTTTGGGCCACCGCATATTGACATCATGCAGCCTCCGTTTCCTCTTCTCTCCTTCTTCATTCCAATTTCGATGATGATCTTACGCTTACTACTCTACTACTCATATGTTTTTTCAATGCAAGCCGTTAGTAAGTATAATGAAAAAGCATCAAATCAACTATGCTACTCCCACAGCTAATATCCACCTAAACAATACTTCCCAAAGTTTTCTTCCTTTTTAATTTTCTTCGTTCGAAAACAGGACTTACTTTCTAATAGCTGGACTTCTGTAGGTGATGTGTCAATCTCAGTACAAAATATTCCAGGCTTAAAGGTCTCACTCCACGAATCTGATGGTACGGATTTCTGGTGGATTATGCATACACGGAGTCGTAGATTATGGAGAGAAGGGTGATTCCGTCCATTTCTTCCTAATTGCCGTAAAAAAACGGCCCGGAAGATGCGGGGCGTGCACACGGCTGGCGCGCTGCAATCGAACTCCTTGTAGAAAATAGCGTGCCGGAACGCTCGAAGCCGTATCTTCCGGGCCGTTTTTTACGGCAAGAAATGAACGGAATAACCCTCTTCTCCACAGTCTCCCATCCCGTATGCGAATACTCCACCTGAATCCGTACCACCTCAAATTCGTGGAATGATGCCTTTAAAAGATTGACTGTTAAAGTGGAATTGAATCTATGAATTTTGGTTGGGTGGACGATCTTCGTACGTACGTATCCGTACGCTGAACATATCGCGTATGTTGGAACGTAGCAATCCTTTGAAATCGACAATTAGATTGATTTGACGAGTTTATTTCACGAAATGTGACAAAATTAAGGAAATACTGATCGACATTAGTTATACTTGACTAGTACAGAGTGTAGTTCGTTCTATTTTAGTATCTACAGAAAACTTGTTGACCAATATTATTGTTCATGAGAACTTTAAGTTCTTTCCTTTGTGGTGCATTCCAAGCTAAGAGAATCTCGTAGAATCTTACAATGCTTCGAAAAAGTAAAAAAAAAAGTCATTAGTAACTCTGTATTTCTCTTCCGCAAAGGAGTTTTGTCGAGGTTATATTCATTGCATTGACATTTCGATAATATTTCCTTTATCAGAGGGTGGCCAAAAAATATCCGATACTACTTATATGCTATCGAAGTCCTCTTTCTTTAACAGGCTCCAGTATCGTTCCAATCACGCACTCTATGTGAAGAATACGAATAGGAGAATAAACTAAAAGAGACTCTCGCTTACCGTATCATAGCATAGTAGTATAATAATTTTTTTAAAGGATTTAGTTGATACGAAAAAATTATCGTTGTCAACATGTATAAAAGCCAATGTTTGTGAAAACTGGACAGTCTCTGCTAGTCGTGCATTTCATATTTAAAGCGGTTCCGTCGCACAATTCCTGCTTATCATTCAGACGATCCATAACGAAAGTCAACAACATTGGGATTTACTTATGCGATCAAAACGCGCCAAACATCCCAACTTTTGTCGATTACAATAGAACTTCTATTCGGTTCGATTTCAACGTTTTCCTTTTGCTTTTGTAGGTACTGTAGGTGACCGTTCAAACTTAACAGTGAAGAATTCTGTTGTCATTTAGGACACATACCTTCTTCTTTCCTGACTTTCTCTCCCACCACCTTATAACTACTGTACAGCATATTGAAGTGCCGTTCTTAAAGTGTGAAGCGCTTGTTTATTCACACACATTATTTCAAATAAATCTCCGAAAAAATATTCTCTTTGGACAAAAACAACGCAAACGGAAATTTTTGCGGTAAAATTATCGCTTGATGTTGTTCTTGCACTAAAGCTGGGATGAATTAGGAGAGTTCCTGGAACATATGACTATCTTACGATGAACGCTGTATATAATTTCCGCATCTCTAAACCTTCTGTCAAAACGATTCCATTCTCTAATGAAGTTTACATCATTCTTAGAATCTCCCCATTTCGGTTAGAATATTTTTAAAAATTTAAGGACCTGATCTAAACGACTGAATAAACTCTGTAGAAGTATGTAGGGAACAGTTTCTAAATGATTTGTTCGTTGTAGTCCGTCGAAAAATAATTTGCAGGCTTTCTTCTTTCGTATTATTCCTCTGAATACCACTTCTAGGAAGTTTGAGATCTGTTGCAATATACTAATGTGTTTTGCAAGTACAAGTAATGGATATATCACTGGATCATCTTTTCACATCTATGGCTTTGTTAGCTACTAGCATCTGCAGGAGTAGTTTATTCATTTCGTAAAATTTTACAATTATTGTTCATTCATCAATATTTCAAGATATAATGTGGTGTAATGTGGGGATTTTTTTTTTTAAATGAAACTTAGAGGAGTAATAATAGTAATAGTAATAGTAATAGTAGTAGAGCAATAAATGGTAATAGTAGATCATATCTTTTCCGTGCATAATTCGCAAGGAAGTCAACGAAAACTACGCCCTTACGGATCCGGAACTCAAACAGTTTCGAAGCAGCGACCAGAAGAGTGACGAAATAAAAATGTGTAAGATGGATTATTGATAAGATTAAAAGACGTAGCAATTTTTTACAACTTTATGATTCATAAAATTCACTTTCTCTAAGAGATCGATAAGGGAACCAAAATCCATTTTAGGATTGTGAACCAGGTTTGACAACTATATTTCACTTCTGCTTCTGCAGCTAATTTGCTAATTTGTGGATTTCATAGATATTGGTCTATAGCAAATTTAGCATTTGAAAAAATCTCGTGTATATGAGCGTATAAAGATTATTTGTAAAACAAGCGAAAGCGGAAACGTCCAAATAACCTATGTGTAACTCTTACAGGATTTTTTTCACCTTACATAAAGGGAAAGAGAAGTGCAGTTGAAACGGAATGGTCGTCACTTTTTAGGCTGCCGATAGCGAGTCAACTATCGGATAGCTTTTTTTGGGAACACTAGACAGAGCTAGAAGAAGCTAAACACAACCACTACAAGCTCTCCTACGTCTTCATGAAATGTTTTCCAGCATGCTTTTTTATAGGACTTACAGGACTTTATGCAAGAAATTTTATTATGAAATATTTTTTTAACCTTTAAATGACGTTCACGTTAGCGAGGTTTAGATGGTTAATGTGGATCAGTGCAAGATGTTATCGTTATTTTTCAGTATGGATCACCGTTATGGTGGGGCTATCCGGAAAGGCATTAAAACTTTCTTCCTCAACCCACAGGTATAAATTTTAAGACTTTCATTTGCTTTTTTTTTATTTAGTCCACTGTTAGATAGTTGGTCAATGTTATTCATATGTGCGTTTTACGGGATTTCTTTCTTCATTTAACGTTTTCGTTCAACGTTTTCTTCTGTAGATCCTGTGACAGAATTCATCGGAGAATTAGTTGTTTCATCTCTTGCAAGTATCAACTCTTTTTCGTTCGAAAACGACCTTCGAAGACCATTGCGAAATGGGATTTTTATGATTTTCTCCTCAAATGGTTCCATGTGATAGCGTAATTTGCTGATCGAAAAAGGTGTTGGTTTATACGTTCACGTCAAGGATCCTTGAGAGGATCAAAGAGGGGCAAGAGGGACATTGTAATGTTTAATGAGGAGTAACGACTGGATTCGTCATGTCTTTGTGTTTGATGACAAGTCTAAATGAATCGAGCTACTTTGTTAACTTTCAACCTGAAGCGTGATCCGAACGCGTTTTTGGCGTACAGCTAATGACGTCATTGCACGTTCGTGGAATGACGCCATTTGCTATACGCCGCTTCTAAAATAAAAACTGTCTCTGTTTACTTTAACCTCACTCGATCCGACTAATATTTGCCAAGCAATCTGCAGTTTAAACGCTTATTACAGAATTAACAACTTTTTTAAAGTGAAATCCACTAAAACATGCCAATGTTTGGAGAGATTTATGCAATATGATATGTGAAATGATTCACACAATCGTAAACTATAAGGAATAAGCTGTGATGTTCACAATAGTTGAAGAAATAGAAATAACTAATAGCATCACAAACCATCAGAAATGTGCACTTTCATGTGATTTTTTTTTCAATTTTTATTTAGGAAAAGGTGCTATTCAAACAACTATCATCTATATAATTTCACGAAATTGATCAATATTACGTTGAATAAACAAAAACCGTTAACACTCTCAGGACATGAATCTAAGTTACAGTATGACAGATAAACAATTCTATTGACCGAAGGGAATACCTTCAAAGGAAACACATAAAATCAGCAAACGTGGAACTAGGAGAAATCATTCATGTAGCGATTAGCATCATTTAGCGATGTTCTAATGATTCAAAGAAAATTTTTTGAGAAACAAATCTGTAACTTTTTAGTGACTGTACGTCTGTGAGAAATAAAACACGCTCAGTTTAACCTAAGAAGCGATCACTTCTAAACAAATTCTGTAAAAAATTACTGTACTGCCTACTGTAGCATCTATGATTAATACCAAACAAGAGGACAGGACCAGCAACTCTTCAGTCAAACCCTATAAGGCTGATGGGCTTTTTTGACTTGTTAGGTCACCAGTGTGAGTCATTGGATGACGCAAAGACGAAACGAAGGATGAGAAAATTCAAGATGTTTTTTTTTCAATTCCAAAACATTGTCAAAGAACAACAGCCATTGTATTGTGATTTTCTATTGCTCTTGCATTACCAACTCATATGCTTTTGATAACAAAAATATCCCAATTTTTAAAAGTTCTTTTTTAATAAATAAATTTTTTATGGAAGGACCAGTTATAAGATTAAGAATTCCTGTACCATTGGATGATTTGTTGGTTGTTGTTTCACGATGGCTTCTTACTATAATATTATAATATGATCCAAGAAAAAACTGCTTGAATAGATTTGAGTGCCACCCTTCTTTCGTTTTCGGAATAAATTCGGAACCATTTGAACAAATCAAGTATTCGTGAAACTTCTGAAACTGAAATATATGTGTACTGTTAGCATTCGTCGTCATAGCGGAGATAGGGCATCAGCCGGTGTAAAGCAGACATTTCCTTTTCCAGGAAAATTAGCCATCAATATTACAGATACACTTTCTAGGTTAACTTTAGGAAAATCAGTACTGAAGCTCTCCTGGTGACTCAACGAATTGGATGAGAATAATTCTTTTTGTACGATTTGTGTTTTCAAATAAATAGTTTAGATCAACACAATATTCACAAAATCGTTTTTTAGAACTCCACTCTAATGTTCGCTGACGTCTTCTCGTCTTTCAGCAAAGAGTTTTTTTTCTTAAGAAAAAACTGTTTTAAAAACGTATGTCCTGACCTGCTTCTCTAAGAAAATGCACGGGTTTAAGCTATAATTGAAAGCTATGTACTTTGAGTTATGTGCTGCTTTTAAAGTTTTAACTCTGTCGAGTGGCACAGTCTCTTCTGGATATATGTGTCATTCAAGGATATAGAGAAATAATCATTTTAGGTGTTCGTCATGATGTTAATCAGATGTATAAACAGTAGCCATAAAAATTATGTTCTAATCCGAAAGTTTTAGGTTAATCTTGGGATCACTTCTCTGATACTTTTCGCTGCAATGTATGTATCATTGATAGCAATTGTTGGAAGGCCGCTTTGTGAGTTCACTCTTAGCAAATTTTTAGACATTAACCCATTTTAAGGTTTTTTTACACTTTCAGTGCACCCATACTACAATTCGACTTTCACCAGAGAAAGTACAATGGACGAAATCGCATCCTCGACATTCTCTATATTCTTTTTCTGGATAGCTTCTGTTACTATTGGGCATCTAATTACATATATACGACTTCCTTCATTGTTTGGTTTGTCTACTTTACTTAGAGATATACCTAATTTTTACACTTACATTAAGGATATTTTTCAAGATTAAGTACAAAACACACACGAAGAATTAATATTCTTCATTTTAGGAGCGCTATGTGTTGGCATCTTTGTCACAAATGTACCGGCACTTGCCAATCTTATATACGTGAACCAATATTGGCACTTCATTATTCGTAAACTTTGTCTAGTCTGTATCATTATTCGATGGGGTCTCGGCATAAATGGAACATATATCCGAGAAAATCCTGTGAGTTAATCTCAGCTTTGCATTTCAGCACGTAACAAAATAGTGAAAGGCAAAAATATTCTCTTAATTTTCTCATGTTTTCCTTCCATATTCACCCTCATAGGTATTCAAGCGTTCAAACATGAGCAAATCTCACCATTCACTTCCAGTTTGGACCTACAGTTAGCCTTAATGAAGACCTCATCAGGTGTTGGCTGTTTACATTCCGCTATTATTAGAAGAAAAAAACAGGTTTTTTAAATCGTAAAATTCTCACTGTTGCTTATTAGTTCGTTTCTGCACTAATTTTAGCTGTTCCTACTGTAAAGATATAATTTATGCAACATTGTGGTGGGGATTCTCACGTGCAGTTCTGAGCGGTGAGGTGGGACAGAAAGTTACAATGGATAAAAAAAAGGATAAGGTCACTGGCGTATCAATCCACTTGGGATGCGCCAACGCGTTTTACTGGAATTCGTAATCGTTGAGGTTTTGGAACGCGTGTTGGCCTATACAATGACTTGCGGGGGCCAGCCGATGATCAAATCAGTGTTTTTTATCCTCCCAGACAAGTCTGGTACCAATTTGTCGACCCCGGAAGAGGGATGAAAGGCTTGGTTTGCACTAGGGCGTTTTCGAACCCTCGACCGTGTGGCTACAGCGGACCTCTAACCGACTGCGCCACACCCACCCCACTTTACAATGTGAAATGAAAATTATCGGATTACGAATAGGAGGGATAGACTTCCAAAGTTGCATGTCCGCGCTCCTCTTCAATAGATTCAAATAAAATTGAAAGGGTCAGAGACTGAAAATTCAATCAAAAGTCTGTTCTTTTTATAGAGTTCTGATTACCACAGCGTTTAAGAACACATAAGCAGGAAACGTAAGTAACACCTGCTGATCCAATGCACGCTGTATTATAATAGAATGTAGATTCTAAATAATAATGCTTTCGTCTTGGCAGTTTCAATTCTTTGATGCCTATTTAAATTACTCGACTCAAGCGAAGTGTCGCAGTCGTTCGCATCTTTGTCAAAGCGTGATCTTCTCGGGCAAATCTATGTCCATCCTGTGCGATCTTCCGCTGGACTACCACACTGTCCAGAAATCGTCGATAGTCAAATTTAAGTAGCAGCCAAAATTGTTAACAAACTTTGTTACGGCTAATGTTTTGGCGCTGTCGCCTTCGTCAGAGCCTGGAAAGTACTCTCAAATGCCTCTTTAGAACAACTGTTGTAAATGAAGCATCTGAGAGGACACATTGCAAATGCTCTAACTTTCCAGGCGCTGACGAAGGCGACAACGCCGAAATGTTGGCCGTAATAAAGTTTGTTAACAATCTTGACGATCGCTCAAATTTGACTATAGACAAGTTGCAATCTCCATGCGAAGATTCAAGGAAGGTCGAACACGTAAGGATATGGGCGTACTCGAGATCGACCAAGAGGTGTGCTGACGGTGTTCAAACGACGTCAGCAGTACACTGCTCTACTGTTCTTCGCATGATATCATCGACAGCAAAGTTGAACAGAGAAAAGAGAAGGTTGCACCATAAACTTTTGTCTTGTTCCAGTTTTCACATCAAACGATGAAGTTCATCCGATGGTTTCCGAGGCAGTTGTTCCTCGCTTCGTGTCATCAACCAATCGAACAAACATTCCTCGAAGCTCAAGGGCGTGTAGCGTGTTGAAAACGTGCTTCAAAAAGCGGAATTGGGCTCCTGGAAGGCTAAGACTGAATAGGCTTCGAGTACTGCTGCTGTCATTCCTGATGATGTGCATATGGTCAATCGTAGATTGACACGGCTAAGGCTTGCTTGTTTCTTCTTGGATGATTTGTATTTCCCACAATTCGGCTTTAACGCATTTTATCCCGAATAATCGACACTTCGTCTTATTCGGATCTCAATATATTCGAAGTATGATTTTGCCTCGAAGGAGTCCAAGGTGTACTGTAAGGGTAGAATAAACCAAAGCGCGCGCAATTTTCTTGCCATTTATCGTTGCTGGGAAGTGAATGCGAGTGAGTGTAAGTTGTTCACTCACGCTACCATTTAAGGATGTATCATGTCATCTGACAAGTTGTTCGGATAGCCTCATGTTGGAAATGTGCCAGAGACGTTTATACTGTTGGAACCGAAGTGGGACCATAGCAAACTGTTTCAGGTTTTTCAACAAAACTGGTTTCAGCACCCTCCTAGCCGCTACGCTCCACCGAAGCGCCTCGAGAGAAGCCGCGTACGCATTTGCGTACGTGCATCATGTCGTTTTGACCCTACTATACTATGAGGTGTTTGACGCAGTAGAAATCATGTGTTTCGATGCTACACCTTAAAAATAAGCATAGATCATCAAAGATTTCACTTGATTATTCCGGAAGAACAACAGTTGTAGTTTGAGTGTTTTTTCCTAAACTAGAGATATACATTTGTAATTTCTATCGTTCTGTCTACGAAGTAAGCGGAAAAATTAGCTGCTTCATTAGATGCTCCACACTTTGGCACTTTTTTCATCCTTAGAATCCTGAACAAAAGATTGTTTTTGAGAAATTTCCCACTAATAAAAAAATTGATGTTTGCCGATAACAACTTAGTTCTTTTATTACAATTATGATTGAAACACTTTATAGTTCGAACAACCAAATCCTTTTATCAGACACGTGCTACCAGCAGTCGCAAATTCTTTGAAAAAATACGCAACCCCTCTTAATTAGTACTTTTGTATACGATATACAGTATACAGGTTACAGCATGCCATTCTAAACGGTATTTATTTTCGATACTTCGAACAAGTAACAAGTCACAACAGTATTCCAGGTTTCTGACACATCGACACACACCAGTTTCTTCCAATGAACGTTGGAGGATATTGAGAGAAAAGCAAATTATAATTTTTTGTCCTCACTTCTTATTTTTTCTTCAAATAACTTTTATCTGCGTCAGAAAATACTTCACCAGCGCCGTTAAAAGAATTGCGTTATTTTGCGATGATCTAGTATATGGAAATTTGAAAAGTCAGTAATTTTCGCACCAATCTTTACGGTGTCAGACGCGGTACATGTACTTTCGGCAGTATACCTCAACGAAGAAAGTTTTTTGGGTTAAGCTTTACGAAAACTACTGAATTTTGTGCTGAAAAACTGTAGATCGTCTGAGTTTCTGCTTCAGACGTGTCTTATCGAAGAGCTGCCGACAGCCATATCTAGTTGCATGAGAATTATTCGATATTCACTGTTAGGGTCCCAGTTCCTCTCCTGTCTTCGCCTCTCTTACAGCGCGCTAAAAGTTGTAAATAATTCCTACCCTTCACTCTAGGTGTTTGTCGGTAAATAGATTGTGTCTAGTTTATTTATTAATACTTGTCTTACGGTACTCTCCTATTTCACGAAGGACCAAATCAATATTCTAACGTTCTAGTTCCATCACAGGCTGTTTATGTTTTTTACCGTTACAATTGACAAATTATGTGACTCAATCCAATTCAAGGGCGATGTTTATTTAATTATTCTATCACAACTATTCTTTCAAGACGATTACAATTGTATCGCGAGTTGATAAAATCCGAAGAGACATGGAAAAGGTGTTCGTTTACGTTTGTTTCAAAGTCGAAAATATTCCTGTAATCTTTACGAGGTCATTTGTCTTGGCAAACACTTCCATATCATTTCTAATGCGGCGAAGACGACGCAATAAAAACGACAGTATGATGCGTAAATTACTGTATTGCGTGATTCGTGGTATTACTGTGGTTTCGCGATAAGATCAGGTGACAGCCCGATTCTTGCGTTAAAACTAGCGAACTGCTTGGAAAAAAGCTTATCAGGAAGTGCGTAGAAAAAAAAAACTGATACAGTTTTACCAAAAAAAAAGAGATTATGTGGGGTCACATTTGCTTCACGTGAACTTTTCCTCAGTACTCATTCGAACATGTGAGTCTGGAGATACTATCAGTGGAGAGTAAATTGTTGTATGAGATATGAAAGAAATTTCCATTTTGTCGGTTGTCTTTGTGTCTTTTCCTAATCGCGGCGCATTCCACCCACCTGGTTGGAAACATTCGGCGCCGATTATGTCTACAGCCCAGAGATAAGTCGACATTGTTTCGAAGTGCACGTTTCGATAAAAATTGCACCTCGGATTATTCAAAAATCGCTTATCTATGACATTCGCCTGAGTGGGCAGATAGGAAAAAAATCTGAGTGGCCCGAATGAATTAGCAAATAATCTTTGGTTTCTACATATATTAAGAAAACGAACTATGGTTTCTACAAAAAATGAAGGTAATTGTACTTTTTTCTTGAGTTCTTATCTAGTACAACGGGAATTAATTGATATAAACAACTACAGGAAGAATTAGTGCTGAAAATTCCATATAGTCTTATCCGATTCGCCAACATATCTTCAAATAGTATACAACTAAGATTTTGTGATAATGTTGCCGAAGCGCTAGAGCGAACGACTGGAAGACTTTCTCGGAGAAACTGTTCTTCGAACTTGGATTCCAGATAATATCTTGTCACATGTGTCGGGTGCGACACGATATTCCCGTTGTTCGCCAACCAGTGTCTCTGACCTTCGATCGATGATATAAAACTGAACTTCGAATACCCTCTTCCAACTGTGTGAAGCGAGATACTCCTAGCCCTTCTTGACTGAACTGTCAATGACACCAACCGCATTTTCCTCGTCCTTGCGAAAAGGCCAGGATTCTAAAGCGTATGTCAAAAAAGGAAGAACGGCCCCAACTTAGAGGTGAGGTCCTAAATATGCGTAGCTGAAGTACAAATGCAACGACTGTTACTGTCTGCTGTGTCGAGCGCTTAATTTTGAAAATTTCAAGTCCCGCTTTCGACGCAGAGAACAATAACATTGTTGGAAAAAACTCGCTGAACCCATATTCAAGGGCCACATGGTCAAAACCGCGGATAAAAAAATTTCACCTGAAATTTACTGATTTCATGTCGGTTTGCACCATGGAAAGAGTGTTTACACCTTGATCAGACATGGAGGATTTTAGCTACGAATGAAACAGGAGTTAGAGTTATTCAGTTTTCAGCCTCATTCACTAGTCTGAACGAGGACGGTGTCTATAAATGGGTGAATTCATGATTTGTGCCGACTTGAATTCCAAACTACTATTATTATCATATTATACTATTATTATTGTCAAACACTCTTGTTTTCAAAACATCTCGAGTACGTGCTTAGTCTCCAGGCAGGAGTGAACTAGAAAACTTTGGAAAAAAAGAACATGACTGAAAATCTTTTTCATTCCATTCAAGGATTCCTATGATTCGATTGTCTTTCATCAGATCTGCGTCTCAAATAATATGTTAATTATGTTATTTTACTAATATGGTAATGCGTTTTTATTCGTTTTTGCAAAATTTTCTATATGTTATTTAGATATGTTTGGTTATGTTTTTCTATATGTATAAAAATATAGGGTTCCCCTTGAAATTCATATAAATCCACAATTTGTTCCAGGCCTATCCTCTTGCGTTAGGAATTCTTTCTGCAACCGCAGAAGCTGCAGCAATTGCAATTGTCTCAATATTCTTCTTCAACTCTTCCGTATCTTTCGGAATTTTGGGAGGGTGAGTTCGTATATGGATTAGAAACAATTCAACAAAAACATTGTTTACGACTTGGCCGAGGTTTATTTTTAGAAGTCTGCGTAACTCTGTCTTATTCATCTGAAAATTTTTGGTGAATTTTTCAGCTTTCTCCTGGCAACTGTTTCACCAGCAGTATGTGGTCCAGTAATGTTAAAATGTGCTCGACTTAAGCTTGGAACGGACAAAGTCAGTATGTTTGTTGAGGTTCAAAAACCTCATGAAACCTCTTGATTTACTACTCATCTAAATACAAATTTTCAGAATATCCCCTCGTTTGTTCCAGCTGCATGTTGTTTTGACAATACATTTTCGATTATTATCGTCAGTCTGGTCTCTGCTATAACATTTACTCATGGTGAGAGGAACTTGTGATGAACTAGCAATTAATTTACTTGCCAACTCCATCTTTTTTTTAGAGCCGAAATTTGCCGTTTTTGTAAGGAACGTGGGAGAAATCATACTTAGCGTGTTTATAGGGATATTTATAGGTATTTTTTAAATGGAATTTTTTTCGCATGATATTGATCATATATTGCGCAAAATTCAGGATGGGTTTTATGGCACTTTCCACTTCCTAATCACAAGCACACAAATACGGGTCGAATACTTCTTATCATATTTCTTAGCATAAGTATAATAATTGGTACGCTACTTATGGACATTTCTGAAATATCACAGAAAAAGAGCATTTCTTATTTTTTTAGGGATGGGCTCTGTGCAACATGGATTTGATGGGGTGGTTGCATGTTTATTGTTGTGCTTCGTTGCTCCCACACGATGGCGTACTGACAATCCAAAGAAGGTTGAGATTTTGATACACCATTTAGATCATAGTCTTTGTTCGGTCAGCGTCGAATTTGTTCAACCGGGTGGACGCGACGCGCCTGCCGCAACACATGCTCTCTCCCTGCTTAACACAAACTCTGTCCTCTTTCTATCCATCCACAATCGAACGTACATGGCGCTCTCCTAATTGAAAACCGTTAAGGACAACTGAAACATTTTTCGAATATTGAAAAAATGCTTTCAGCTGGGCCCAGTTGCCCGTTTTTTTGCGAGCGCATGGTTTTACGTGGCATCCCCCTTATTGTTTTCGCTTGTAGGAACATTCCTCGATTTTAGCAAGGTGAATGCTATTTCCTTTTTTCTCGGATTCTTCAAATCCACATTAGATGGATATGTGGATTACTATCCAGTTCTACAGATATCTATGTCAGCTATCGGTAGCTGTATCATTCTTGTTGTTCTTGGCACATTGGTACGACTTGCAAGCGGTTTTGCAATCGTCGCCTGTTCACCACTTCATCTTCGTGAACAATTTGTTGTTGTGTGGTCGCTTATTCCAAAAGCAACAGTTCAGGTATGGGAAGAAATTACTACTAGCTCATCATGACGGCTCCATAAGAATTTCAGTTTAGGCCGCTATCGGACCAAATCTTCTCGTTTCGGCTAGCGAGTACAGTGAATTCCAGGATGAATCTTTATTCGTTAGTTTTTTTTTACATTAAGTTTCTCTTTCTCTTTTCTTTTTTTTACAGATTATTTAACACGATTGATTGATGGGACGATGTGATTCTGGATACGATGAGTTTAGACTCCCTAGCCACCTTTTTGTCACCACACTTGAACTAAGACACAAAGACAGAATAGTGATGTTACCAATCCTTTTCCAATCCCATACTGTAATTTTCAACATACAGAAATTATACAGTTTTCCTGAAATTCGCGGAAATTTTCCTTATTGGTAATTTTCAAAGCGTATAACGGATAGCAGGAGATAATTCGATTTCGGTTCAACTTGAAGGAAATTAAAGTTATATGATTCGAAACTAGCAAACCATCCTTTTTGTTCAAGAATATTCAATTCCGTTTTTTCAACAACACAAATAATTGTCTTCCTTAAATTCTAATAACATTTAATGTTGAGCAGGATATGTAACTTCCAGATTTGGGGTCTGCATTTTAACCAGAGATATTATAAAAACGAAATTTTTCAACAAAACAAAGGTAAATAAGTCAAATTTGCGTGTAGAAATCTTTTCCACAACTTCGACACACGAAATCATTGAACAAATGCGAACACCGGTTTTCTTTATCACTTGTAATTTTCAAGAAAAGGAGAAGTAATGGGAAACAAAATGAACAATCAAAATACTCAGAAACACCTGGAGAACTCAGTATGAGGAGGCAGCTCTTTACGCTCTTTTTTTCAAATGAACAAATTGAAGGCGTAAAATAGAATTTATCAAAGTTACGAGTATAAAGAACTTGCCACATCTAAATATTAATTCCATTACTTGCGACCATAGCCGAATTTTCAGTAAACTATATAGAGCCATGGACCAGCACATGCACAACAAAGTAAAAAATCCTAAAATGATTGCGAATTGTAGAAGAAATTAAACTTATTGGAAGACTAACATTAAAATTATTGTAAGAAAATTTTGGGTAAAGTTCTGGGAAAACTGTTCTTGTAATATTCTGATTTTCTATCTTCTAGATCTATTTAGGAAGTTACAGCAAATGGATACGGATTACATAACATTAATTTATAGATGTTAGACCCGTACCCACCACAATAAGACATTATTTTCAAGCCAATCTGAAAATGAACACATACTACAATGAACGAAATTTTTACTTCTTGTACATATCACGGTATCGTATGGAATTTGACATATTTCAGACTGTAGTATGCTGTATATTTGCCATATTATTGACCGCACCTATCGGTGCATTCGTTTTGGACCTTACTGCTCCTCGTTTACTTCAAAAAGCTGCTGAACGTACGGTACGTGCTATTCCGTGCTCCTTTTTTATGGAGTTACAATACGTTTTAGTTCGAACTATATTTCGTTATTATTTGCTGATCTTCAATTTAACTTAGCAGCGAATGGTTTTTGCTAGCATCGACAAATTATGCTTGAAGGAACTGATGTTAAACATCACAATAAAATTATACACAACAAAATATCACAATAAAATTATAATGATCATATAACTGACTAAAATAATGAGAAATACGACTTAAAGTTTATGGATTTGTAGGCATCGGTTTCTCCTGAAGATGTTGAGAAAGCTCAGAAGAAAGCTCTATCGGTTATCCCGGAAAAGCCAGAAAATCAATCCAAATTCAAGAGATTTCGAGCCATATCGTTACAATATGGGTGTGCAAACGGTAAAGGATTGTTCCGTTAATGAGATGTGATGCTCAAGTTCCCTTTCGCTTTCTATTTTTTTCTGAAAACCATCGTAAATGGTTATAAAAATTATTTGATCGTTGAGTCTGTCCACTCAGACGTGAGTTTATGAACTTCATTTGATAATAAATCTGTGAAACGTATACGATGTAGTGACAGATAATGCGACAGATAACAGCAATCGGAAATGGCAAACATCAGAAAAACGTACATCGAGTTCATGTAGTAACAGAGTGTTTAGCGCTTTTTTTCGATTTAAATTCTTAGATTTCAGTGTGCAGAAAAATAGAAAAAAAAACAAATCAAATCAGGTGAGTGGGAGCATAGTAATCTCTCTAAACAATACATGTAAGCTGGAAACGGAACCGAGCTGTAAAAGCTAAGAGGGAGCTAAAACTCTCCAAAATGATTGAAATTTTGTTGAACATGCTACTGAAATTGGTTCACAAGACAGAGGAACTAGTCATTGACTTGTAACTCAAACTCTGTACAATATATGTGGTTGAGGAGAAAGTTCTGTGAGGAGCCCACTGATTTACTCATCAGGTCGAAAACTGTAGTGACCAACAATGGTGACTATACTGTTAGCTAGTTTCCATTGATGAATACGAGATTTAAAAAAAAGAATTACCAGTTTCTCGAAATTTCTTCCTCAACTTAATATATTGACATCTGTGTATGTGAGAAATGAAGGCGAATTTTATTTTAAATTATTTCATTTACGTAAGGAAGTTTTTTTTTTACTATGAACCGATAAAGAAAACCCGCAGGTCAATGATTAGAATTCAGTTCTACTGGTAATTTTCGACAAGATAGCTTAAAATGAAGAAGCGGTACCTAGCATGGCAAAACAGATTCGCTGTAAGCACGGTAATGACAGGTTCATTACAGGGTGCATCAAAAGTACTGTGAATAAGTAAGTTACGGTGGGATTTCTTTAAAAAAAAACCAATTTCAAACACATTTCAGTCGAAGAGCAACTACCTACGTCATTGGACAGCAGAACGTTCAGCGTTTAAAGGCATCACTTCACGAATCTGAGGTGGTACGGATTTCAGGTGGAGTTGGGATCGTATATCAAGGAGAAGGAGGTGATTCCGTCCATTTCTTCCTAATTGCCGTAAAAGACGGCCCAGAAGATACGGCTTCGGGCCTTCTGCCGTGCTATTTTCTACAAAGAGTTCGACTGGAGTGCGCCAGCCGTGTGCACACGCCGCATATTCCGGCCCGTTTTTTTACGCCAATTAGCAAGAAATGGACGGAATCACCCACCTCTCCACAATCTCCTACGATCCCGTATACGAATACTCCACCTGAAATCCGTACCACCTCAGATTCGTGGGGTGATGCCTTTAAAATACAGTCAAGATTGAGCATGTATTCTGGATATTACGGTAACTGGACGTGCATTGCACCTGATTCCAGTTGAACACGTTCACAACCTGTCATAAATAGCATCCACTAACTTTCATATGTTTTTGATCCACTAGGAGACAGCTAAGGTTTGTTTTGCTGTTGAAACTATGAACAACAATACTTGTCTTTTGTGAATTCCAAAGAAATTTCCAGAAACTCATTTGTTTTTATCCCCATCGTAACTTGCTTCAGCATCACTTAGATGCTATTTTCTATGGTTTAAAACAAAACTTTAAAAGTGTTACTTAGTGTAACAGGAAAATTATCTTAATTGATTTAAAATTTATTTACTGGATAAAGAAGGATTTCTTACTCTTCTTAGTTAATTCCTGCTGAATGTTCTATCGTCAATGTGGACTATACTGTTGATGATTGTCTCGTACATAGATGGTAGTCTTTCTTCTTTTGATCGAAAATTATCACATTACTAACTTTTGAAGCACTCCTTGTATGTAACGAAAACTGAGTGAATGATATATGATTTAAAAAAACAAATTGAAATTTAGAGCAGATAATTGTCATGCATTTCGGACTCGTCCGTAATCTTTTTCGTATCGACTCCGTCAACGAGAAGTATTTCGACTTTTTCCGTGTCTGGAGATAACACGAATGAACTTTGCTCCTCATCTTTTTTCTTTTCCTCAAGTCGTTGGTGTTTATGGACTGAAATTCCAATTTTGAAGAAACAAAATCACAAAATACTATTTCTTTCATATGTTACTACCTTGCAAATTTGGCTCATTCACAGAAAATGAGCAATGGTCTGCAACATGCCGCCCGATGGAGGATTTCGTGAAACCGTCGGTTTTTTCTGAAAAAGAGAATGAATTAGTGATAAATGATAATTCGCTGAGTATTTCAGGATTTCAAGAAACAGAATGTAGTCCAGATTTCTACATCTTATAAAGTTTCCTTATAGAGTGACATCTCCTTTTTACGTTTTCCTTCTTTGCCTATTGGATGCATATATACATGTTAAGGATTTCAGTTTTTTAGTATTTATTTACCTATATACCTATGTACCTATTTTTGGCATTTCTTTTCTCTGTTCTTTTTGAGGTTTCGCTTAATTCTTTTTTAAATTTTATCTTTGTAGGTTAAACCCGAAAAATATAAATAAAAGTGACATAAATAGCAAATTCCTCTTAAAGGAATTGGATATTGCGGAAACAAAATCCGGTTTTGGATCTATTGAAAAAAGCGCGAACAAAAGTTTTACACTCAGCACTTTACGCTCAGCGCCTAATCAACACCGAATTCAATCCTAAATAACAAACTCCTCTTCCCTTCGGCACAGATGCGATCCCTACAGATTTTACTCAGCTAATCTTGTTCTCCACAAAAGACATCAACTTCTTGCAGAGTCTTCTACCAAATACTTCCTTAGCACATGAGAGATGTTCAACGATTCGAGGAGGAATACGGAAATATTTGAAAATCTTAAAGGACCTTTTCAAACATCACTTGGATAAATATGGATTGCTATCAACTTTTCTAAAACTTTCATTATTCTTTGGTGGGGTCCTTTTAGTAACATTCAGTACGACTTTCTACTTCTTGAAACGTTGGCAAATTCTATGGCAGCCCTTGGCTGAACGTTTTGACAACTTTTTCCATCTTCACACTCAAAGAAGCGCCTGTAAGAAGTAAAGTTCAGCTTAGTTCTTCCCATTTAGAGCAACTCTTTGCTTTTCATCCGTAAATCAAACAAAGAACTTTGTTAGGAAAGTATGGAACATGATAAAGGAGCAACAAAAGAAGATGAAGGTAATTCGTACTACAAGAACTAAAAGATTGCTAAACTTCTGTCTGCGTTAATTTCAATAAATCTAAAATTAGAGGTCTTTTTTTCTGCACTTTTCGAAGTGTTTACACGGAATTACATTTCATACACCATTTCCGACTATATATACTAAATTTAGCAAAAAAAAAGAAAAGAAAAATCGGAAGAAAAGTTCGAGAAGAAAAAAAAACTCCTAAGCTTCAGTCTTCCACTATACGAACAATTTTATTTATTTGTTTATTTACTGTGTTCGACGCGAATGTGCATATCCGGGTGACTGGGATGCGTCTTCGACTACCGCATATGTGACATAGAAAGAGAGGAGCACGTTGACGCACGTCTGCCCGGCTATAAAGTTACGGTAATACCTGTCAGGACACGTACACGACCATTAGGCTTGACCTTGGAACGGAGAAAAGGTATCGCTTTAACGAAGCCTTCCCTACAATCGAAATAATACTTTTTTTCTTGTGATCCAAAAAACGCATATTTCATACCTGAAAGAATCATTCATCCAAGCATAAAGAATAGGATTCCAACAAGTTGCAGTCATACTAATAAGATGTACAATCAGGAAAAGAAAACTGAAGTGGGGCCTAATGAATTCATCCCAACGAAGATCTCGAAGAATGTTCCTAGAAGTAGCATGAAGCATATGTAGTTGAAGAAGAAACATATCTGAGAAAGCATATAAACATACAAGAAGTTGAACGGAAACCAGCAAACAGCGAAAATTACCACCATTATTACTAGCATACGCAGTAGCCGCTTCTTCCTGAAAACAAAACTACTTTCACCGCTACATCGTTATCTGGGGAATTGTGCGAATCCGCGGGAGTTCTCTTACATCACACAAGAACTTACGAACGTATTTTCAGTTATTTTTTAAAAGTATATTTAAAGGTGTAAAATATGAAACCATTTGAACTTCTGTACACGAAATGGAAGACTGAGCATTATTATTATTATTATTATTATTATTATTATTATTATTATTATTATTATTATTATTATTATTATTATTATTATTATTATTATTATTATTATTATTATTATTATTATTATTATTATTATTATTATTATTATTATTATTATTATTATTATTATTATTATTATTATTATTATTATTATTATTATTATTATTATTATTATTATTATTATTATTATTATTATTATTATTATTATTATTATTATTATTATTATTATTATTATTATTATTATTATTATTATTATTATTATTATTATTATTATTATTATTATTATTATTATTATTATTATTATTATTATTATTATTATTATTATTATTATTATTATTATTATTATTATTATTATTATTATTATTATTATTATTATTATTATTATTATTATTATTATTATTATTATTATTATTATTATTATTATTATTATTATTATTATTATTATTATTATTATTATTATTATTATTATTATTATTATTATTATTATTATTATTATTATTATTATTATTATTATTATTATTATTATTATTATTATTATTATTATTATTATTATTATTATTATTATTATTATTATTATTATTATTATTATTATTATTATTATTATTATTATTATTATTATTATTATTATTATTATTATTATTATTATTATTATTATTATTATTATTATTATTATTATTATTATTATTATTATTATTATTATTATTATTATTATTATTATTATTATTATTATTATTATTATTATTATTATTATTATTATTATTATTATTATTATTATTATTATTATTATTATTATTATTATTATTATTATTATTATTATTATTATTATTATTATTATTATTATTATTATTATTATTATTATTATTATTATTATTATTATTATTATTATTATTATTATTATTATTATTATTATTATTATTATTATTATTATTATTATTATTATTATTATTATTATTATTATTATTATTGTTATTATTATTATTATTATTATTATTATTATTATTATTATTATTATTATTATTATTATTATTATTGAAGGCATTAATCCATATGTATTTATATTATCCATAGTTGAGGTGAAATGCTTTAGACTTCTAACTTTTTCCCTACCCTTTCCAGGCTTTGATAGTGTTCCAAGTGTACTAGTCAACATCTTCAGAGAAAAAAAAAAAACAAAATGACCGGTCTCACCGGCGAGGCTTGTTAAACACTGGGTTCTAATAGGTTGTCACTTAAAGGCATCACCCCACGAATCTGAGGTGGTGCAGATTTCAGGTGGATTATTCGTATACAGGATGGGAGACTACGGAGAAGGGGGTGATTCCGTCCATTTCTTCCTAATTGCCGTAAAAAACGGCCCGGAAGATACGGCTTCATTCGTTTTGGCGCACCATTTTGTACAAGAGGTTCGATTGGAGCGCGCCACTCTTGTGCGGCGCCGCATCTTCCGGGCCGTTTTTTACGGCAATTAGCAAGAAATGGACGGATTCACCTCAGTCTCCCATCCCGTATACGAATACTCCACCTGAAATCTGCACCACCTCAGATTCGTGGGGTGATGCCTTTAAGGCGTATGAGATCTACATAGTGTGGAATATTCCTACGTACTCGTGTATGGATAATGTTAAGGAAGTACACGTAGGACGTTATGGCCCAGAGAACATTACAAGCAGCAAACAGTCATTAGTGATAGATAATCACTCATTTTTGTCATTCATGAATGTATTTCGGATGCAAATCTAGGATCCATCTTATGTCTAATTCCAAATCTTTTATTAGCTACGTGGTCGCAAGCGACTCGCATGGATATAAGACATCCGTATCGGATCAGAAATGTAAGGATTTGGATATAGTAACAGGACGATTTTGTTTTGGTGCAGATCCCTAAGTACCAAGCGACAGCTGGTTCGTAATTGACTCCACGACAAGCAATGTGTATCCGAGTGCTGCGTTGTTTGTCCATTCGGTAAAACTGGAGATTGCACGAAGATCGGAGTAATCTACCAGATAGAATGACTGAAATGCAAATGACATCTCTATTGGAGAAACCGGAAGGAGGTTGAGGCTGCGTATCAAAGAACATTTAGCTGAAGAAAGATGTGGGAGTTCGATAACACTCTTAGAATGACAAAGGAATGAAAGACGTGAAGCAAAAAGGTCTGAGTTAGAGTGGACAGCAGTAACCCCATGAGGAAGAAATGTCTGCTAGGATGGCATTAGCAGAACTCGGGACTTCTGCTAGGAAACCATCAAAGAATAACAAAAACAAAAAGTTTCACTAGTTACTTTGTACCTTTTGATCCATGAGCAGTTGTATAATATTGTCCCACAGGTAGTTCCTTAACACTATCCAGACATCAGTATTTAAGGATGTTGCGCAGTGTGTAGATCTTATACACCTTGGTGATTCGCCATCCCTTTCGACGATGACACTGGTCACTCATCTTTCGTGGCTTTTTTGCGTGGTGTGCTTCGAACAATATCGATGCTTCTCAAGGAGAGAGGAGGAACTTGACGGAATATGCATGGCATCAGTGACCTCGAAGCATTTTCAGACCTCTGATAAAGGCGAAGCTGTTAAAAAGTTAGGTCATTGATAAAGTTTCACCGAAACCGCGTTGTGATAACAAGAAAACATAATACAGTGCACAATTCATAATGCAGAGGTTTCAGGAAGAGAGGACTTAGAGGAACAATTCTATTCAACTAATCCCTCGTGTTAATTTTTCCCATAACAACTCCTTTGCTTCTTTAATCCTCTTCTTTAGTTTAATTCAAATTAATTTCTTCATTTCTTCATTTCTTCATTTCTTCTACGAAGAGAATGTACTAACAACTCACAAGGAACATGTTGTACCACTGAAATAATTATGCCCTTAAAAGAATCGTTACGCCATCAAATTCTTTTTTCCTAAAAGTTCAGGCAAAACAAATGTGGTGTGCATCAAAAGTTAGCTTGTGAGGAAAATTGAGGTCGACCTGTTCTACTGAATCGAGAAAGGAAAGCAAAATTGGGTGGTCCAATGAAAAATTCAAAGAAATTAAATGGAATTTATTAGATTTGATGCAATATAAGTAAGGGAAATTCCCTCTGACAATGATAACCAAATATATGGAACATATGCTCCAAAACTACAGAGTAGCTCAAATTACTATTTAATTGACTTGGAAATCATTTGAAAACCAATTTCAAAATTCAGTTGAGCTAACATCAAACATTCCAGAAAAAAACAGAATCAACTGTTCACACAACAATACTTTTTTCTGGTCTTACATATATCCTTTGTTCCTTATCCGTCGTTTACCCTTACATGATAAATTCAGAAAGAGGGACATGACTTTAATAAATCTTCTTGTTTTTGACTGTATAAAAAATGTAAATTTGATTATTTGACCGAAAAAATTCAATTCTACTGCTGATCCTGCATCCTCAGCTTCTTTTATGTTATTATTGCAGTACATCCTCTATTAAAACAAAATAAAATTGCTTGTATAAGAGGTCAAAGGACCAAGGACATGGAATTAATGAATCCCTTTCGGATGTGTCAACTTGCAGAGCAGTGAGCAAATATTTGAATATTTGACGTAGAAAAAAAGTCACTCTAATATTCATCTAATTGGAACACATATCAAGTTTAATCTCATTTTTTTCAACGGATAAAAACAACGTTTTATCGACAGTTATTGTGTAGGATATAGGTTACTAATTAAGGAATATCTTTTTCTCTAACTTCTTTTCATGTCGCTTACAAGGCTATGAATTATTAATCAAGCTACATGAGTGATCGTGTTGCATGCGCCGGGCAGGTTTCTGCAGAGTGAAAGTCCATAGAGCATTGACACCTTTGCAAAAGTAGGCATTTGCATTCTTAACTAAAAAGATAATTGAAATAAGATAATAGAAATTCAGAGAAAGATGTTTAAATCGCATATAATCTTCCAGAATTAATTTTAGAATTTTTGAAAAAAGGTGTTCGAAACTCTCATTAATTTATCTATTTTTGTAATCTGAAATTTTTCCATTTTTTCTCACCCACCACTTCTTTTTGTTTTGTTGATTTTTGAACAAATTGAAATGAGCATTCAGGGAAATTGTCGATGCTGAGTTCTTGTCAATAATCAATACAATACTAATACTATTTGGGGCAGCATTTATAAGCATCACAACAGAATCGTGAAATCCTTCCTCTAGTCTACGAAATGCAGGTTTAGTTAGTTCTTCAGGGACTATTTTGCCCAATGACACAATTATTTACACATAGAGGATTGACGGAGTGAGACCTTGAAAAGTGGTCCGCTTATAAAATTACCAAATAAAGCATATCCTTATCCTTATCATACGAGTGATGAAATACACTTTACGAGATTTCATTTCGTCAATTCTACGGCTGCAGTGAGTCTCCCCAACGAGTCAATGTGTGTCTCAGGCACCAGAGATGAGTAAGACAGCTGAATTTTCGAGCGGTATTTTGAGTTCTTGTTATTGTACGTCGTAAAAAGAAGAATGTCCTCAATCTTATTTACTGCTGCGAGAACTCAGCTTTGGAAATTTTCCGAACCCCTCGAATGAATGACCTTGTTTTTTTTACGGAAAAAAACTGGATAATGTCTACAGTTTACAGGGATATCCGACAACGTTGGAGAATTTCCTTTTAATTGCACTTGTTGTACTTAGATAACTATTTAGTATTAATTCTTTAGGTAATATTATGATTACATTAATTCTCTCAACTAAAATGGTAGAATTATATGCTGGCTTATATTCGAGTATTGGATGCTCAAAGACGAGCACAGATTTTGAGCAAAAACATTTGGGAAGTTAGTACACCAATTTTTTTTCACCCAGTAATTCGATATCTTCATCCGCGTAATGAAGAAAAAACATAACCTGCATATGATATGAAATTAAAGCGAAGTGGAATGATCAGACTGATCTTTGGTCTCAGAAAATCTTATGTGAAGGCCTCCAAAGCCACTGTTACATAGTAAAAAAATACGGCTACATGAGACTCCGGTTTTCGACTTTATTTTAGCGAAATCCAGAATCAACTAGCATTAAATTGGGAAATAACATATTTTTCATTGACAAAACCATAGATCAATAACAATATTGTCATGAGATACCTGTTTGTTTCAACTGCACGTTCCCTCGTCAGGCGACGTCTCCCGTTTAGAAACGACCAAATGCTGTGATAGCTGATTCCAATTATTATGAATGGGACGATGAACTAAATGTTACAAAATCACTTGAACACCACCACTAAAAGGCAGCATACCAGGAATCTGGCGTGGTGAGGGAATCCGCAGGGAAAGCTAGAGATGGGGTTGTAGAGTGCAGGATCAAGGGTGGTTTCGCTCACCCCTCCCTAATCGTACAAAAAAAAACGGCGTGGGAACCGCTTTAGTTCCTACGAGAAACGTTAGAACGCTCCTCTATGTATACGTTCTGGTCCTCACTGGAAACTCTTCACTAGTTTCACTTGAACAGGCAGTCGAAGGAAGCTCATCGGCTTTCGACCGCGGCGCAGCTGGATGTGCGGCGTGTACAAGGATGGCGCGGAATCGTTGTGAAAGACGAGGTCAATGACGCTGTTTTTTTTTTTACAATAATTAGGAAGAGATGAGCGGAGCCACCCCTGATCCAGCAATCACAACCCCATCTCTAGCTTGTCTAGCGGATTCCCTCACTACGTCAAATTCGTGGTATGCTGCCTTTCATCACGTTTAACGGTCACACAAAGCAAAAATCATTTCTGTGGATTAAGATTAATGCTTTTATTTATTTTTATTTAGAAGATAGGGAACTTTCTTGAATGAAATCAGTAGACGTACCTGCAGTGCCATCACAATCACCCCGTAGATGCTTTTAATTCGCCTCATAGACCAATACTCACTACACACCCAAAAATTGCAAGGCTCTTTGATAAATGTAAGTCTCATATGATACGCATACGGCATCACTAACAGTAGTGACAACAACCAAATCAATGTCACAACCAAAATACAAGTCTAAATTATGCATTTATTACTTGTAAATAAACTGCAGCGTGAAAGAAGAACAGTAAAATTTTACCCTCATTGACATTCTATCGTTGATATTTAACGAGCTAGAATGATGAACAATCACAAAATAGCGATCCATTGCAATTGCCATCAATGTTAATGTGCTTATAAAAATGCTTGTTCCTGGAACAATAAATGAAAAGTTATGGAATCGTTACTGCGGAGATGCGATTCTTTTTATAGTATGTATAGTATTAACGACGCTGCTGAACAATCATTCAATTTTTTCTTCTTTAATTTAGGTGGCCTAAGCGTACAATGGAGCGCAGTGCAATTCCTGTACATAAATTTCTAATAACAATGTTATTACTATGCAAAAATTCCAATATTTAATATTTTCAGGAACGTTCTCAATACCTATACTCAGAAGCTGCTCCAGCTAGGTATGAGAAGAGATATGCACCGTTTTTTTTTAATGAAATTACAGTACAACACCGCTACTAACTTGTGTCCCAAAATCCGTCGCAAAGTGTCGGAATTCTTGGAAGTGGTCAAAATTAAATTTTGAAAGTACCATTCGAAAATAAATGAGCTGCTGATTTCAAATATACTTCGAGAATTTACTTTTGACAAATGTGTGGCCTGAAAACGGGCAAAGTTTCCGCAAGCCCCGTTAATTACTTTCACACCTCCGCAATCCTGCCATTGGCATATCCCGCGGATACATCTCCATGGAAGGAAGGGGTGTTCATAGAATATCCGCTTATTTCTCTGAATTGGACGAAAAGTTTATTACATCCGTAATCAGGAGGTTATTTAGAGCATTTTGGTACCCCACATCATACGTTGATTCCTCCTCGGAAATTTTTCAGCAAACAACTTGTACTTGACAATAGTTTATATTGTAAGCTTCTAGCTTTGAAAATGTCTAGTTTTTCCAGTGTCAAACTTACAACATTACTCTATTTCGTTATTTGGTCCAATTTTTGAACAGCTGTCAACGGTCTAGAATGAACGCTTAAGTCTCGCGATTCGGTACTTGCTTAGAACTCTCCTTCCTTTACGAGAAGTGAATTAGGCGCTAACATTGGATGAGAGCTAGACATGGTTTTTGAGTGACTAAATTGAGGAAATTTTTGTCTGTTTTCACAAAACAGATATTTTTGCAGCCTCTATGAATTCTTTCAGTACCTCAAATAGCCAGTTCTTCTCACAAAAAGACCCTTTTTCGAATGATGTTGAATTCACTTTGCTTTACAAACTTCAAAATTTCAACACTGACTCCGCCCTCTTATAGAGCAGGCGATATTCTATAGCTGGAATGGTTATCGCGGCCCAGGCACCGTCTGCCAGGCATCTCACACCTTCGATAGGTGAGTCCTCTGGCGATTCGGCGCCACAGAGAGACAATAAGGTTTGAACATAAATGAACAGTGACAACAATTCTAAAGAGTTCTCAGTTATCAGAACTATACAGCTTCAATTTCACAAGCTTTCGGAAAGAAATACAAACAAACGAAACAAACCTCCTCAAAAAGACAGACATGTAACAAATTAAGACGTTTTATGGAGGAAAAAATCAGAACTTTTTAAATTTTTGGATTTTTCGTGTCTTGCAGTTCAATTCGAATAATATTCTCCGCCCTCTTATAGAGCAGGAGATATTCTATAGCTGGAATGGTTATCGCGGCCCAGGCACGGTCTGCAGGCATCTCACACCTTCGATAGGTGACTCCTCTGGCGATTCGGCGCCACAGAGAGACAATAATGTTTGAACATAAATGAACGGTGACGAGAATTCTACACAGTTCTTAGTCATCGGAACCATTTACTTTCGAATGGTACTTTCAAAATTTAATTTTGACCATTTCCAAGAATTCCGACGGTTTGCGACGGATTTTGGGACACAAGTTAGTAGCGGTGTTGTATGATTCCAGATTGAAAATTCAACAATTAAAATATGTGTTTGTGAAAATTCATCACCGGTTTGATGGTAAATTTCGAAGGAACTCTGGTTAAACATTAGGAACAATAGCAAAGATTAAGAAAGAGGAACTAAAGGATTGACTAGATACAAAAATCAAAAAATAGGGGTAAATTGCAGGGATCAGATTTGATCTCAAAATATGTCAGGGTAAGGTCGACATAACAATACTGACAACACTGACAATTTAGATAATAAAAAATATGATTATTCCCTTTGATCTTGGTGGTTGGACAAAGTTTCTGTCACAATCTCACACATCCTGAGATCGTGTCTAATATACATGTCCTTGAGAGGATATATACAATGAAATTGAAATCAACGGCACTTTTATTTCCTAACACTAGAGTTAAATATCATTTTGTTTTGTTTACGGAATTTCTGTGCAATGACGTATTTGGCTATTTATGCTTACATGTATAAAGGTTACACAAAGTATAATGAGTCTGGCGTAATCAATGCGCCACCGCGTTCGCTTCAAGTCGGAATCGTTTGAGATTTACAAACCCGCAACTAGCCTGTACAGTGACTTGCGGTGGCTGGCCGATGTGTCAAGTCAGTGTTTTTATCCTCCCAGACAAGTCTGGGACCAATTTATCGATCCCGGAGGAATGAGAGGCTTGGTTTGCACTATCCCAGTTTTCAACCATCGATCGTGTGGCTATAACGGACCTCTTGCCGACTGCACCACACCCGCTCCATGGTACAGTTATCAATTTGGTGGAACGTTGTCCGGAAATTACACCTATATGGGTGTAAATTTGCACCAGAATTGGAATTTTTAACTAGGCTAGATCTAGAAAATCTAATATAAGCAACATTTGCACTCAGGAATGTTTGCCATGAAACGTCATGCAAAACTCATTTATTAGAGTTTTCGATTTGTACAGCTTTTGGTACAGCTTTTTGGTATTGTTGTAAATCCCTATTACTGTTCCATTGGAGTATAACAAACCAACATTTAGAGTTATATGACAGTTACTAATGAAATATAGTACAGTGATGAAGGAAATGAGAAAATAATTCTAGTCAGACCACAACAAAATTGAAAAAAACCGCGGAAAAGGAAACAAACCTTGAAAAAGTGGAAGACCATGACACAGCCATCCTCCCCATATCCAATGTCCCACGTAGGTATACATGGGAGTTAACCAAAGTGATCTGAAAGAATGGATCAGGATAGGACTCTCAATGGGGACTAGCTTCGTCTAATTACAAAATTGCGATTGCAAATATCTTATGAAATCGTCAGCTTTATTCTGGATATACAAAGAAATAGCAAATAAAGCCAGTAAGTAATCGGCAATTTTTCTTCGAAATACTCACTTATTTCTACTTACTGTTTGTTTACTTGTTCACATCAATATTAACACACACTTAGACAACCACTAAGATTGAGTTTATGAACGAAATAAATCTGAATCTTTTTTCAAATTAAAATTTTAAGCTGATCTTTATTACTCTGAGAAAGTACTGATTCTTGTCCAATTTCATGGGATCTTTTGCACGAAGAATTCAGGCGGAAGTTCTCAGAGTGCACTGGAGCAATAACTTCTCTAGTGAACATACTTCCAGTAATCCAGTAGAGCATGAAATGTTAACTTGTTCAAATTGCTGTTTATTTTTCGTTTTTGATCTACATATGCAGCGAAGCGATAGTGTTAGTGAATCCTAACTGACTTCTCGGATATATATATATATATATATATATATAAAACTGCGGCGTACTACATCAGTACAAAGGTGAATTAAACGAGTGAACTAGTAATAAAAAACTAAAGAGCAGCAATAAACAGTAAACGGACACTTTGACCGCTGAAGGAATGTGCGATGTGCAAAGGAAAAGAAAAAAAAAAAAGCCGAAAAGCATTGTAGGCCTTGATCAAGAATTGAAATCAGCAGATTTTTTAGTTTTTCATTATTCGTTCATCTATAACTATAACTCTATAACTGGCTAAATTCTAAAATTTTTTTGTTAACTATCAAAAAAAAAAGGAAAAGAAAAACTGTAAACTCACGTAAAGTTAACCAGAAGATCTGATATAGCTAGGTTAGTGATGAAAATATTTGTGACAGTTTGCATTCGTTTGTTGTTCATTACAACATAAACAACAAGAAAATTTCCGGATACGGCCACCACGAATACTGTACAGTAAAGTAGGAGCATTAGTACTCGTACTGCTAGAATATCCATGAGATTCTAAAACAAACAGTTTATTTTTCTGTACTACATCTATAGATATTAAGCGTATCATTCAGAAGAATTTTCGATGCTGAGTTTCCTTAAATTGAAATAGAATCCCGGAGATAGTCTGCAAGAATCAGCAAAAACGTGGAGAACTCTAGTCAAATTCGGAAATGAAATGGGTCCGCAATATCAGAGTGATCAGTATGCCCGACGAAACAACCCTTTACAAACACTTACTCGTAGGGAAACCATGTAATATGAGTTTTATCACAACCGTAATGGCGTTCTTCGAGGAGTTCGACCATTAATCAAACCCCAAACGTTTTGTTTTTTATCATTGCAAGCTGTAAAGAGTAGCGTAGTTTGTCGAGTAAACCGATCTGTTTGGTGCTTTTGATCCAACTCTGGAACTCTAAACTCTGGAATGTAAACTCTGTAGAGGAAGCGGCACAGAAAGGAAACGATTCTGAGTAGACCCCTTTTCATTTCTTAGTAAACAAAATTTATTCCTTTTGAAAACACGAAAATAATGCATTAGAGATTTTAAAAAAAAAAACAAAAAATCTGTTTTTGCAGTTTTCTTTCTCATGAAAATCTTCTACCTCTTTTCGAGTATCATTCAGATTTTCTTCGCCATTGTAAAAAAGTAAATTGAGGAATTTGGTTGAAATTCGTGAGAGGAAGTCAGAATATTTCTCACGTACATTTTTAATTCGACATGTGTTGACGTAGTTTGTGGCTTGTTGTACCATGAGCAGGGTATCGTTACTTAATGTCTCCATATCTGAAACTTTTTGAAAAAAATTATAGTGTAATGCAATTCTGATACTTCAATAGGGTTTAGAATAAAACCAATTTCGACGAATAATTCTGAAAAAAAGACTTCCAGATGTAAAAAAATGCTCGATAAAATTAAAATTACAAAGAAGAGAAAAGAAAAGATGTGAGTCAGAGAAGCGATAGATGGTGAATATTCCACGATATCACATAACGCCGAGCATATCCTGAGTCGCTTATATGTGTGCACATGTTCATTGGATACGTTCAAGAAACTCCGTAAAATCCGTGAAGCAGAGATCGGAATGGACACTTACTTTGGTCGTTGAATTTTATCCACAAATTCGGAGGTAAGAAGAGTGAGAAAAAATCTCAGTCATACTTCCTGGAACAGCTATGACCTCATCTACTTCATTCAGGATTTGTCCTGTCAACATACATTTTCTTCAAAATTACATCACCCAACAACCCTTAATATTAAAGGGCTGCTTTTAAGGTAGAAAAAAATGTGGGGGAAAAAGAAACATGCTTTTTTGAAGAATACACATTAATTTAGTTTAGAAATACAATTTTACAAAAAAAACGTGGGGGAGATCGCCTAGATTTCGTTTCCTGCGTGTATTTTATGCTAGATTAAATAACAACTTCAATTTTCTCTTACACTCGTCATTAAAAGGAGCAAACTACGCAGACGCAGTGAGGGAAACCGCTGGATAAACTAGATGTGAGGTTGTGATTGCGAGATCAAGGGTGGTTTCCCTCATTTCTTTCTGGTCATTCCGAAATAAAACAGCATTAAAGACCTAGTTTTTCACGACGACTTCAATTGCAACGCGCCATCCTTGTACACGCGACGCATCCACCTGCGCAACGGTCGAAAGCCGGTGAGCTCCCCTCGACTGCTTATTCAAGTGAAACCAGTGAAAAGATTTCAGAGAGAACTAGAACGTTTACATAGAGGAGCGTTCTAACTTTCCTCGTAGGAACTAAAGCGGTTCCCGCGCCGTTTTTCAGGGCGATGAGAGAGGGACGAGCGAGACCACCCCTGATCTTGCAATCTACAATCTTATCTCTCCCCGCCGATTCCCTCACCACGTCAGATTCGTGGTACGCTACCTTTATGGTACAGGAAGCTTAGTGTACTAGCAAATAGCAAGAACTAGTTAGTGAAGTTTTGGTTTTAGTTTTCACAGAGTTTATTTATATAGAGTATATTGAATATGCATGTGGAGTGAACAGACAGTAAGAATTGAGATATACGTGTTAAAAATTTTGTAGGAATTTGAATTGAAGAAAGTTCTGGAGAAAAAAAATGCAAGGTAAGTGAACAAGGTGAAAGAAAGGATTGTACTTGATTTGTAATATAACAGATGTAATATAACAATGTAAATGACAATAACAATACATACAAATAGTAATATATTTGTAATATTTTACTTTCTCGAGATCCTCTGTAATAGTAGTGTAAGAGGAACTACAAACAAAACTACAATAGTTCTTAGTTCCTGGGCGGTTTTGGATTTTGTGATTGAAAAAAAAAAACTAGAAGAGATTAGATTATATTATTACTTAATGTGATTTGATATAAAATAGCATTCATTCAAACTTATTTGGGGTGGAATCCATGAACCTCGTAGTAATACTGCTATGCTTATTGTTACATTCGAAGGACACTGTTACACTTGATAGTAGTCCCGAACGAAAGCCATTAAGAATGTGAAGTAGAGTGATCATATTTCGTCAACATATTAGCCCATATTGTGTATATACGAGGCATGTTCTCTTTTTTTTTACTGGATTCGTATTTGTACACCTACATACACAAGGGAATATTTGCATTATTCCGCATTATTATCTTGAGCTAAAAATCTGAGACAGTGTTTATAAACCACTAAGTTTCTTAGTAGCAAGAGATCAAAGAGATCAGAAATGAAAATCCACATTCGCATCAAGAGAAGAGCAGAAATCCTGAAAATTCTCTGTTTTTAAAATGAGAAAAATAGTGCAGCATCGAAGCATCTATATAATATAAGCAACCAGTTTCTTATTGAGGCGGAGTCAATGAGGCATGAGATCAAAGTTTCGCAGAAAATGAAGAAATTATCCAGTTAAATGATGGAATTCTATTACTGAGTTTACTGTAGAAGTAATTTTTTTTAAGGTGGAAATTATGACTAATGGAAATGGTAATTTAAACTTAAAAGTTTTCATTACTCATTGTCTTACACTTTTGGCGAACGCTATTAAAGGCATCACCCCACGAATCTGAGGTGGTACGGATTTCAGGTGGAGTATTCGTATACGGGATAGTAGATTATGGAGAGAGGGGTGATTCCGTCCATTTCTTCCCAATTGCCGTAAAAAACGGTCCGGAAGATGCGGCGCGCGCACAAGGCTAGTGCGTTCCAACCGAACTCCCTGTAAAAAATAGTGCGCCAGAAGGCTCGAAGCCGTATCTTCCAGCCCGTTTTTACGGCAATTAGGAAGAAATGGACGGAATCATCCTCCTCACCATAATCTACTATCCTTTATAAGAATGCTCCACGTGAAATCCGTACCACCTGAGATTCGTGGAGTGATGCCCTTAAGTTAACTATCGTTTGGAATCGTCTAAAGTACAAGGTCAAAAAAATATTGCATGGTATTTATGATTTATTATTATTTGGTAAATAAAACAACTAAAATAGTACATAGTAAATAAATGAAATGATGCAAAATTTTTGGATTTTGTCATCCTCTCTGGGCTTTTTTTTTTGAGTAAGGATGGAAGATCTTTTCTTTCTCTTTTTCACTGAAGTAATCTCAAACCACTTACTGAAAGCTACTCCAAAGTTACTCCAAAGTTCGTGTCCATGACTTTTCTACAAAAAAAAATTCAAATAACTTCTGCCTGTTCTTTTGTTTTTTAGAGGATTTTTTTAAAATGCGAATGGTTATAGAAGGTGATTGTTCTCTGCGTATTCTCGTAAATCTAGCCACAAGGGAAAATGAATAAAGACATTCTGAAAACATAGATTGGAGCTTCTACGGAATGAAACAGGAAAAAACAATCGAGGATGAAAAGAGTTCTTAGATCGATGAAATGAAAATGAAAACATATGCATACATCAAGAAACATCCAAAAAATATTAAAATTTTTTTCTCTCATCTGGAATGACTAAAATTATATTTAAAGAAATCTAAGAAGGCAAGAATATAAAAAATTATCCCTAAATCAGAAGCGCTACATGAAAACGGTGAACCTCTTGTGTTCGGTGGAAAATATGTAAAAAAAACAAACTGATATCCAATGAACAGATGTGCGCTCAAACAGTTATTGATCTGCTTGCAAACCTTGAACTTGAAGAAATCAAGATTTTTGCGGAAAATTTCTTCTCTAAGCACTGCAAATTTTGAAAAAAAATTGCAAATCAAAGCAAATTATTATCGATCTGGAATTTTTGAACGATATAAAAAATAAATAGTAAATAACCTTTAGGCACACGGCACACATAGCTCTGAGCTCTAATGACATAGGGCCTTTTATTATTGGAGTGCACTTTAAATTCAATCATATACCACCTCAAATGACGTGTACAACTGTGCGTGGAATTTGGATGTATGAAGTAATTGTACGGTAATCGAATTCGTGGCATAAATCTTTACAAGTACAATCATTCAAAGCTCAAAGCTCTAATGACGCTTTGTTTTCCCAGAAATTTCCGGGAAATTAACGGAAAACCAAGGCGGAATGTTTCGATACAATTTTACAACGTCAGTGTCGATGTCGTCGGTGAACATAGGTTTTGTTAACAAAGATTTTGGTAATGTAGATGTTATTAAATTATAAAACAGGAATTGGGCTTATTATAATTAGTTTTTAGCCAAAAACCTATATAATTACCTGCTGGGGTCAGCTGATCATTGCAAAGGCGAACACGCGTTCACAAAATCCCAACGATTTCGAATTGCAGCAGAATACTTTTGTGCATCCCAAGTGGATTGATACGCCACAGACTTTTTACTTTTTTATCCTTTATAGTTGTTAGATTTAATGACTACTAGTTACAAGGATGCTGGCCTTAGATTTCATTACATACATACGGTATTCATATTCATACCTATTTATTTAATCCTTCAGCATTATATCAAGGTTTTTAATGCGTACGGTACAAGTTAGTAAAAAATCTACCATCTAATGGAGAAGAGCGCTGGTTCTTGGTTTTTTTTTTGTTCTTGGTTTGTCCTTTGTACTAAAAGTGCAACTGATGAAAAATTCAAGGTGAAAAATTAAATTTTTCACGACAATGTTGAATTTTTATAACAAAAAACAAAAAACAAAACTTTTCTAGAAATTGTGTTTTCCAGCACAGTCTAATATCCACGAGGAATCAACTTTTTTCCCCTTTAATATCACTCTCATTAACGCGTGCCTGCCTTTCATTTCTACTGCCTGTGCAATCATGACAAAAAAAAGTGTAAGCGATACTTTTTCCTGGGTTATTCCTGTTCTTATATTCGAATGAAATAAGTGCGGTCAAAATTCTGCAGCATTTTGAAAAACCCTATCCTAAAATATTTGCGAAAAATGAATTAGAGCTTGGTAGTGAGAAAACAGGAGGATTCACAGTTGAAATTTACAAAAATATGCTCTGGAAATTCACCACTTAATTTTTTGTCAGTGTATTCTGTAGACGGCACCTTTGTTGAAATAGCTTGTATTTTTAAATTATTGTAAATTGTTCTTTTAAAGCCAAAAATATTGTCGTAAACAGCTCTGATGCTTTCTGAACAATAGCTTTGATAAAATCCAGAGAATAATTTTAGAAAAAACATAATGAATTAGGTGTACAAAATAATTCCTCGGTTTACACATCCAAATTTCTGGTAATACCATATATAAGTCTACTATGGTATGTATGTATAAAGGAATTTCTGTTGGAGATGTCAACATATATGTATTCACCAGCCTGAACATCCGGCTTAAAAGCATCACACCACGAATCTGAGGTGATGCAAATCTCAGGTGGAGTATTCGTATACGGGATGGAAGACTACGGAGAGAGAGGTGAATCCGTCCATTTCTTGCTAATTGCCGTAAAAAACGGCCCGGAAGATGCGGCGCCGCACAAGAGTGGCGCGCTCCAATCGAACCTCTTGTACAAAATGGTGCGTCAAAACGAATGAAGCCGTATCTTCCGGGCCGTTTTTTACGGCAATTAGGAAGAAATGGACGGAATCACCTCCCTCTCCGTAGTCTCCCATCCTGTATACGAGTACTCCACCTGAAATCTGCACCACTTCAGATTCGTGGGCTGATGCCTTTAAGCAGGACTTCAGGCTTATTTTGGTGTTCGCTCCGCTCATTTCACCGACCAATAAGAAATAGCAGTAGCGACACTTTTTGGGAAATTAGAATTGCTTTTTTATCAAAGCTTTATCCATTTTTTTATCCGAACACTTAGGTATAGATGAATGATTTTATGGTTTTCCCTAAACGCTCAGTTTTAAATTTGGAGAACAATCAATCTTGATTTTACATCTATGTTTCTGTCAAACCTCCACAATTTGGAAGCATTATTCAAAGTATGAGTCTTCTCCGTTCTCAGCTATTAGCAAGAATGATGTGCTATCATGGAATGACGTGAATATGTCTATTGTAGTGATAAAAATAACGTTCTACGTCAGATCGCGTAAACTTTTGGTTACTATGTATTGTATTTAAGCTGCCGCTAGCACGTTTGTTTCTTCTCTTTGAAGAAAGGATGTTAGCAGCATCAGAGAGACATGCTGGGAAATAGATATGCGAAGGAACCATGGAAACCCATTCTACTGCGTTGGGGCTCCCGCGCACTCCGACGCAATGGAACCCGTCTCTCCCCCTCTAGCTTTTTGGGACCGGCGCACCATTTCAACCCCGCGGAACCCGCCCCACCGCATTTTACAGCTATCTGGCTCCGGGGCACGATTTCGACGTCGTAGGGCCCGTCTCACCCAATTTTATCGCGTTGAGGTTCCAGCGCACTAAACCGACGCCATAGTATTAGTCTCCCTCTCTTTGAGGGATTTCCTGACTGAGACACTCGCCACATACATACACGCATACACAGACCCAAACACGTGGCAGAATAAGCCCGTTGTTGTACAGCATGATAGTTTGCAATTTTGGGAGTATACATTCACATAAAAGTTTATTCACTCTCACTAACATATGAGAAAAACTGACTTGCCTTATCAAAGCCAACATACATCTCAAAGTAATTTTCGACAATGATGAAAAGGTAGAGCGCTCGCCTATCAGGTGCACGGCCATGGTTCGGCACCCCACCGGTGCAGAGTTTTGCATCATTATGAAGTATTTTCGTGACACACAGACAAAAAAGCATATATATATACACATACACATACACACACACGGACTAAGCGCGTTATTATATAGCATGATTACGCACAAAAAATATAGCCTAGGACCTCCTTATCCAGGACAACTAGCAGATTATCAGGAACAGTAGAATCAGTGTAATAACAAAATTTCAACCTTTTATAACTCAATGAGATCTTTAAGTCAAACATTTCTTGTGTTCTTCTATGGATCCTTTCTAAAGGTTCACTATGATATTTCTATCTTGTTTAACATATTAATTTCTCGGTTTTAATGTCTACTTCTCATAATAACAGAATCTTTTCGGATAAGAGCACAGCGTACACGCAATAATGCCAATTCTTCAAGTAGAAATAGAGTCATGATATGTCAAAACACCTTCGTACAAAATTTCCTTCGTTGTGAAACCGAAGGAAAGGAAAAGAAGAGGAAAGAGTAAAGAAAATAGCAGTAGTCATTAAAAAAACTTCAATAATAGGATGATCAATTAATATTGTTAGAAACATTTATTGTTTATCAGTTGTCTTTCATTATTTTACACCAGTGCCTATGTACAGTATTATTATTATTATTATTATTATTATTATTATTATTATTATTATTATTATTATTATTATTATTATTATTATTATTATTATTATTATTATTATTATTATTATTATTATTATTATTATTATTATTATTATTAAAGTGTAAAGATTATTATTATGAAACCTTCGTAAAAAGCGTACTCGAAGAGCTACACGTACAAAATCTTACCGAATCTGTAGTGAATAAAAGAAAAATAGAGAAGAATAAAAGAATAAGTAAATAATAAGTAAGTAAGTAAATAAGTAAAGTAAAAGAAAAGAATAGTAAAGGGGCTCACTCGTGTGGATCTTTTATGGGAGCTATGGAGAGCTCACTTGGAGGTCGCATTGTCACCAGCATACTACGACTCAAGATTTTTTTCTATGAAGCCGAACTAGTTGAGTGAGCAGCGCACCCCTATATAGTACATCGTACCAATAAAATACTATCTAATGGCCATTCTATTCATACATACACATCAATGAGTTGATGCAATGGAAGTTTTGCTGATATTTTTGCGGAAAAAAAAATTCTGGATGGTTCGGAGATAGTCAGTCAACTGGATGGCTAGGGACTCGACATCTTTTTCGGATTAGGACAATTACTCGTGAAACTAGTTCAGCGCTAAACAAAAAAGCTTACATATCAATTCAACTCTGAGTGAAAGTCTGACAGAGCGCTCCCAACCATCAGAAAAACACTTATGTGGCGAAGTGGAGGAATCCAGCCTCCTTACATCATCACATGCTATTCATATATCTCAACAAAAAGTCAATAAATAAATTAATCAATAAATATTTTATTCACAAATATTTTAATGTAGACGTTGCCAAGAGTTAAAGCTTCGTATCACTTTTATTCAAAAAAACACCAATGAAAATAATTTATTTATTAGTATCTTTCCAATTTCTTAGTTATTTACAGCATAAAAACTTAAAATTGTTGAGATTTATCGTCGTTAGGCTGAGCATTTGAATTTGCAGCAATTTCACTTTTAAATTTTGAATTTATGCCATCTTCGCTTGGGATACCGAACAATTGACTGTCGACCTTCTTCAATATTTTACAAACCTTTAAATGTCTAGAAAATCAAAAAAGAGGTTCCTGAAATAAATCCATCTCAGTAAATATCAAAATAGAATACCAAAGTTTATTAGATCTTTTTTTTTCGCGTGATTGACTACGGGTCATCTTCTACAGTAACCAGTGTACTCGAATATGTAATTATAAAGAATTTTCATTAGCATAAAAATTTCTTTCTTTGCTAAGTGTTCATTTCTCGCCCACGATGTGTTATACAATTGAGTAACGTTTTTAAATTTTATAATTATCGGAATAACTTTCTATAATAATTCATAATGGTTTTAGAACCACCACGTACTTGGCAGTTTCATCAGTGGTTTTCTCTTTAACTCATTTTAGACAGGTTAAGAATTGTTTTTGGAAAATGAAATTAATGAGTGAAGAGAGGTAAAAAAATGAGTTCGCCTTCATATCGGTCTGAGATCAGACATAGAACGTGGAAGAATAATTCAAAAAAAAAGAACACAAACCACCTTTAATAAATTTAAAATCAGACATGTTGTCCAGATATGTGAGCTTAACCCGTAACGAGACTAAGTACTTATTAATAAATCTAGTGATTTATACTAGATTTTCAGACAATGGGTTCTCTTATGGTTCAAAAACCGTAGACAGAAATGAAGCTGAAGTGCTGATTCTTCGCTTTTATAAAACTCTTGATCCTCTAGGGAAACAAGTCAACAAACAATAGCGAACTCGAAATTGTTAACTCAATCTTCTTCAGGGTTTTTTTCTCAATTTTTCTTCTTCCTCTTCTTAAGATAACAAAACCATTGTCATTTTTAAAAGTATTTCCTATGGATGAGTCTTTAACTCAGAAACATGGTGGGTGAAATATGTCATTCGGAAGAGCATGTAGGATTTTTTTCCTGGGAATCGATCAATGCTTAAAGAAAAGAATCACCATATTCGCCTTTTGCCACCTACAATCCATTTTTTTTTCAAAACAAGTCACATATGTGGCCAAAAGTGAAAAATACTCTGAAGCTTCTCCTTACAAATTTTATTATTTATTTATACATCGTGAGAATGCTAAAAAAGTATGGCATAAAATTGCTTATTCACTTACCAACCATTCATTCCTTGATTCATTCATTCATTTATTCATTCATTCACTCATTCGTTTATCAAATAGCGCGAAAAAACAAAGCATCGCTATATTGTGTCACTATAAAAACTGAATTTTCATTAGTTGATTTTTTTTTTGAATTGAGAAGAGCTGCTCTAAAACATATAGGTAGTACACATCAAGGTGGATCAACGTATACGTACGTTTCCTTTTTTCCTATATATGATAAACTTAAAAACTTTTAATTGTTGTTTAAGTAGAACTAAAAGGAAGAGTGAAAGTGAGTTTTCCTTTCTGCTAAGAATTTGTTTTTCTTGCCGATTCCAAAATAAATTAAATTAAATTTAAAATCTCCATTAAGTGGAACAATGATCACCATGTGTTTCTCTTTATTAGTTGCTGATTCTCCAATAAAAACGGAAACGAAGTTCGCACGCGCTAAATTTGGCTGAAGCCGTAGTTTCAAACTTAAAGAAAATTAGTTTCTAAATGGATAAGTTTTTGACGCTTTCCCCTGTACACAGTCCTCCTTCTCAGTACTTCTATAAGGAGTGAACTGCTTCGATGAACTCGGTTTTCTAAAAAAAGTGGACAAACTTTCGCTCTACATCACGATGAAAATAAACGGAGCAGCAAGAAGTTACATCGCCAAAAGTTTGTGGTTTAGAAAAAAAAATCCTGTGTTCATATTTTTATAATAATAAGACAATTAAGAGAAACAGATCCGAGAGAAGCTACACTGCTTTATGAGTGCCGTGTGGATGAAACCACAAACCAGAAATCTACCGAACCAACGAAAAACAGTGAGATTAGTAAATGAACAGCACGATGCAGCGAATTCCAGCAAAGAAAAACAATCCTAATAGAAGAAATATCCCAATGTTTTGAGACATACTAATCGATAGTGTGAAAAAAATGAATGAATGTCCAAGTATTCAAAAGATTCATGTACAATCATGTGAAGCAACAATAGCGTCATCGAGTAGGCGATTTATTTTTTAGAACTCTTAACACATTTTTGCAGGAATTGTAGTCACAATTTGTTAATGGAGTCTAAAGAGTGATATGTGAGTCAAGGAGTTTTTTTTTTAGCGAAGTGGTAAAAATATAGATAAAGACCTTATGAGATCTACAAAAATCTTATGAGATCTACCCATTGCTACTCACGGCTGACAAAAAATCCGAGGGGTATTCGCGACTAGAACTGAGATTTAACAGAACGGAGGTAAGAGAATGAAAGTTAGTGTATGTCTGTGTTCTGTGCGTGTGTATGTGTACGTCGTCATATCATAGTATGTCTGTGCGGCATGTGTGCCTTCACGTATAGATGTATATGTGGTGTGCATGTTTGTACATATGTTTGTCTCTGCGAACCAATGTTCGACTCTATACTACGCTCATGTGTGTATTTGTGTATGCGTGTGTCGTCCATGATGCATGTTTTTATATAGATTATATATATATATATATATATATATATATATATATATATAACAACATAGATTCTTTGGAAAACATTAAGAAGACATTTTTGAAGTATTCAAGTAATATTTTTTAAGCAACAGGGAGAACCGCCATGCCGTAGAAAAAGTGTTGTTTTCATTCCTATGGTGTTTTTTTTCCATTGAAAACCTATAAAATTACCTATGTGTACGTCAATTATCTTATTCATGTGTGTAACGATGTCTGAATGGCAGAGAGCTTTTTTGAAGTCTATTCAATTTTTGGTTCTCCCATCAAATAAGTGTCAGGCTGTTTGCTCCGCCCGTGCTGATCATTCTTACGAGGAATCTAGAGGTAAAACAATTATTGATAAAATGTACTGTCCAATGTAAATGTAATGTATGTGGATAGTGTGTAGCATATTGTTAGGAGCAAGAAGCACGTTTAGTTAATAATGTTAGTTGTCGTTTTGAGCAAACTATATAATATTGCTAGCTTTTTTTTTGCATAATTAGTGTTCCTGTATTTGGACTCCTACAAATCTTTCATTTAAAGAACTATTAATATGCCTCCAAGTAGGAAATTATCCATTGAAAAACGCAGATATAAAATGTCTAGCGACCAAAGTTACTACTAGCTACTACATAAACTTACTGATAACAATGTGTTACAGTTCATAGTAACAAGATAGAGTTTATTATAAAATATATTGAATTAGTGACGACATATAAGTACAGTTCTTGCACATTTTGATGTATTCCGTAACTATCAAGCTTTAAGTTGCTGGCCACATTAGGAAATATTATTTAACAGAGAAACGACTGCCACAGGAGAGGAAAGTTCCAAAAACCTCACTCAAGATCTCCATGCCCATGCATACTCAGGCTTATCAAATTTCATAAAATGTAAAAATGATCAAAGCAGAAAGCGAACAGGGAGATATACGAGATAATAATGATATATGGACATAGTTGTCAGCCCTTTTTCAAAACAAAATTAGATAGGCATTACTTGCTTATTAGTACAGCAATTTCTAGGAAAAGAGGAGAGTTGTAAAAGTAGATATTATGCAGTCTTAAGTAATAATAATCCAAATACGAAGGTATAATGCTTTTTTTGGTGAGTAGGTATAGCGCAATGGCAAGTAATGAGCAGTATGTCTGTACTGTCCGTGGTACAACGCCTCTGATCATTCTGGTGTCCATAAATAGGTACCAAGTACTTCCCCTTGTATCCACTTACTGCTCTCTTTTTGCACTATAATTGTAACGAAAATCGTGCACCTGGTTTTTATCTCATAATCGATGGATTCAAAAAAAAATCGATAAGAGCTCGCCAATGGCAGTTGAATTCATGCGTAAGACATCGACAAAGTTACTGTAAAAGATGTATGATGTAAACAACAACATCTTACGGTGGCTAGGAACCGAAAGAAATTGAGATTTCGCCGCTTATTTAGTAGCGTGATTGAATGACTTTTCCGATGTTTGCTCCCTTGTTTTAATTCGAGTCGATTCTGATTTTCAATCAGAGTAATTGCTAACAAAGTAATATTGTTATATTGGTAGAAGGGTCTACAAAAAACACAAATATTGTGAAAATCGCGTAATTTTAACTAATTACCGTATTGTTTACATGAACCTAAACCGAAAGAATTCAATATCCATGATAGGTCAGTGGATTTAATTTAAAGCGAATGTTTTGATTAGCATTACGATGAGCAGCCTGGGCTCCTTCATTTCTTTTATTGCTTTGCTTTGCTCCGGGAATAGATGAACTCTGGATTGTTGCTTAGCAATACAGTATCAGCAAAATAACAAGAGGGCATTAAAGAAAAGAAAAAGTGGTAAAAAAGAAAGTGATTTGAGGTTGAAAAAAAGACTGTGAAAATATAGATCACTCTGAATATTTTTTCTGAAGAAACTGGAACATATGTAGCAAGAAGGAGGTGCAAACTCACTTCGATGTCTTTCAATTTAATAACATATTCGAATAATAATTTAACAATCTAATAATCTAACAAGACTATTCATTCTTGAATACTGGTCATTTTATCAAAATTGTTGTGTTCTGACACTTAAGAGAAGCCAAATGACTAAATAAATTAATTGAAAATATAAACAAAAGCTAATGACGCTAACTTGACTTGCTTGACTCAAACGGCGAGCGGATGTTATGGCCTAATCCGGACTACCCGCATCTTCGCCGAGGTGAGTATTCCTTGAGCATATTTAACCCCCTCCTGTTCAATCATCCGCTAGTAGAGCTCGCACAGTATCTATCCATCCGTTGTTGTTCCATATTCTGCGAAACTTTATGTCTTGCCTGAACTGCCTGGCGATGCCAAATTTCCTAAGGTCTTCAATCACCACTTCCGTCCGAAACTTTCTTCTACGTGCGGGTAGCGTCTGCCAGTTTGGGTCAGGTAGCATTTTCAAGGAAACTTGGACAAAGCGATGGTCTAACTTTGTTCAACTGATATCATCGACGGCAGAGTTGAACAAGAAAGGTCCCGCGACAACGCCTTGTCCTACCCCATTTTTCACTTCGAACGATGAACTAAATTTAGCTGGTGTTCGAAGGGCAGCAGTTGTTCTTCTATTCATGTCGTTTATTAGGAGAACAAAATTTCATGGAACTCCGTCGGCGTGAAACGCGTTTAAAACACGGACTCGGTGAGGAGAGTCGACAGAGGCTTGGAAGTCTAGGAAGGTTAACTGCATAGACTTCGAGTGCTGCTGTCACATTTCAATCACTCTCCTCACAATAAACACCAGGAAAATGGAAGATCGAGTAAGGCGAAAGTTAGCTTGTTCATCACGGCTGGTTTCTTCGCTATGTTTGATAAGCCGATCCAGAATGATCCGCTCTAAGACCTTGCACATTACATGCAGTAGAGATGTTAATCTTTGGTTCCGCTACGGGTAATTTCTTGTGGAGAGGAATTATGACAGCGTGTCTCCACGAAGCCGGTATCCACTCGTCAATACAAATTGAAAGGATGATCCTTGTCATCTTACGAATCCCAGAGGAGGAAGAGATTTTAGCATTTCTGCGTTAATTCCATTGTCTCCGCCAGACTTTCGATTCTTCATTTTTTGTATACACACTGAAACTTCCGACTCGGTCGGTTGTTCCTCTGTGATTGCGGTGTACGTTGGTCATTGGACATGTTCAAGTTCAGAGACTGATGGTGTTTTTCGGGTCGGCAAGATCTTGGAATGTTCTCCCCTCCCCCTCCCAGAAGAGCAGGAATGCTTCCCAGTCAGCGACTCTGGCAATATTGAGGACAGATAAACATCTCTCAATTTTTCCGTTATGATGTCCTTGTAGAGGTCGGCATTTATTCGGGTTCTGGTCCTCCCACGCTCTTTCGAATTATTTCGCTCTTGTCGTCCATTCGTTCTCGCGATCACATTTCAGCTGACTATCCAACTTTCTCCTTAGGCGCTTCTCCTGGCTCAGATCGCCAGTAATGCGGGCGACGCATGCAACATGGCATGTGGATCTGGTCTCCGCAGGTGCGAAGGCAAACCTCTTCCTCGGCATCAGAACCGGGGGAGTCTTCTTTGCAATACTCTAAAAACAACTAGTGAGAGAGGAGGCGTCCTTGTGGCTCGTATTGGTCTGCGTTCCAATATTTACCGACACCATTTCGCAGAATCTGTTTCTACATTCCTCGTCCATTTGACCTGCCATGTCGATATTCGGTTGAGATTGAACTCCTCGACTTCTTTTCTGGAACAATAACTTCAAGTTGAGAAGCAGAGGGCGGTGTTCGGAATCGAATGCGACGTCCCACTCAGCTCTAGATTCCTGGATATTCTCAAGGGGATGTCCTTTGTCAGAACGTGGTCGGGTTGTAGTTTAAGAATTGTTACTTTCCACTAGTACTGCTGTTCTGGCATTAAAGGGGTTGTCCTTTGCTAAGTGGGTTGAGACGCTGACAATTCCTCTTAGACGTGGATGTAATGATCAGATTCGTCTGCTCAAAAACATCTATCATACGACTGCTGCCCGCGTTTGCTTCGCGGGTTTATACTATTTTCCAAGCACATCGGATCGTTTTTTGAGACTCCTCTTTGCATTCGCATCAATTACCGACACCCGGATGCTGAATGGATATCTTGGACATCAACCTGTTGAATTCGTCATAAAAGGCTCTCTGTGAGCGTCTCTTTGTGTAGTCTTCAACGTTCTTTATGGGACCACCTACAATCCAGAGTTTGTGCTTTCTGCGACCCGCTGTCGTATAAAGGCGCTTCTCGATGACGTTGAGCCAAATTCCTCCAACAGGTTATTGTAGTCGTTCCTGCCGCCCATTCTCCTGCATTCTTCTCATCAGCATCTTCGCTGTACATGGTGTTCTTCTCGATCCTGATGATGTGACTTCTTCGATGTGCCTTTCCAGCAGCGCAGCAAACGGCGCATGCAGATATCGTAGCAGTCTGGAAAGAGTGGCCTGCTGGAGTTTGCTCGTCAGCCATCGGACGTTCAGCAGTACGAAACGGTCGTTTGTAGCCAAAGATTCCATCTTTTTCTTTGAGCATCTCAACAATGAGAGTATTGGTTCTGCAGTGTGTTGGACGAGAGAAACTTTTTGCAATGCTTGGGAAACTGATGCCATATAACAGTGTAAGTTATATTGCTCGTACGCTCCCAATGCGTACATTCGAATGCCTAATTGCAGTTACTGAAATCAGGGCCACCACTAACACGTAACGAACAGATTTGCATACGCGACCCCAACCACAACAGTAACTAAAATGTTTAAGGCAGTAAAAAGTGTACGCTGATAAAAGTTGTTATTTGAAAGGTTCACAGCTGGGTAGATTAGGGCAATAGCTGTCCAGAATGAGTTTCGGTAAAATGTTTTCACCACTTTTATGAAATCAAAGATTTACTGCATGTCGGTTTCATTTCTGCATTCGAGTCTACGTACTTAGGTATAATAAATACGAGTACAAAAATAATTACACTGTGAAACACAGTTTAATTATTTTTCTACTCGTATTTATTATACCTAAGTACTTACTTGACTTAATCGGCGGGCTGATGTCATCGCCTGACGCGATTACCCGCATCTTCGCCGAGGTGTGCAGTCCTTGAACACAGCTCTGCCCAACCTTCTCGATCTTCTGCGAGAGCTTGCACAGAATCAATCCATTCGTCGCTATTCCATATTCTGCGAAACCTTACGTCTCGCCTGAACTGCCTATCCACGCCGAGTGTCCTCAGGTCCTCTTTCACCACCTCAGTCCAGAACTTCCGTTTTTGGCCAGGTGGCTTCTTCCAGCTCGAACCCCACGAACTCCTCAGAACTCGTTGAACAAGGCGATCTGCTGTTCTCCTTAATATATGACCAAAGAAGCGAAGACGATTTACTTATTATATTTATATTTTACTATTATTATTGAAAGTTATTATTGAAACACAGTTATTATTGAAATTTTTACTACAAAAAAAACCAATAGCACAACAGAGCAAGAATAGTTATTAAGAATAAAGAATAACTTTATTAAACGCATATTAATTAGCACTAACATTACAGTGCAGAAATGCTCTTGTGAGGTTATATTTAGTCGTCTCTGATGTGTTTTTTTTTTTCGAGGTGTGAATGTCAACTGCCCGAAAGGAGGAAAACAAGAATAACAAGTACATCCTGCTCTGTCGGCTCCCCTTTTTCACCAATACGATTTACAAATAAACAAATAATACAAGTAAAATATTCCTGTTATGGCGTCTAAAGTAAAATTTGGAATTTTTAGGGTTTTTTTATTTGGATGTAATGATGGGATTTTTAAGAATTATTAGTATTAATTTTCTTTTATATTATTTTGTATTCTCTTTGTTCATGTTCGTAGGCTTCCTTTCATTTTCACTTCCTAAAGCTAAATTCCTAGAGTTCTTCAATTTTTTTCACAACCATTCTGGTCATGTTGCCTTGACGCATCCTTAAGCAAAGTAAATAAGTAAATAAATATTAGCTTGAATAAGATAACTGACAAACAGGTAACTGGAAAGCGTGATATTTTTTGTTGTTCAGAAGAAAATGATTATTTCGGATTGGAATTAGTGAACGAGTCATTTTTAGGGCGAAAATTTCTAGAAGAAAAAAGTTGGTCAATATCAATATCAATCGATCAATATGTGGTGAGGCCAGTCAGAAACCCTCCATCATTTTCGTGATTACGCGAAGAACTTTCGCTTCACATGGTGTATTTTTATTACTCAGTTATAATTTTGTAATGAAGTCACTGAACAAACAATTATATAAGGAAGTGTACATCGTTTTAAATTTTTTTGCCATAGCTGGTTTTCCATTATGTGGAGCTCCTTTTTTTGCCATAACATAAAAGTATATAAATTTCCGGATTCCTTAACCGCATGGTTTCTAGTAGTGGTTGTTCGAGGGAAGAAACGGCTTGCAATATGCAGGAAGTCATTGAAGAGAGTGGCAGCCAGAGAACGAACAAGGCAATAATGCGGCGAGCAGCTCAGTGCTAAAGAAGAGAAGACTCTAGAAGAAGTGAACGACTTCAGAAGTCAAATTGCTATAATTAGTGAGTGTAGATCCCAAAATCACGGATAAAGCAAGCTTTCGACTATGTAATTGTGCTCATTGCAGCGCTTGCTGTGGAGAAGAAGTGAGCAGTTTAAAAAAAGTGTAATGAAGGATACTTTGAATAATAACGCAGTCGAAAACAGATATAACTAAAGTAATAATTAACATCAAACATAAACTACTTAACTAACTCCTAATTTTTGTCCTCGAAAAAAAAATTAAAGCAAAAAATAACTAAAAATTAGCAGCGAAACTTCTTTACGTTCCCTACTCGCCCAATATGTACATATTTCTCCAAATCTCCCCTTTTCTGTTTTTGGACAAATCGTTCGGATATAAAAATAAGCACTTCCTGGTGAACCATCTGGTCCTTGGACAGTAGCACATAGAAGAGCAGAACGACGATAACAGGAATGTTTCCTGAAGCGATAATCTGGAAATCAGGACCTACTTACGAAACGATGAGTTCTCGCCTCAGACTAAAGTATGGGAACGACTGAACAAATCTAAAGAGCTTGTAAATCAAAGAAATTTCTCGGAGAAACAAAGATTACTACCATTTAAGGAGAAAGTCATTTTTAAAGCCAATGGAAAAAGAAATCTTGATGAATACCACATGATTGCAAAGAAGAAAGGATAAAATGCAGACTGTTTTCGGGAAAAGATAACGACGAAGATATCCGAGCAGATAGATCAGCACATATATATATATATATTGTTTTGAGAGAGAATCTACTTAAAAGAGTTTATGAGTTCGTTGTTAGATTTCACCTTCTATTTTTCTCTGCGATCTGCAGAAGATAATTTGCTCGCGCATGTTTATGTTTTCGCTGATCTATGCTATATATATTCTTTCAAGGTCTGAGTGACTGAAGTAAGGAAAATAAATGGATTTAATTTGTAAGCGAGACTAAAGGATGAATTTAAATAGGTAACAGCTAAAATTTTTAGTGTTCTTAAGGAAATGCGAAGTGACTTCATCCTACTATTACGATTTTCTATTTGTAATTGAACCAATAAATATATGTAAATAAATAATAAACAGACATCAGATATAAATCTCGAAAAAGTGGCGCACAAGCATGGCCTTAACAGCGACTCTCTGTCACAACCCTAAAACATATAACATGAGTTTTGTGGTTGTAACAAAATTTGCCCTTGATCCTTCTGAAGAGGATTGTCAGAGTTTGATCGCTCTCGTCCATTCCAGTTGTGGCACTGATTGAGGCAGACACAGGAAAGAGATCGTTCTGTTACAAAGGACTTTTCGTGGTACCGATGCCGCCCAAGATCAAAGGCAATTACAAGAACTTTCCATCACAGCTGCGATACCTCAGTTGGCATTTATCTAGCTGTATGCTAAACGGTACCATTGAGGTGTTATGCACGAGCCACACTACCTTAACCGTTCCGTTTAGGCTTTAAAAAGGATGAGGATGCTATACATTGAGATCTGCGCTAGCACGTCAGCCAGTTTGGAACAAATACGTAAAAATAGTACTTTCCAGGAACGATACAAGTTGCCTGCTCAAGTTGGTAACAATGCTGGTCCTCTAGACGATACCGTATGCACAGATGTTTCTAGATAGGAACGCTTAGAAATGGTGACATTCTAGGACCGCCCGCACATGGAATCTGTTGTCTAAACGTGGTGTGTGTGGGCGGAGTCCTTGAAAAGTTCCAACAGCGTCCCAATTATTTTTATAGAAATATGTAGTGATACTACTCAGAATACGCATTCGTAGTAATGAAAAATGAAAATGCGCTGAGAAAACTTCGAGATTGTTTTTGTAATATTACAGTAAAGGAAATTAGAGTAATTGTGGAGTAATTGAAGCGATTTTCACATGGTACGATACTGGAAGAAATTTATTTCAACTGAAGTACTCTACCACCATTAAAAAAACTCCGTAATGCTTCGCCCAATATCATTCTTCGTTGAGATTAAAACTTGAATAAATAAAAGCTTTATTTGCTCCTCATCCGTAATTTCTAACCGTATTTAACATAATCCTTGTTTCGTAATGTAGTCTCCGAATCATTAAGATGGATTAGTAATCCAAGAAGGAAAGATTCGCCCGTTATGCAGTGTGTGTTGACTTTCAGTATGGACGACGAGTAAACAATGAATTTCGAATGTGCATCCGCGATTTCGCATTACAAGTTGACAAGATGTGAGCTCACCTCAAATCCGTTTCACCAGTATTCAGAGATTCCTCGAATGCCAATGAGGTTTGTTATAAGTGTTTAGTGAGATGCAAACGAGCCTGTATGAAGCGCCAAACACATAACACGAAAATGTGGACTCGTTTACATCTACTCAGCACTTTCTTACCTTGAATATGCGATTAGCTCTAGACGAGGAATCTGCAGTGCAAAGAATTAAGGACGGAAAAAAATACCGACTAAGGATTTGTTGGCGTAGAGGCCAGGTGTGTGTGGCATTCAGAGAACGTAGACTATAACGTCTTCGATAAAGACGTTGCCGAGGATCATCGTAAACAATCGCAAAGCGTATAGACAACAATTCCTATCTAGCCGCAAAGCTCGTCTACAACATCACATTAACGTACCTTCATTGAAAAACGATGAGCAGATGAAGCACCAGTTACCTCATCGTAAGGGGAGGGATGCAAAACGAGTAGGTTTCACGGATCGTTTTCATGAAAACAGAAAAAGGACCTATGTTCAACGGTAATGTTTCACTAGAATAAACAGGATATAACAATGAAGCTACCCGATCAAGTGCTTAAATCCTGAACAAATACTGCTTGTCATATCTAAAAATGAAAATTTTACACTTCAGATATCTTTTGGCTAGTTGTGATTTGATGAAATATCACACACTAACCGGTTAACTCTGTAAGTAAAGTATTTCAAAAGTCTTAAACAGGCAGAAACGCAGCTAATTGAAATATTTAAGAGGATAGGAATGGGGTTTTTAAATGTTCGATTAACAAAGTAACCTATCAGAAAGCAATAACTATCACAACTGGAATTTGCCGCGGTTTTCGGCACTCGCTCTAAAATTTAAAAAATAAGAGACATCATCTCAGGTTCTAAACATGTCAAAAACACGTAAGAAAAAGCCACCCAAAGGGAAATCTCAAAGGTATCGGAGAAAAAATCTAGGAAGAATGAAATTTTGATATTTATTATATGTGAGAAGGAAGAACATCACGAAATCCAACGTTCCGACAGAGCATTTTGCGCAGCGTTGGGTTTTGTTGACATACGGAGGCCACACTGATGATAATATCAAGCCGAAACATGAGGTTCTCAGCGAATCACTAACAAATAGCCAACATTGACTCAAAAATATGATCTCGAGTTGAACTTGTGAGGCAAACTACTTCTTTTAGATCCCCGAAAAATTCGTAACCACACACCGGTTCATTTCTTCGGGCAAATGTTTTGCTAAATGAACTTTTTTCATGTGTAATGAACTCGGACAAATAACTCATTATTAGGATTTTTCGAAACGATTTTTATTTTTACGTTCTGAACCTTCTACAAATTAATTATACGTACACCCTCAGGCAAAAGTAGCTAGCTGCAGATCATTTTACAATTCCAATGACTAGGCAAATTCAGCCGAAAATTATTATGTACTCGGATCTGGATACGTGTAACATGAAGTCTGGATTGGTGTTAATTTGCAGAACAGCAAATAGTATATTCAACATTTGACGAACATTTCTCAAATGTATTACTTAATTCTGTTCGCAGCATCACATTGCCCTCAGCAATCAAAAAATTAGACAGAGTATATTGATGACGAATATTTTTTTTTGTAAATAGTAGGCAAATAATGGTATCGCAACCACCTTGAGCAATAATCTTTGCCTAAAAAATTAACCGTTTCAAAAATTTCTAATTCTATTTCCTAATGAACAGTTTTTGTTTACAAGACAAGCGGAACCGAAGAACTTGAACCAATCAGTTGCTTCTATCTGGATTCATTTTAACTAATGTTAATTTCAGTTCAAGAAATTCCGTGTGGAAAGCCCGATCCTCGGAGAAATTGCGCTTAAAGGCATCACCTCACGACTCTGGGGTGGTGCAAATTTCAGGTGGAAAGTTCGTATACGGGATCGTAGATTATGGAGAGGAAAGCGGTTCCGTCAATTTTTTTCTAATTGCCGTAAAACACTGCCCGGAGTATGCGGCGCGTGCACAAGGTTGGCGCGCTCCAATAGAACTCGTTGTAAGAAACTGCTCCCCGAAGCGCTCGAATCTGAAGCCACCCGTTTATGCAATTTACGAACTCTATATTGTTGTGCTTATTATTGAAGTGACAACTGAAAAACGTTACTGAAAATTCGTTTATTCTCTGAAAGAGGAAATCATGATGGAAAGATAAAATTCTTTTGGGAGAAACATTTTTTTAGGGAACACGTAGCGACTTGTGTCATTGAAAAGCTTAGCTTTGAAAAAGCAAATAATCTAAACTTCTGTATTTAGTAATTTTAAAAACAATCCATTACAATGTGTACGTAATTGGTCACGTGCAGAAACGTAAAACATACATTCATGTTGAACAATGGATAGGTCGTACTCATTCGTATTGTAGAAGTTCATTTTCTTGGTTGACTAAGTTGAGTGGACGTTAACGAATGAAAAGCAAAAGCACTTAAGAGTTGGAATAGTCCATAAGCTACAAACAAAGCGTTTTAGTGAAAAAAAATGAGGGTAATAGAAAAAGTGACTTTATGTATACTACGTCTTTATAGGAAGGACATAAGTATATAAGATTTGTTCAGTAAAGCAGAAAAGTCGCAGAAGTTACAGAATAAGCACGTGGGTTCTTTGAAAGCACTTTTGCTGTGAGGGATTTTTTTTCTTGAGGGAATAGCTTAGTAGTTATGCTAAAAGTGGTCCCAGTCACGTTACGATGCCGATCCTTATTTCAAGCAAGGATTACTGGATCTATCTCTACGAATAATTATATGGTGAAAAAAGAACAGAAACTGGAAAAATAAGAATCATTACAAATTTGTAACACAATTGATCTTTAAAGAAATAAATTTATTATTAATAATACGCAAAGATTTTGATTAAAGTTGCACCACTAGTTTTCATATAAGAATAAAAGTGAAAAAGAAATAAATAAAATTCTGCAAAGGACGGGTGCAGCGCCGTCGGTTTACAGGACCGCTGCGGCCGCACGGTCGAAGGTTCGAAATCGCACTAGTGCCAACCAAGCCTCTGGCCTTTCCGGGGTCAATAAATTGGTGCGGGACTTGTCTGGGAGGATAAAAACACTGACTTGATCACCGCCTGGCCCTCGCAAGTCATTGTACATGTCAATACGCGTTCCAAAACCTCAAGGATTACGAATCCCAGTAAAACGCGTTGGTAGATCCCAAGTGGATTGATACGCCATGGGATTCATCCTTATCCTTTTAAAGCCCAGCGAATAATCTTCAGAATAACTGCGCATCATTACCTGTAAAAAAAGACTTTTCCACACTTCCAAGGATGCAAAAGATCCCAAAAAAAGATTTAAATTGTTGAAATAAAATATTAACACGTACAAGCATATCCTGAAGTGGTACCTCGAATTCTAAGTAGTAAGAAATCCCATGCTTTTAAAAAATTAGTAAAACTTTCAAAACTCTTGTATGTGCTTCTTAGTAGGAACTTGAAGGTTTCTAAACAATACATGTCAAAATTTGCAAATAAACAGAACTAACAGACATTGTAACAAAATCAAAAAGATTTTTTTTTTCATACTTTTTCTTCTTTAGCACATAGCTAATAATCGGCATAACAATCCACAAAATTGACGCTATTTTAAGAGGGACACTTGCAAATTCAAATCCTCGCAAAAAGAAAAATCCAGTACTAGAACAATCCAGACGGATTCTTCAATAGGTTCTCCTTTTAGAGCTTTGTCAAAAGATTTCAGTGCTCCTTTATTGCAAGCTAAAGGATTCTTTCTCCTCCAAAAAAATGCACTATTGGATCCATACATATGTACCAAGTAGTCCTGGAATAAAAAGTTTTTGTGGTGCGGATAATTTCGTTTTTGTTAAATTAAGGATGTACAGTTCCGCATAAAAATGTAGAAGAACAAAAAAGCCCCTTGGAATAGTCCCATATGTAGTTTAACAAAAAAAGAAGAAAATATATTTGCAACTGCAACCTTTTTTTAAAGATTTAGTAGATTATTAGTACAAAACGTACAACAGACATTGCTGGTAAATGAAACAAATTCAGAGGTGTATTAAAAATTTAAATATGAGACTCTCTCAAATTTACATACATTTACATACCGATAAGTGTGTCACTAATGAAAAGCAGAAGTGCTAAAATGGTTTAGGAATCAAATAGAGGATATATTTTTCTTTAAAGAACAAATTACGTTGCAACAATGACGCCGGTGCGTGAAAAATTTGTTCGCACTAAAGTATAACCGAAAAAAACTGACAATATTTTGACAGCAACATTTTTTTTTTTGGAGGTGAGGTAGACAGATGTAGGAGTGAAGGAAAATGGGTATTTGGCACGAAATTCCCCTTCTCAATCGTGAATTGCCCATCAGAGCTCTACATTTGTGGATGATTGCTAGAATATTTATTCAATAAAACAATAAAAATGCATTATTCTATGCTTACTCACAACTTACTAATTGTTTGTTTGTGTGTTAAAAAACTATTCAGAAAAATGGATACTTATTTATTTATTCACCAACAGCCAACATGCACCAATAGAAAACAATATTTTTCCAGACCCAGAAAAGGATTTTTCAAAGTTATTGTTTTCTTTTTTCGAAATGGAAGCACCAGTTCGAACATTAATATATGAAAAATGGATAGCATGTTCACTGACGTGAACGTTGTGATGGATTATTTCTCTTGGAGAGTTTCAGCTGAGATTCTAGATGAGGTTTCAGATGAGATATAAACACTTAGGTGTATATAATAAATACATTCCTGAGAAAGGGCAAGTGGAAGCTGAAACGATGGCTGAACGAATGCAGTTATACGTAAGTGGTTCAAACTATAATAGAGCACACATAATGCATAGAATGACGGTGAAAGTAGTTAACATTACCACATAATGGCATGAGAATGTGACTAGAAGTTCGCCCTTAAAAACATCTGAATAATTAATCAGCAATTGTTTTAGGGCCATACGTGAGAACTCCAATGTGATGTTGTATTGAGAGAGAATTATTACTGAAAGAAATTATTTTCAGTGGGAAATCGTTCCCGAACTCGTCCATGACACTATTATATTTGTCAGAAATCAAATATACGAATGAGGAACATCGGTTCATCGTGGTGTTGTGAATCGCCATGCATGCATGTATGTGAATGCTGCTGCATTGAAGTAAACACGTAACAGGCGACACAATCACCCTTTCCGCTGTATATGGAGGGTGAGGGAGAGGGACACGAGGTAGGAGGGTCCATAATTGAAAGCTTAAACACTTAACGTGTGGTTGTTTTTTTCTCTCTCGCTCCTCCAGCATAGAAGTGCGACCCCAGACGTTCGCGCGCGCGCGCACGCGTCGACCTGCACCTCATTAAGGTGAGGAAATTAAAAGGCATTCACGAGAGTTTTCACCACGATATTGACGTGACGCCATTTTTCATCTTCCCCACTCTGTAACACTTTCAGATTACAACAATGCTTTTTCACACTTTTTTAAACAAACAGCTATGAATATTTATTTCTAATAGTGATCACAGATCCGTCCTATGGATTTATATTTCTTGCTACAGTGTACACTTCATCTTTCTAAAATTAAATTGATAACATATGTTTTAACGCATATTTTTTTCTTATGTAGCCAAAATTTTAGTGTAGACATCCGAATAAGCAGTAGGTGACAATATCACAAATAAGCGTTTTTTTTTTTTATCCTAGCACTTGTTGTTACCACAAAAAGTGGAAATATTGAGCATCCACGAATACATGTTTTAAAAAAATATACTTTCCAGTCACTGAATTCACGTCGGAATCCTTTTGTCAGGATTCATGGTTCAGATCACAAATAAATCAAATATACACCATATGCAAGGTGTAGTAATAAAAAAATCTTACGAATCACAGTAATGATATTCATCACCTAACTTAATGTAGAGTGAAAATGAGGAACGAAGCTAAATTATAGGTTTAACGAGGCTAGTTAGAAGAGAACCTTGCAAATAATTGGAGTAGGATTCTGAAAGGCAGCATATTACTTTAAAAAAAAAGCGGGTACATCACACAATGAAAGGTGATTGTGAAGAGTTGCCCGTGAGCAGATGGTTCTAAGAGTATGCGATAAAAATGTTAAAACTTCCAGAAAAATGTTGTCGGAGAGAACTACTGAACACATTCAACCACGAAAAAAATATTAGAAAAAATAAGAAACTATCTAAGATTTAGAGAAACTGTGTAAATCTAGTTCAAGGCTTTTGTGTGTTTGGACTTTGTATATAGCCACCATCGCGTATGATGCGTCTCTGAGGTAAAAGGAATGGAACGAGCCCTACAAATCTCTTCCTCAAAAACCGCAATCATTCAAAATCATTCACGTACACACAAAACATTCACATAGATTCGCTATTTTAACAACTCGAATTTCTAGATTTTGGGATGAACTACAAGGAGAAGACAAAGACAATCACATACCCCACAAATCCCAGCAAACAATGCATCCAAGAATTTTTATTCCTGATTTTCTCTCTGTTCTTGACTTTAATAGATACTTGAGAGAGAAGAGGCGTAGAAGGCAGTTTCCGACACAAACAGCTTTAGAAAATAGTACCAGTGATATACGAAAGAAAAATGTTGAAACCTCCTGGAATGTCATTTATGTTCAATTTCTCAGATATTGGAAAGATACTGTATCTCTTCTTCTTTACTTCTTTCTGTCAACGTAATACCGGGACCACACACTTTTCGCTATAATCTGAAAATCCAACAAAAAAAGTACGCAAAGACTAATATGGATTGACGGAAAGAAATAAGCAATGGTTCAGAAAGTATAGGTCTGATGTTAACTAATTTAAATCAGCACTCCCACTTCTACCCATCATTATCCATCGTCATATCCATCAAATTTCCTCAAATTTATTATGAGGTAGTAAGCAAAACGCAGAACGCAAACGCAGACACCACACACACTCACACACACCCACCAGACACACAAACACACAACACACACAGACGTTACGACAACTATGACGAATTCAAATGTTGTCGGTATCTGCTCCTCTTGAATCTGGCATTATTTCTTAATCTGTTTCCGTTTTCCATGTTTAGGTAGTAGGTTGCATACTTATCAGCGGTTTCAGCTGCGAGGTACACTGCATTTGCCGTTGTTTTTCAAGGTCTCTGACGAAAGCATCACTTAAACACTGTCCGCAGCCGAGGATAACAACAATCTTCTTGCTTGCCGGCTTCGTTTACCAGCTTCTTTTTTACATCTTCTAATCGATCCTCACTGCCAAAATCATTTAGTTATCCACATGTGCCCGAAGACGACCCAAGAATCAGCTAATGCTAACGGTAACATACAAGACAGGTGAAAATTTTCACAGAAAACATTAGAATTAACTGTGCTCGTTCTCTTTATACAGTACTCGACCAGATCGTTCTGCTACTTACAGTGAAGAAGCGTTCATATGAAATCCTTTCCATACATTTTGAAGACTTTGAGACATAAAGCCTTCTTCCCAGCTTAACCCGGACAAAGGTAATCGGCAGGGACCCTTGGTGTATAGCATGAAAGGAAGATATCCGAGGCGATGGGAGGACTGAGACAGAACAACATTTTTTAAATAAGGAAAATTTATTAGCTTACAGAAGTGGCAAGCGTTCAGAATCATAGAGATTCTTCAACGCCCGTGCTGCCTATATGTACAATTATATTGCCTTGAGGGAGCATCCGATCTACTATGTACTCGAATCATCTTCATTTCAGATGCAGTGCAGTCTCTCACCATCGCTCTACACTACGTTGCAACGTTGACACCATTGCTTATTTGTAGGATTATACAAAATTGCACAAATTATTTAATGAAATTGTATGATCGTACGCTAAAATAAAAGTTAACTCAGTACATTGGTGTCCCAATTGTAGTATCTGAAATAAACATAGTGATAGTAGTGTAATATATAATATTAATGTATTACTTCTATCCAAGTCGCGTATCAGAGTTCGATTTCTACCTGCTCGGTGGCTCTGCTCGAGCTAAATACAACTAGTTATTCAAGTGTACGTTGTGGAACGTACGAGCTATCCAACGAACACAGCTATCGGGTGCAAGATTCTCGTTTATTGCAAAATGATGCTGTCCTCTAACACATCGCCAAAGCCCATAACTTGAAAGAACCTCAATATTTTCTAACAGCCATCGTTTCGTGTAGCTGAACTGCCGAACACTAACGAATTAATCCAATAAACCGCCTTGTCTAGACCTAAACGATATCTCTGGCCGTTTGCTGCGCCACAGTAAACATGCATCAGAGGCCGCCCCATCATCATTATCAGAGGTTACACTATATACGGATAAGATGCAGATGAAAAAAGATTGGGGCTACGAGAAGGCTGTGAGGAACGATTACAACAACCTGGTGGAGAAATTTAGCTCAACATTATCCATATGTGCCTTTTTACGTCACAGAGGATCGCAGAGGACGTGTTCTCTGGGTCTCAAGTGCGCAAGCACCTACGAAGACCGCCGAAGATAACAATAAGGACGACTTCATGGGAATACAGTGCACTAATATCTAAGGCACAAAGCCAACAGGTGCTCATTGTCTAAACGGGAAAATCATACCAGAAACATGGTATTATGAGGTTCACGTTAAACAACGGTAATGGTCTAGTCGATTTATGTGAACAGATTGGCCTTATCTTTTCACGTTTAAGAAGAATCATCGAGATTAACAGTTTGCATGGAAAGCATCCACTCCTATTGACCAATGGACGAGCACCGCAAGCGAAAATAGACAAATCTCAAGCTTTAGGCCTTTCACTTCCATACAAAGAACATTTCCCAGTCGAAACTTTGGACTTTGGTTGAATGCGACGGTGACTACTTTCCAGTTCTTTTTTGTTCCTCTTCTTTTTTACCCGTTTAGTGTCTCCCCAATCAAACAGTGAAATGGAATGAAGAATCTAAAACGAAATTCGACAACGGGTGCATGTTTGTATTGGAGTGCCAACCAGATAGAAAACTCAGTCAAAATCCTCACATAGTTCTGTATTCGATTTCAACCAAGAAGAGCATCTGAGAAGAAAGCTGCGTCGTAAATTGCAACATGCCCGCGAGAACATACGAACATCAGGAACGAAGGACATGAAAAGGCATGGAAAGAAAGGAACTGGCGGAAAGCTTATGCTTTACCCATACAGAAGAGCGGCAAGATGAAAACATGTTCGCCAGACCTCAGCGATGCCAATGTAGTAGCTGTTTGCAAAGCAATCCTACCTATTTGGAATGATCAGATTCAATAACTTTCTAGACAAGCAAGCACCATCAGTTCCTGAATTCGAGCACGTTCAAACACAGAGTCGGAGTTTCTGGTTTTCAAGCTGGCCAAGTTTTCATCGTCAGAAGAGTAGTCGAAGTCTGGCAACGGTGACTTCTACTATTCTCATCGAGGCCGCCCTTTCGATACATTTCGATGGAACACTAGTCATGTTCGTTGACGAACTTGGTGACATGAAACAGCGAAGAACTGCCGCAGTTCATCGTTTGAAGTGGCGACTGGAGTAAGACGAGAGGCACTGGCAGAACTCTCCCTTTCAACTTCTCTATCGATGACATACTGCGAAGAGTAGTCGATCAGTGTCCTGTCGGCATTGTCTCAGCACCATCAATGTACCCATTGGTCAATCTCGAGTGCACAGATAGTGGTGTTACACACGCCGGAAGCACTACGAAATTTCGACATGTTGTAAACCTTGTATCAAAGACAGTTGCAGCCTATGGATTACGTCTATCCACTGATAACGGAAGATGTGGGCCACCTCAAGATCTCTAACGGAAATTAGGATGGGATGGCGACCAATCGAACTCGTCGACGAGTTTTCTGACGTAGGATGCATGCCAAAACTTAGCAGCAGCTATGAGGTTGACATAGAAATGCACCTGTTATGCTTTCAACTTCTTGACCGAGTTCTCGTGGTCGACACCCGTCTCCAAAACGAAGTTGAACTGCGAATCTACTCATCCTGTTCGCCCTACCATGACGTATTGGAGACTTCGGCAACAGAATAAACAATAATGGAAAAGCACAATTGCAATGGATAGAAGCTATTTATACGACTGCTCGGCTACTTTAGGTATTTCACAATGGTTCTTTATGCGATGCTTTTCCGGCGGATCACACTTTAAGGGTAGCAACATTTTGCACTTCCATCAAAAGTGGCCACAGGAAATCGTCTTCTCTTCTCTGGTTACTTTCTGGGAGAACGAACAGACAACTCTGTTCAACATGTTCTGAGGAGTCTCTAATATTCAAGCTAGGAAAGACCACCTCACCGAAAACGAAAGCTTTGGATTGGGGTGGCAAAAGAGGACCTGAGAACTCGGCATTGACAGACAGTTTAGGCGAGACATTAAATTTCGCATGAAATGAAGTAGTAATGAAGTGATCAACTCTATTCAACCTCTTGCAGAAATTCGAGAAGGTTGGGTAGAGCTATGTTCAAGGAAAACACACATCGGCGAAGATTTGGGCAGTCGCATCGGTGAATAACGTCGCCGATTATGTCAAATAAGTCTCCATTTCTACTGTTTCTAACGGTTTCGTAAATCAAGATTGTATCTGTGAGATTTTATGAACTGGTTGCGTAAATGCTAGTTATTATTGAAGTGAATTACGCAGCAAGGCATTTTTAAGCGCTAAAGATAGGAAGTTCAGCAAGTTTTTGTCTCCAACGCTTAAAAATTTCTCTTCAAAGAGAGTTTCCTTGTCTCGTTTTACAACCAGAACGCTTCTGACTTATCCACAAAATCTCTTTTGGAGAGTTTGGGTCAATTATGTAGCTGATTGAAATAAACGTCATCAAGGGAACATTCATATGAACAACCAGGAATAAAATGGATCTCCGTTAGCTAGAAAAAGTTTTCACTCATATAATTGCTTAGATTCTGCTTAAAAATGTAATATCTACAACAGTACTACTTAAATCTTCTCACTACCTCCTAAGAAATCTTAGTGCTGCACATTATTGTATGACCCAAAAATATTGAGCTAATCAATTCTAAAGTGATGAATAGGCTGTACTGCAATGGACGCATTGCAAAAGCTAGAGAAACAAAAGAAAATCTCCAAAAAAATCTAAGATGGATGGAGTAAAATTATCTAAGATGGATAACGAAGTTTACTAATTTCGTACAAAGTCCAAATTCTACCCAACGATGCCAATTCCCAATTCTTGATGCATAGTAGTCATTAATAACTTATAGAAAACAACACAATCCAAATCCTACAAATTCGCACTTTATTCAAAGTTGAAGGTTGTTGTTCAAGATTCACATATATCAATATTTCGGATAATCTTAACAGATGATTATGCATTCACCGGAGAATTTAGGAAGATTTCAAATGGTCCTTTTCAATGATAAATGCTCAGAATAAAGATTTCTGCTTAAACTACAATTGTATATATGAGCAGTAAATGTGCAAAGATTTTTTGCCACAGTACTTATTCTTTTTTATAGATGAGATTTTGAATCACAGGATGCGGAAAAAGATTCCAAACGCTTTCCACGAAAACCTTGAGATGCAGCGAAAAGATGTCCAGGATTTTCTTTGTGATTGGCTCTGTTTTATTCTGTTCGTGTGTGGTTTTTTGCACATTTACGACAACACTCACAAGAAACATATTGTGGTTTTTTTAATTTTACGGATTTCTAAGGTTAAGAGTTTCGAACTTATTAAAAAAAAACAATTTTGTTAGGGAACCGCGAAACCAAATTGTCCACATACAGAAGTCAGAACGGGTCAGAATGGCGCATAACGGTCTGAACATCGTTACAGATGCATAAATAACTTCGTTGGAAGCGGTATAGCGAAACGATGCGGTTGCCATCAGGGAAGACCATTACTGGCATCCTTCATCACCGAGTGAAGTCTGCGATGCTGAAGCTTAAGTTCGAACGCAGCTCCGCAACCGTAAGCAGTGGAGGTTTAGGTCGGTTTGACCCAACCATACATATAGTTGGATGTTGATATTACATTTATACAAGGATATTCTGGGTGCAAAAAAGGATGCTAAATTGTTATTGTAATCAATTTTAGAAAACGTTCAGCGTTCAACGTTCACGGCTAAAACAAGCGGCTAAAGTAACTACATTCATCGTCGAATTCCACTTTTGTTGCAACTTCTAGCATTGAAGTAATTAATCAAAAACAAACGCTAAACTAACAACTAGTGTTTACAATCAATAACTACCAATACAACTACTTATATATTAAATTTACATTATATAACATATACAGAAGAATCTGTTTTTATCTGCGAAAAACTAAGTAAAATGCTGATTTACATCTTTTATACTCGTCATCAGCGCCACCCCATACGTGCTGTTTCATTAGAGAGAAAAAAGGAAATAAAAGCTTCGCGTTGATGTCATGGAACGTAACATCCAGAAATTTGTATGGTATTATTGCAAATTAAAAGTCTGCGTGGATACAGTGACAAGTATCAGACTTCGTAAACCCAACCCCTGAAAGGCCCAGGTGTTTCGCGTTATTATTTATAGTTGTACATCTGGATAGGCATATGAGAAATGTTTTCAGGTGACAACAGGAAAAACAGCAATCAAGCATTGAAACAACTAACATTTGCAAGAAATTTACTTTTTTTCCTGTTATTTTGTACTACCTTATTGGAAAAAAAATGAAGTAAATTGGGAAGAGCGAAAAATTTACTTAATTCATCCTGCAACGATAAGTTATATTATTTAAACTTTCTGTTGAAATGAATACAAGATAATGGAAGAGGAGAATAAACGGCATGCAAAATTGCTTCAGCTATGATTCTGCGATAGTGTTTCACTTGTTTTCATCTAGGATAGCTTATATCGCATTCCAATTACGGGTTTTTAAAGCTTCATCAAAAAATTTGGCTTTCGAATTGCCGAGATAAATTCAACGGAAGCTGCATTGCTCAAAGAGAATTGTGATCCATATTAATACCATGGAAATATATGTTGATTCCTTCTTGTGAATTCTGACAGAGGCTTACTAAGTACTACGACTATTGTCATGATTAACCTATTGGGCAATTTTTGCAGTTAATAAGAAAACTTTATTGTTAATGAATATTGAGGCTGTATTTATTAAAATCATTCCAGCAGTAACATGTAAAAATGATGCTTATGAAATATCCAATACAATATTTATAGTTAGCCTCGATTGTGTTGATGGTTTAACAGGAAGACCGCTGCGCATCTGCTGCATAGCGCTACATAGCGCGCCCACAACATTTTGGAGATCCACATGGCTTGATGAGCCCTCTCCAAAGTGTGGATTTACGGATGAGAGCATTAGAAACAACATATACACCGCACACATCCATGCACACACAATAAGAAGACACACATACTGAGATACACTCCCGCTGCAAACACCGTCACACACAGTACACACATACACGCCTCACTGACACACACGTAGTCCACTACCTGAACATTTCAGATCTTACAGATCTTAGTTGTATCAGCGATCGAAGACTACAGATGCCGCAGAATTGGCCAGGGAAAGCAAAATAAGGTGTGCCAGACACGTGAGGCGTTTCGAAGACAAGCGTTGGACCAGAGCAGTGAGTGATTGAGTTCCACGCGATATTAAACGCACTACAGGAAGACCGCCGATCCGATTGTCAGATTTCTTCACAAAGCCCTTCAAAGAAAAATTTGATGCTCTTCGTGTCACACGCGAAAGAAGAAACCACTGGGCAACTCTCGCATGCGATCGAAGCAACTGGAAGCAGTCAGTGTGATCAAGGTGAATTACATTCAACATTCAAACAAGAGTGCATCAGAGTAACAAAAAATGGGCGTTTTTGACAATGTAGAATAGAAATATTCACTGCCTCACAGGTTGTTAGGTGCAACTTTTTTCTTTCACGGTCTAACATTTCGACACTTACGTCTTCTTCCATAGCCTGGGAATCCAGATACATCTGCAAATTGGACCACCAAATTCCTGACGACTTTGCGTACATTAATTTCAGTTTATTAAAGATAATCCTTCAGGTGGAGTACGCGCAGCCAAGTTTTAATTCCAAAGTTTTGCAGCGGAGATTATGAGCCGTTCACACTCACTGCAGTTACTGTAGTGTCACCCATGATGATTGGGTTAGGAACCGCAAGTGATCAAAAGCTTACATAACGGTACGAACGGAAAGAGGTCACTGATGATTGTCAAGCACTCGTTTCTGTTGTTTATGTTTGGAATTTCTTGGAGATCCGTGATGCTTATAATCTTTTCTCTCGTAGTGATATCAGCCTCAGTAGCAGTATTTTACATTCCACAGTAATGTGAATGTCTACGCCGGTGTCCATATTTCGCAAGAGCTGAAGGCTAGTGGCGCCTCCCCCAATGGAGATTTATCCTTAATAAACTTGGGATGGCGCAACTAGAGTAGTCAAATAGACAACAGATATTTAGTCCAAATACTGAGGAACATTTACGGAGTTTTTACAGAACCTTCTTCTAGTCATCAGTTATCCTGTGTACGAATAAGATGAAGCCAATAAAAAAGTTGGCGGCGACTTCATAGAATTGAGGATCTCCAAATTTCAATCAAAGTGACATCAATGACCTGACAAACCATCACAAGAAGGTTAGGAAAGAAAATCATCCCAGCTCTAGAATTTATTAGCGGAAGGTAACATGTCTTGCCTTTCTTTCTCTGCTTTTTCTCTTTGCGCTCTCCGACTAATAAATAAACAAGAATTTGTGGAAGGTAGATTTGGACAATGTCGAAGATTTGACCGCTCGAACTTATTGGGGACCTACTAACATTGCGCCACATATAGGTTCACAAGCAAACGGAAGAAATTTGTGCTTTTTTGAAGAATTACTATTACATAAAGGAACATTAGCAAATCGAATATCTACCAAAACGAGAATGCTTCTAGTCTACCAACAAATTAGAGTACAATAAGAAACGCCTGATATTAGTTAAAGGCAACACCCCACGAATCTGAGGTGGTACGGATTTCAGGTGGAGTATCCGTAAACGGGATCGTAGATTAAGGAAAGGGGAGTGATTCCATCCATTTCTTTCTAATTACCGTAAAAATCGGCATGGAAAATACGGCTTCGAGCGTTCCGACGCATCATTTTTCACAACGAGTTCGATTGGAGCACGCCAGCCGTGTGCACACGCTGCATCTTCCGGGACGTTTTTTACGGCAATTAGGAAGAAGTAGACGGAATCACCCACCTCTCCATAATCTACGATCCCGCATACGAGTACTCAACCCGAAATCTGTGCCATCTCAGCTTCGTGGGGTGGCGCCTTTAAAGAACTGGATAAAAATCAGCATCCGAATGAGTCTACACCTTGATCACCTTGATCACCTTGACTCCCGTTGATCTTCGAACTGGTCGAGCGGGCGCCAGTAATTCTTCCATTTGTCCCGATCGCGTGTCAGAGTAGCCCAGTGGTTCCTCCTTTCGCATGGGACAAGAAGAGCATCATATTTTTCTTTGAAGGACTTCGTGAAGAAATCTGACCATCGGGTCGGTGGTCTTCCTGTAGTCGCGGGGAACCCAGTCGCTCGCGGCTCTGGTCCAACGGTTGTCGTTAAAGCGCATCACATGTCCGGCCCACCTTATTTTACTTTCCTTGGCAGACGCGGCGTCTCTAATCTTCGATCGCTGATGTAGGAGAGAACTTCGAATCCCGTCCCTCACTTGCGTGAAATGGGATACTCCTAATATCACCCTCTCAATTGCGCGTTCAATGACGCTCACCGCGTTTTCTTCCTGCTTGCGAAATGCCGAGGTTTCCGAAGCGTAGGTCAAAGCAGGAAGTACGGTGGTGTTGAGGAGGTGAGCACGGAGCCGGGAGTTCCTGGTCTTCTTTACCACATCCTCGATGCTCTTTTACGCTCCCCAAGCAGCTCGTCTCCTCCTGCCCAGCTCGGGGGTCAGGTCGTTCATCATGTTCAGTTCCCGACCCAGATAAACGTAGCTGGTGCATTCGGATATGTTCGTTCCGTTGAGCGTGAGTGGGGCATCCGAGACCCATCCGTTCCGCATGAACATCGTCTTTTGTAGATTCAGCTGAAGACCGATGCATCCACACGTTTCGTCGAATTCGGTCAGCATTCGTTCCGCTTGGCTGATGCTAGGTGTTATCAGTACGATGTCATCAGCAAATGGTGTAGCTGCCGACCATCAGCCTTCACTCCCATGTCGTCCCATTCCAACTTTTGCATTGCGTTCTCGAGGGTGACCGTGAATATTTTGGGTGAAATTGTATCACCCTGTCGGACCCCTCTCTTCACGTCAATGATGTACTGAGTTGGGACGCCTCGGTTGTCCAAGGCTTCCACGACCGCTTCCATCTCAACTGAGTCGAAGGCCTTCTTCAAGTCGATGAAGGTGAGGCAGAGCGGCAGCATGTACTCTCGTGATACCTCGATGAGTTTCGAAACAGTGTGAATGTGGTCAATCGTGCTTTTCGAAACCCTGCACGGCTCGCATGGCTGTCCTTCATCCAAGACTTTTTCAATCCTATTAAAGATCACTCTTGCGAAGAGTTTGCAGATGGCAGACAGTAAGCAGATTAAACGATAGTTTCCGATGCCATGTGGATCTCCCTTTTTGTGCAACAACACGGTCTTGCTGGTCTTCCACCGTTTAGGAACCTTACATTCCGCCAGATAACGTTTAAAGAGCCTCGCCAGGGTGTTGATGAGTGCTGGCGGAAGGCTCTTCAGGTGTTCTGGTCTTATTCTGTCAGGAACGGGTGCCGTACGATTTCTTACCGACATGATAGCATGTCGTATTTCGTACGGGAGAACCTCTGGAATGACTTGTCCATCTTCCCTCAGATGGTGAGGAGGCAAGTGGACATGGCTGTCGAAGGGATCAAAATAGAAGTCGTAAATGACGTTTTCCACCCCCTTCTCGATACAATGGTTGTTCCCTTTGGGTTCCGGAGAGCAGACATCCACGTTTTGTGACTGGTGAAGTCTCGACGGGCATAGCGGATGCTTTTCCCCGCCTCTGCAGCTTCAGCCAGCACTTCTGTTCTTCTCTCTTTAAGGTCTTCCTTTATCGCCTCTCTGCAAAGCTTTGCGAGCTCGGACGTGAGTTCTTGGTTCCCTGCGGCTCGTGCTGCTCCACGCTGGCGTATCAACTCAAGAGTTTGAAGAGACAGGCGTCCCTTGGTGGTTTTAAAACTCTCAGCCTTCTTGTCGCAGTCGTGAAGGTGTTCAACGACCCGGTCATATTCTTCGTTGATGTTGTCCATTGCGGAATCTTCCCAAAAGCCGGCTAACGTAGCGAAGAGATCCCAGTTGATGATAGTCTTGGGATTTCTCTCTCTGAACTTGGCGGCTTTCTCTGCTCTCCTTGTGAAGGAAAATCTTCCTCTGAGGAGGCGATGGTCCGATCCCGTATAGAACTTTGGTACAACAGCGACGTCCGTCAGGCCTTTTATTGACGATGATGTGGTCTATTTCATTACGGTACCCTCCACCGGGTGACTCCCACTTTCAGCGTAGAGAGGAGGGCTTCTGGAATTGCGAGTTCCCATGGATGGTCTTAGTCATCATGATGAACTCGGAGAGCCTCTCCCCCTGGTCATTCCATTGTAGGCCGTGGGTCCCAATGTGAAGTTCCTCCGGCGTTCTTCTTGGGCCAACTTTGGCGTTGAAATCGCCAATTATGACCTTGTAGAAGGCATGATCTTCTCAGTAGAACTTCTCCAGGTCCATGTAGAAAGGTTCGACTTCTTCTTCTTCGTAGCTTGATGTTGGAGCGTAAGCGACGAAAATAGTCAAAGCTAGTGTTGGACCACATCTTCTCATCCGCAGATGTCCGATTGGGGTCGTACGTTGTTCGAAAGAGTCGATGTTCTTTGCCATACTCGTGTTGACGAGGACGCCAACTCCACCAACACCTCTACTGTCGCATGTTACCTAAGAACAGTTCCTCTCCACTTTCATATACGGTGTTGAGAGAGTGACGTCGTCTCCTCTCGGTCAGTCCGATGACGTACTTAATCTTCTTGGCTTGCATCATCAGATGTTCGATGCCCGCTTCCGATGAAAGCGTACGTGCGTTATAAGTACAGATCGTCATCCTAGTCCTTTTCCGTTTCAGTAGCCTACATGACTCCTGCAACCCCGTCCTACCTGGCGCTACCGTACCAGGCTTTCCTCCGGAATCAGGAGACTCTTTTCTATTACTGTGTTTTGCATAAAAATTTTTGAACCCATGGGCAGGTTGCAAGCCTCTGATCCCATGAGTTTTTGGGAGAACTTCCGTTCTCCCGGAGTGGACATGTGGAGCTTATTTGTTGGAGGCGACTCCAAACCGCCTCCCTTGCACCTCCCAGTCACTTGATTGCAGGCTTTTGGCCGGACCGACGGGCGGGATACAAGGATGTCATGAGTCAGTCCTGGCTCAGCAGAAACAGGGAGTCCATTCCCTGAATCCACCTGCGTCTCTGGGTAAGCACAAGGTCGCTTTTGGTCCTCGATTAGCCCCTATCCGCCACCCCGGGACGCGCCACGTAGCCTCGCGACTAACCGGCTGTGATTCCTCTAGTGAGGGAGATCCGTGGGGGTCTACAAATTTCAAATAATTATTTTGGTTTATAATATCTGTGGATGTATCCCTATCATTCAAAACAGTTCTATAAATAGGCTCTTTCTATGGTGATCATGTGACTAAAAAAAACTAAAAAACTATAAAAGCTGTTGTTAAACATTTTAAACATCAATTGCGGTTAACGCGCATTAACATTCGGATGCGCATTTGACCAAGCTCCGTTTCATGTTACCACCTTTGTAATCTAGTGATACATGCAATAAAACATATTTGTCCTGTTATCCGTGTTGTGCCTGTTGCAAATCCATCGATTTTACTGTTCGTCATGTACACAGTTCCTCGCTCATATAATGTTCTTCTTAATTGTGGCCAAATCTATTGAAAAAAAAATCAGATTAGCTTAGAAGATCCCTCGCTTTTTCTGTTCGTGCTCCCGGTAATATTTATATACACAAATTTTTACGTGTTCATTAGTAAGTCCATCCAGAAATAGTCAAGCGGTAAAAATTAAGTCTCTGGAATAAAGTGGGAACGAAACTGCCATCCTATTTCTATATTATTATATATTATATATTATTATTTGTTGTTATGTTATATATTATCATATATTATTACTGTTTGTTACTATATATTTCGTTTTATATTTGTATTTCAATAACGAGTTGCACATCCTGCTGTACGTTTAACTCTGAAAGCTGTATCGCAGAGCAATAACACAGACATATCCTTCATACTTCTACCTCCAAACTTGCAGTTCTGGATTCCAAGAGCGTCTGCATGATTTGTTACGTTCCTACCTGTATAAAATAAATACATAAATATTATGTCAGAGTTGGACACCATTACACTCGTAAATATCCATACACTAGTGAGGTCCATCTCCGTTTTAGAGAAAAAGATTCCAAATCAAACAGTATGCCTGGATAACACATTGAAGTATAAATCAAGTTGAAAAGGACTTTCTCGTCGACTTTGATTTACCCACAGTGTTAAGAACTTCTCTACATAATAAGGTTCAGATAAACACTGACGATATTAAGATACATGCCGTATACAGTGAAGAAAGCTGTTCCAGAATACGTTCCGCCTATCAGACTAACTGACTGGACTTATAAATGGGACCTTCCGATTTTCATTAAGAAATCGATCACCTTTCACTTAGGTGAAGGTAACGCTGAGTATGAACTCAACAGTATAACAAAGAAGATTTGCAGTTTTGTAGAAGATTTAGGCGTCGACGAGGATGACAACCTTAGCTTTGCTAAGAACACAAACCACGTTGTAAGTAAAGCTTAGTCGGGACTATCTGCGCTCTAGGAGCACTGATTTCATTCCCGAAGACTCTCGCACGTTTACTTAGTTGGTCTTTTCCCCATTCCATTTACTGTTCTTAAATCTGGAAAATTCTTAACACGAAGCTTAAAGTCAAAGTTCGGAAGGTTGTCGTTTGCCTTCACTTTCTTTAAAAGACGTTTTTCAAACATTATCAAATTTTATCTAGTTATAATGCTTGATTACAAAGACTCTGCATGAAGAGTTCGAACCATAGACGCGTGCCTTCTGATCCTATCATTTGTTTCCTAATTCATCGAACTAATTCAAACTAGGAACCTAGGATTTATTGATGGTTCAGATCAACTAGTGAAAGGGAGGCGGTTTTAACTTGCAATACCCACAACTAAAACGCCAAAACCACCATTTAGCCGTTTAGCCACCAATAACTTTGTACACAGATACACGAGATTTTTGCAACTGCAACCTGATTATGTGATCAAGGCCGATAACTGTAGAGTTGTCGAAACTAAGCTAAGCTCATTCAACCTTTCTCGAGGGTTTGATGTAGAAGTATGATTTTCTAGGCTATTATAATTTATTTCTATCACTTTCAGCTCATTCCTCTGTTACGTACGTTTAACTCTAACTTCCTTCTAGGTTTTATAAAATCACATTCTTAGCCAATAATGTAATTTTAATTAGTAGTTATTCTTTACGAGCTGATAAACAAGTCTTCCTATCTTGCTTTGTTAAATGAATATGTTTTTTCTAATTAAAATGGTTTTTTAATTTTCTTCTGAATTTTTTTTTGAAACTGATGTATGATATATGTAGAAACATTATTGCTTTTCTAGAGAAGGTCTAGAAAGTTGTAGACCATTCTCGCCCTTACTGTCCATGCAGCCCTCGATATAACAACAACTTCACATCCCATCTCTAATATCATAGTCCCAGCGGCAAATTTTTATCTTCTCTGCTTTTTCTACTTTATTGCTACCTTCTCTATTGCATTGTGGCAAAAGCTATGATCCAACAAGACGACTTTGTGTGTGTTTGACCATTCAGCTGTGCATTAAGCTCCTTTGGTGGTCTCGTATGTAAAAACCTCTTCTCAACAAATGATATTCTCATCCGGAGTTTCCACACAAAAAAAAAACAACCGTGAGCAGTTGATAGTTCTCCGACTCCACTCCTGTCACTTCGCATCATCCGCTTGGTCATCCTAGTACTGAATCTCCGGTTTGGTACGATCAACAGTCATATCCTTCGCTCCAGGAAAAGATTCTCTGCATTGAAAGAAGCTGAAACGGAGGTACACTTTGACATAACCGAGTTACACAGTGAATCAAGAAAAGGGTATGTAGTTCTAAACCTTCGGCTAAGCTTTCATTTTTGGATTTAGCAAGTTCCTGGTTAGTAAGAAACGGATAAGTTGCTGCACTTTTCAATCCTTTCCAACAGACTCTTTTATATCGATATCTCCACGAAAAACGGCCGCTTTCGCATAAGCATTCGGACCAACAACCGGCCATGATGATAACGTATTTCTATCGAAGTGTTTCCGAAGTATTTCGACCCCGTTTCAAAAGTTGTCTACAAAATATATATTTCACGATTTCATGTTTCAGGAATTGGTCTCTTGAGAATTTAATGCCAAAGTTGGATGTGGAGAAGTGGGAGGGAAATATATAAAGCCATATGGTCTATGAATACGACAACAGAAGAGAAAACATTCTCACCAGTTTCTGTTTGGAGAGTGAACTCTAGTTCACAGATAACCGCCCTCCCAAAAGGCGTTTCCAAAAAAATGAGTATCGATAACTCCAAGTATGTAGAAGAAAAATGTTATTGACTTTGTATTATCGACGAACTCTCCATTTTCCTTGACGCAGACATTATCGGTTGATTCAAATTTTAAAGTTGCCATGGGCTCGTCAAATCAAAAACCCGCTGTATCTTCTCGATTTCCCTACCTTCCAAAAAACCACAAGTGCAAGACTTCCGTTCTACTTTGAAATAGCACGCAACTGATGTTTATCTTAGGTAATTACGTAATGTGTAGCGGTTGTAGTGGGTGTAGTGTAGCGGTTAGAGGTTCCGCTTCCTGCACAATCGATCGGAGGTTCGAATCCGCCCTAGCGTTCAGCAAGCCTTTCATCCCTCCGGGGTCGATAAATTGGTAGCAGACTTTTCTGGGAGGATAAAAACACTGACATAACACATCGGCTAGCCACCGCAAGTCACTGTATAGGTCAGTTACACGTTCGTGAACCTCAAACGATTCTGAATTGAAGTGAACGTGGAGGCGCACTTTATCCTTTATCTCTTAATTATGTAATTATGTAATTATGAGCGACTGAAAACAAAAATTAACCTAGCCGCTAGTGTTGGCACATTAGGAAAAAACAAAAGTTTATATTTCTCCATCCCATATTTTTGATATGACACGGCTATGTAAAATCCGACATTGACTTTTACACCAACAGTCTGTCAGAAACCCTGTGGAATTTCCAGTAATGCACTGCGGCTCTCTTTGAAACTTGACATCGAACAAAAACATCAGACGCGATGACATCAAGCAATCTTCTGAAGTGTTAGGCTTCGAAAAGCTCTGCAGACAAGCCAAATGCTCGCAAGAACATTGACACAACCAACAAAAGAAGATGGCTTAATCGCGAGGTCGCCTGCTAACGTCACAGAAGCAGTTGAAGAATTCTATAACCAATTATTCTCTTCAAGAGGATTATCTGCATCAATACCATCGCATCATGTCAATAACTGTTAAAATGCTAATGAGTGGATACGATGTGTTTAAAGGTTGTGCTACCAAACTTTTTAACAATCTTCTCTCAGTACTATTGTTGTTTTTGTTATTTGAGGGGAACAACTTGATATCAACAACTGCTCTTCAAATGTACTATTGTCAATCATATATAAATAATTTACTGTAAACCATTTGGTTTCATCAGTTCACAAAGAAAATCGCTCTCTTAATAATCAACCATTCTTTTAAAGAAGCCAGCTTCCGTCGCAACATTGCCAGATAGAGAAGAGCCTTGAGTATAGTTTTCCACTGTACATAGCATTCTTCGACAGCTCGAGATCGTTCGACTCTATGGAATATGACATGATCTGGACATCTCTACGTTCACAACTAATCCATCCATAGATTATTCATCTTCTGTCGAACATCTACACATTTGCTACTGTAACATTCAAAGTATGTGGCCACCAAATTACTATCCACGCTAGAAGAGGTGTTCGACAGGGAGACCCCATCTCCTCCGGATCTCTTTACTGCCATTCTGGACACCGTCTTCCGTAGAAAACAGAATAATGAACACAAATGGGAGTCGTTTCAAACAGTCTCAAGTACGCTGATAAGATTGTTCTTTTCGTACATGAACAACAAGAAGTCCGTCCAATGCTTTAAAAAATCAGCAATAAAAGTCAAGTTATGGGAATGAAAACGAATTCCTCTAAGACAGTTATCATGACCTATTCTGAAGAAGTACTGGTCTTCACTGATGGACCTCCTATAAACTACTACAACATCTATAAACATCAACAATTTCGTTCATCATGGCGAATAGATATCTTTTGACAGAAATCTGATAGAGCAACTGAGATAAATAGAAAAATTCGTTGCTGTTGGAACACGGTCAACAGATCCCATGCACGTTTCGCTAACAGAAGATTTCTAATGAGGTTAAAACGTAGGCTTCATGCAAAACGTGTGGAAAGTTTGTACAAACTCATTTATTGCTGTGAGAAATCGGCAACAAGAAGTAAGAATATCCTACAGATGGGTCAATGACAAACAAAGGAAAAATGCTATCATCTTCCTGCTCATCGTACGAATGTGTGGTTGGAAAATACTGTAAAACTCCTAGGCAGCAGAGGAAGAGCAACCGAAGAAAATTGGACTTGGGCCAGAAAGATGTATGCTGCAAAAGACAACCGATGGACGAAGATGCCGGACGACGGCCGCGGATTCGAAAGCGACAAGTTGGGCGATCAAAAACGAGACGGGAAACATGATGGTCCGTATGGGAATTTGAGAAATATAAATGCGAACCGCCACTACTAATGGGACCAGATGGAGAAGAGGCATGCAACGACACATTGTAACGTTATGATGTCGACCAATAAATAAGTAAATAAATACTATCATCCTTCAGAAAGCTGAGAATATTGTGAATATTCATTTGAACTTCAAGTAACGATGTGGGCTCAGAGTTCTTCTATTTTTTTTCATCTTTTGAATGGTCCTCTTACCGACATGAAGACCAATTAATCATTTTTCATTAATCTGCTTACGAAAAAGCAACAGTTACCTGATATTGCGTTTAATTATGCAATCGAAAAATTCAATCGAAAAATTCAATACACGTCTCATTAACAAATATAACAATTTATTTGCACTCTTTTGAAGAGATCGCTGTATGAATAGTTGTACTATTATTTCTCATCGTGTCTGATTCATAGTTCAGAATCATAGAGGAGCTAACGAGGCCATCAACAGGAACTCATCTTCCCTCTTTCACATTTCATTACTATTGCTGGTTGTCCTCATGTTGCACTCCATCAGTTCTACCCCGAACTATCTCGTAATAACTGTCTGCTTCTTCTTTACTGCAGCAGTATTTATGCAGTTGGTCGTAGGCGCAGCGGTCGGTACAACACTTTTCGGCAATTCCTGCCACTTGTCCGTCCATTGTGTGGTCTGAAATTTAAAATAGAAAGGGGAAAATTGTGGTATGTGACGTGGAAGACGTAGCTCAATGGTATGATGTAATTTATGGTAGTAGTGGTAGTCTGTATATTTTTTGTTTGTTCGTATTTATATGTATATCTTTATTGTAAGAAAAGGAGAGAAATCCACAAAAGAATAGGTAGATTACGAGTATGAGCGTGATCACACTCAATTCATCCAGCTGTGCTGAAAAATGTGAAAAACGGACTCCACTATGAATTTTTCCTATAAACCGTCTTATGACTAGCCACCCTCGTGCACGTACCGCATCTTTGAGCGTGCGAACCGAAAATCAATCAAGTTCCCTCAGTAGCTTATTCAGGCAGTCTACCCTGCTGTTTTGAGGACGATTAGGAGAGAATTGAGTGTGAATACGCCTATAGTCGTTATCTACTCCCCTAACATCCTTTTTCAAGGAGAGAAGCCAAAATTGTCAATTTTGTAGTATGCTGCCTTTAAATTTAACACTTAGACACAGTGGTCTTACACGGATGTGCAAGACTAAGTTATCGCGACGCGTTTGTCGCAACGCGAGTTCTTTCTTAGCTTGTCGCACGCGTACTTTTCCCTATCCCCTACTCTAATTGAAAGCGCATCACCTGCGTACGGTTGAACACATTTGGGACAGAGCAGAGCTCGGAACGTACCATCGTAGTCAGATAAGCCAGCATAACATGCTGAAACCTCTCCCGCACGGGTGCACATCTTCTCCATGATCATAGACAGGCGTTTGCCACACATTCGAATCAGAAGTCCTCCATCCACTACGCAAATGAACGCAATTACGACCATCAAACATACAGACGGCTGCATTGTTTTTACCCTGACAAATAAGTCAGAATGATACAGGATAGATGAGAGCGTTTTGTTTTGTATCTCAAAAATGGAACCCGACGAAGTTTGTTCACGAACAGTCTACTAATTTCATTGAAGTTCGTAGTTTGCAGAAAAGTGAAAGGAATCAAAAGACGTGAAAATGAGTAACAGGGAAAGTAAAATCTTATTTAGGATAAAGGCATCACCCAACGAATCTGGGGTGGTGCGGGTTTCAGGTGGGTTATGCCTACACGGTGTCGTAGATTATGGGGAGGAGGTCTTACTCCAGATACGAAATTAAACACATGCAACAGGAGAACCGTCGGCTGAAAGAGAACAGTACGAATTTAATGCAGTGTCCACAATGCGAATTTAAAGGCGTCACCTCTGAGGTGGTGCCGGTTTCAGATGAGTTATGCCTATACGAGGGCGTAGATTATGGGGATGAGGGTGATTCCGTCCATTTTTTTCTAATTGCCGTAAAAAACGGCCCGGAAGATGCGGCGCGTGCACAAGGCTGGCGCGCTCCAATCAAACTCGTCGTAGAAAATAGCGCTCCGGGACGCTCGAAACCGCATCTTTCAGGTCGTTTTTCACGGCAATTAGAAAGAAATGCACAGAATCACCCTTTTCTCCATAATCTACGACTCCGTATAGGCGTAACCTACCTGAAACCCGCACCACCATAGATCCGTGGGGTGATGCCTTTAAGTCTTCTGTGATTCCGCAACCGTACGAAGGTGCATCTTGACGATCTCATATAGGAGGGTTGAAGAAAAACAAAAAAGTGAGGAAAGATTTCCAACGGATACAAATAGTAGCATCTAAAAGAGCATTCATACATCTATTCAATACGTTTCTGAAACACTCGTCTGTTCGTGTTTTTAAGAGGAGAATGGGTATCGTAGCTGATATGACATCTTCTTCTGAATAAACCTCACTTTTTACGAAATTCTACTGACCTATGTGTGTAATGTAGATTTTGTCTAATGGGAATCTGAAACACCTGATTTGCATATTTGTGCTTCGAAATATGCAGATCCAGAATGAGCAAATCCGTGAACGTAAATAGTCTTACCCTTTGTAAACTGATTACTGAATTCCGACATCAGAGTGTATGTTTCCAACAACTAATCATGTTGACTGACTACAAAACTCATGTTTGGGGGTCAGTTTGACGCAAAACTAAAGGAATACTTCTGAATCTGATTGAAAATATAGTTTCTAATTTCTAAAATGGTAACATACGCATTTATGGCTTGCTTAAAAAAATTGTTTCGTACTATAGATTTGATATTCGACTAATTACCTACTATCGATTCAGTTTAGCGAAATAAGTGGTTGATGATGTTGAATTGACAAATTTGATTTGATTGACAGATTGAAAGACAAAGAAAACATTGCGAAAGAATGGAAACGAAGCACTGAGAAATATTTCCAAGTGTCAATTTTACAATTAAAAATCGTCATCACGTTTCTCCTACATTACTGCAGAGCGCCTGCTGAGAAACTTAGCACCTTACTTGATTTTCGTGCACTGCTTTCTTCACGGAACAAAAAGAACACCACTTTGGTCATCTTGTAAACACTACACATATAATGTCCAGGATACTGAAGCCGTTTTACCTACGTGTTCCTTTAGAGGCACAAAATGAGTGTTCTACTTGCAATTTGAGCGACCAGGCATCATTCCACCCTCCCGGCTTCAATTTTGAGATAGAAAGTCGGTCGTTAGAATGGAAAGAACAAATCTACGAGCCTAACAACAACCTGTCAGACAGAATATCCTTAATATGGTTCGGGTAATGCTCAAGCTTCAAAGAAAAAGGATATGGGGCTTATAAACTCCAAATCTCCTTCTCTTTTACCTCAATTTCTAATGTAGCCTGTTTCTAAGTGGGAGCAGTTTTTAGCAGAAGAGTATTATAGTAATTTTCTTTGCTCAACAGAAATTCCATTGTTTCTAATGCAATGGAACGTAAACGAACCTTCAAGAGGTTAGAATTCAAACATGAAAGATGTTTCGATAATAATGTCTTGTGTTCTAATGGAAACAAAAGCGCAAGCATTACAAAGACACAACACATGAGCCCTCATATAAAACTCGACTTTAAAGACGATGAAGAGCGATGAACTGTGCGACGACACGACCGCTTATCGTTGTATACTGTGGTCTTCTGTCATGTGTAAGGTTCGGCGAAATGTAGCGATTGTCTGCGATCAGCCGATGAGATCATCCGTAACTCACATGACTAAAACATGAATAAATCTCACGTTAAATTACGAGAGAAATACGTTTTGATACGTCCCTAATTTATCGATCGAGTTATGATGAAGTCTTGTGCTTTACTGAAGAAAGTGGAAAATAATTCAAACTATAACGTTTTTTGCCAGAACTGTGAATGATTATATCTATTTCCCATGGTCAATCAGGAATTTTAGTCAATTTTTTCATCTCTGAATTATTTTTTTGATCCTGGACGACCACAGCACAGTTACACCCTCATAAAACCCTCGGGGTCTCAGCCACAGGATCTGACTAAGTACCATAGTGGATCTCAAACAAGTACCGGCACTAGTCCATACCAACGAGGTTAGTCAGTGTTCATCTGAAAATAGGTAAATCCCAAAGCCAGTCACTACGTAACCTGTACCTGTACCTGCTCGATGCTTCAGGCTACACGACCTCAGGTACGTATCATAATGCAAAAGATGACAAACGTGTAGAACACCGCTGTTTGCCTTTTCTCTAAGTGAACTTTTAGTATTTAAAGGAGCCCGTACAAACTCTTGGTTTGAATAGGCATCCTTTCCTTACCGGTAGGCCTCACGAGAGGCTGATCTGGAAGAGGGCCGTCTATGAAGAAGCGAAGGGATTTATTCTTTTCAATTTACAGCCTCTATTCGTGCTTTTACAGATTTTAGGCAGCTAACTCACTAGTCTTGTTGTTCCTCGTCTATTTTACTGATTATTACGACAGCAACTTTTCAGGAAGTCGGAAGGAACGTTGATCAATATTATTATATTTGCTCATGGCACAGAAAGGGAACATTTCCGTTATGACAGAGATAGAAGTACAAATTTTGGCAAGTAGACAATGCTCAGGATAAAATAGTCTATAAGCTTTTCTCAGGTATGATTTGTATTACATTTGATTTTCAATATAATTACTCCAGATTAATGAAGTATTTGATTGCCATGTAGACGTCAATGATAACGATCTCACGAACACCAAAAGAGATGCTCTTATAGACATTTTACCAAAAGAAGCATTTATTCAACGCGGTTTTATTTGAAAGATATGATCTAGTGCAAAAGCCGCAGATGTTCCAAAGAAATTAGACGTTACGGAATAGTGAAGGAGTTAAATTTCGCCAATATTTTGTTGGAAGAACAAATCACGTGAGATATTTACTTCGTATCAAAGGAGACGACAGTATTTTTCCTGATAGAAAAATCAACTACATTGAAAACCAGATAATGACTGGTAGAGCATTACGAACACTTTGAAGATTTTTTAACAGCTTACAAATAGTTATGAGGATTTTATCATATCAGTTCTTTACTATATTATCATTTTCGTACTCATTCCTTGTCATATCATTATTTTATACCATTACCTACTCTATACTTATGTTAATTCTTTTTGCTAAATTAGTACAGGAAGCTCTACTGTGAAATAAAAAGGGACCCTTAGGAACTACAAAGGATGAGTAGATTGCAACTAATTAGCTACAAATTTCAATGACTGATTGCTGCTTTAAAAAATACTAAATTCTTATGACTTTGGAAGAAATTTAATAATTAAAGAATTAGTCCCCTAACATAATGCACACACAAGCTGTACATATAATATTACGTGATAGAATCTACACGATACTTAGGGTGCTTCTCACCGTTGTCATTTGAGTTTACTTTTTATCTATTTTCTCTCAAATAATGCAAGACAAGTGCACGAGAAAACGGTTTTATTTTCATGTGAACAACGGAATACATATCATTTTATTATTTGCTGAAAAAAGTGTGAAACTACATATTGTTGCACACGTATGAATGAATGTTTTGTGCGCGATCTCAATGATAAAACATAGAGAAGATGATCTGAACAAATCGTGAGGACAAAGTTCTTGCCGATAGAAAAACAATATTGAAATTATGACGCCACACATTTAAATAAAACTGTAGAAAGATGAGTTTAACACGAATAAAATAGTGATAGAATATTAATAAAACCTTGACAACATCGCGGCCATGTTATGAATCACTGCATTCAAAGGGTCTTACTAGTGTTTTTTTTTCATTTTAAGATTCTAAACCGTACATCATTTTGGCATTATTGGGCAGGATTCCCGTTATAATGTCCATTACTCTTAGCGACATGATCTCCCTAAATAAATGTTTTATTCCACATTTTCTGTCGCGTTGTTTTGTCTAGTATTTAGAAAGCATTGATGTGCTAATATTAATGTTTGATTAGTTGCTTTTTTATTATTATTTTATGTCCAAGCAAGGAGTAATTCGAAGAAAGATCTTTCGCTTCTGGCTCCACAAATATCTACCATATAGGACAGATGCATTGTACTTAACAGAAGTAGGATTGATGTCGAACGAAAAGATCATCTGAAAAAATTCGGACGAGGATTGAGTCGATCTATATCCATCTTTTCCTTTTTTACAGTCGATGTGAACAATCCTTTTATAACCCCAAATTATCAGAATTTAGAACACAAACTTTGCTACATTAAATATTCTCCTACTTAAGGGCATCACTCCACGAATCTGAGGTGGTACGGATTTCAGGTGGAGTATTCGTATACGGGATGGGAGACTATGGAGAGGGGGGTGATTCCGTCCATTTCTTCCTGATTGCCGTAAAAAACGGCTCAGAAAATGCGGCTTCGGGCGTTCTGGCGCACTATTTTCTACAAGGAGTTCGACTGCAGCGCGCCAGCCTTGTACGGCGCCGCATCTTCTGGGCCGTTTTTTACGGCAATTAGGAAGAAATGGACGGAATCACTCCCCTCTCCATAGTCTCCCATCCCGTATACGAATACTCCACCTGAAATCTGCACCACCTCAAATTCGTGGGGTGATGCCTTTAATCCAAGGACCATAACCGTTTCTCTTTTCTCTCTTTTTTGTTTCTTTCTTGATCACTTCTCGCTCTATGAGGATAAGATAAATTCGTCAGTTTTATTACCAGTTAATCATTTATTATACGCACTTAACTGCCAACAAATTCTCAAATAACAAGGGACGATATAAGAGAAGAGAACTAATTATGGTCCTACATATGCACCACTGACAGATTACTAATATGTCTACTGTTCGTCCACCTAGGAAATGTCAGCCTACAAATACAAATACTCTACGAGAACGAGCCAATATTCACAAGGACAGGGAAAAGGAGAAAGACATGAAGTTCCGATATCCTATCCTAAAATTTTTCCGATATCCTTAAGTTTTAATATACCACATAACAAATTTTATCCTCATTATACAATAAGCCTGTGCAATTCTCCCATGTGTCATTGTTAATCTTCAAATCTCTAGCACTGTGAAACAAAGAATGTAACAATGAGTTATCTTTTGTGAATAATCCTGAGAGCAAAAATTTGATGTTTTTCATAAGTTTTAAGCCATTCGTAGATTAATGCATGGAAAAAATATGCCTATTAATAGAGTATAGTCATGAGACTTGCTATTTTTCTATTTCATTGTAATACTACAATTAATATAAATATTTCATTAGTTACTTATTTATTATTATTTCATTATTATTTATTATTTATCAATTTATTTTTTTTTATTACTTGAATTATTTATTAGATGCACTTGTGCTAATATTGCAAATTTCTGATAATTTTGCTCTTTACAGCGCTGTGCAGAGTCTGATAGTACATACCTTACCAAAAATGAAATCAATTTCAGCACATTTAGAGATGTTTTACAAATTAACTGTATATTTATTTATTATTTACGTACTTTTGTTGAGGAACATTCTTCAGAAAACAAGTATCGCTTAGAGTATTTCAATTTACGAGACCACTAGTAAATACACATCTCTCTAGAGACTATGCTCATATTTTAATTATGATTTCCAACAAAAACAAATTTCTCCCTTTTTATTTTTTTAGAAAAACTATGATTTGTGATATCAGGAATAGCTAACCGCTTTCCACTTTTCACTTCTACTGTTCCTACCAAAATGTCTCGGTTAAATGAATCAGACAAAATAAATTCGAAAACTTAAAATAGTTCCCTCTTATGCATGTTAAGTGCATGCATGCATGGATATATTTTCAAGGATCCGCGATGTCTTATTGCGATCACTAAACAAACAAAATTATTTGAAAGATTACTGCTTATTTTAGAGGTCTTTTTTAAATATCGCTGCATTAAATTATATTTTGGAAAAAAATTCCGTGGAAAATGTAAAATTAATTACTTCGATAAGAAACATGCGAAAATTCTGGTTTTTTTTCGAAAAACGTATCAAAAACAGTGGTAAATTCGGTTGTAAAAAACGAAAACTTTGCATTCATCAACGTCGATCAATTTTCATTTGATGGTCGAATAACTTCTTTTACTTCTCTAAAAAGCTTAGAGAAATTCCTTGAGAACATTCAAAAAAAAACTTTGTGCTTAGTATCTAAGCAGATGCGTGAAAGCGCTTTTCATCCGCAACCTCACTACAAACCAACCACCACAATCGAGCGATTAAAGTCTCTGGCGTGCCATTCCGCTTGGGATGCACCAACGCGTTCGGTTTTCAATTCATAATCGTTTAAGGTTCACGAACGCACACACGGAATAAGGTATAAATTAAGTGGACCAACCGCTATATAAAGTAGGTATTTTCATCCTCCCGAACAAGTCTGGTACCAACTTATCAGATGGAAAGCTTGATCGACTTTAGAGCGGTTTCGAACCCTCGACAGTCGAAGACAAAATTCTTAGCAACTGCGCTACAGAAACCTAAATGAGCATTAACCAAAAGGAATTTCCAATGTTTTTAAGAAAACTCTAGAAATTTCGCAAACGAACTAAATAGTAGAGCTTATGTTGGAATTATGAGAAAATTGGAATCCAGTCCATTATATCCGTCACGCATATCAATTTTAAAAAAGAAATGTACACGTAGAAAGATGGATTGAGATTGGAGTGAGATTTGAACGAGAGCTCGTTGAGCTCATAAAGTAACATAAGGTAGAAATCTTTCCTACATCTATCGTATTATGGCTGTTGGAAGTTCCTCGCACTCTCTGCCACATCACAGCTCAAAAATGAATTTAAAAAGTAGAAATAATGCTTACTTATTTCAGCGACACAAAAAGATCCATCCCAATTTTTCCTTAGTTTTTAGGTTGAACGCAGATCCTATGGATCTTTTTTTATTAGCAAGAACAATTGCTGTGATGTATTGAGACCCTGATCCAAAGTGCTCCAAAGACATCCATAGAATCACGTTGTTTATCGTTTATTTGGAACAAATATTCAACCAAACAAAAAATTCATTTGCAATATTCGCTCAATAACTTTATGGTCATCATACATTTAATATGGGTGTTTTTCTAGAAGGTTCTGTATTGTGCTCTGATGTTGTAACACAAGTTTAGTCGAATCAGTAGTACGAGTATTGCACAGGGATTTTCGGTTGCTCCCGTTCGAAGTAGAGACCATCTGTTTCACCTGGCCCGAACGACTCACCTATAATTATGAATTAGTAAGTATTGTAATTAAAATTTATTAACACACTGTTATCTGAGTCGTAGATTCGAAAATAGTAACGATTACCTAAGAAAACGTTGTCAGACACGTCACCTCGTTTTCCGAAGCGTACCAACGAGTTTCGCATAGCCTTCTTCGCAGGTCGCAGCCTGTTAAGCCATCAATTTTTATTCGACACACATTTATTTCTGATTCATCGATAAACTACCGTACACAGTTATAGCTTGAAATAAACCAAACATCCATGAGCCCCATCACTGCAGGCCATTTACACAAAATGGCACTCTTCCATATGTTCAAATTAGCTCGTTGCTTTTTCCAGTGAAAAACATATCACAAAATCCTATGTCGTTTTTGGAACCTTAGCTAGAATTTGAAAACCTTGTTTTTACTAGTAATTTTTTCGGTAAACATATGCTGCTTTTGACAGTTCAAATCTTTCTACCAAATACTGAAACTGATAGGCAAGATAGGCAAGCATAGCTCTTTGTTCACACGATTGTCAGTCAGAAAAATCTAAAAAACAAATTATGTTTTTCGTCTAGCATTTGCGGATGAAGGGAAAGATAGCGTTGCCTTTTTGAGGTTGCTTTTTTTCCTTTTGAGCTGGGTGTTTTTTTCCTCTCCAAAGAATGGGTTCAAGTTAATAAGTCACAAAGGTGTAGAATGAATGTTATTCAACGTCTACTTTCATGCAGATCCTGTAAAAGCAACAGGAGAAGCTAGTCTGAGATTTTCTTGCAAAACATATGGATTTATGTGTTATATATCGAATGTCATGGATAATAAGCTAGGTAAAACCGTCTATTCAGATTAAATGAGATGATTTCTGCAACAACTGCTCTTCATGCCAGTCCTAATATCGCATTTTTACGTTTTTCTCTATCAGATCTGAAAGGTTACTGTAATTCCAGGATTTAGTGAAAAACGAGTACTCATTTATTTGCAATTCTCTTTCCTAAAACATTCTCCGCAAAATCATACAATCCCCGAAGGACATTTTGAAAATGAAACGAGTGCGAAATTCGCCAGCTATCAATCAGACTACGAGAGAGAATTTTCGAAACTTCGGATAGTGCTATATATAGCTATAATTCAGATAGGGTTTATTCATATCACAACTGTTTATCCCAAAAATATGTGGAAGACGGATTTCACTTTTGAATGAATATTGCTAAACAAAAGCTTCTTTTTTTTCTTTCTCAAAAAAAAATCAGATACGTGACGTTACATCATCATATACATCCAAGAAAAAAAGTGACGAAGATTAATGGATTCTAGGAAATATCAAATGTCATCCTGGTTTTTGTTTTGTCGAAAGCACATTGTTAGAAAAAAAAAGACTTGGCCGAGGATCAGGAAGCCGATTCACAGAATACCTTAGTAGATTTCCATCAGAAAAGCACTGCTTAAAATATAAGGAATGCATAAAGGAAATATCTATCCGTCGTAAGAATAAATAACGGAATGTACTAGTTACCATACCAGTCAAATGACGGCCATATTTCATCTTCTATAAAATTGTCAGAATTCTGGATAGATCAGCATACGTCATGCACTTTGAAATAGATTAGTGCAGAAATTTGTCTGCAATGTAAAGTTAACTACTTTGTCGAAAAATTTGGTGACTCCTATTACCTGTAAGGTTACGTATGTGGTAAAAAAAGAGTTTAACTAACAAGCTACTGTTACTAAAAGATTTTCCTCCTGTTTTGTTTCATCATTTTTTACGGTGAAAAAAAAATCGCAAACCTTGGAAGAGCAGCGTCCACGATAAGAATGGTGAATAAAAGGGTGAAGACGATGGAGCGGGCGAGCATAGCTGCGTTCAGAATGTTCGTGGACGTACCCCGCCTTCAATCGTCGACGACTCCCTTTCACATCCCACCCACCAGCAGCTACTGGAATGAGCAAATACGAGCAAAACATACACATAAAAAATTATTTTATATCAAAAAATGGAGACGAACCTATAAACTTTAAGTCAAGAACGTTCTAAAACCAGATGCGACTGCGTTCAGTCGCTGTTGATTCAAAGCGTTTCTTGGTGAGTTTCTGAATAAGATTGCTTCAAAATTATGTATTTTCGAATGGAAGAGAGACGATCAAGAAAATTTCTTTTTCTAAGGATACAGGGCAGATGTGGCTGTTAAGTGTTTGCAGGTTTTAGAAATTATAAAGTGCACAAATTTTGTAACTTCCAGAAAGACTGAAGACATTGCTCACATCTTTCTAATCTCTCAGAATCAAAATTTAAGCTACTGCTTATCGTAATGATTTCGAACTAGTTACATTTTACTGTTTGTTTACACATTTTTATTGTTTACACACTACATAAAACATAGTATACGTCTTTGTACACATAAGAGGAGAATTGAGGTGAGATGGAAAGAAAGCAAAAAAAAATCCACTAATAGCTCAAAAATATCTACGCTCAACGCTGTGAATGTTGTGAACTGGTGGATACTTTTAAATTTTAAGACGGATGAAATGGCTGGGGTGCAACCATTTTTACAATTACAAGTAAAAAATTGATGTTTGACAGAACTTCACCTCGGTGAACAGGTGTTCTTTGAGTTTACATTACATCAACTATATCAAACATAGTATCTACGCATGTATATCAATTAAAAACCATTCGAAAAAAGTATAATTCTTCAAAACGGGGCGACAGGATGATGATTCACAATAGCTTGCTTGAATTAGAACAGAATAGATGTCAAAGTTGTGTGTTTTTTTTACAAGGATAGAAATTTTGAAAAATGTCCTCCTAAGGTTAGTGAGAAAAAAAAAACTGAAAGAAGCATTGAAACTAGACTTGCCATTTCCTGAATGAGACATTCCTTAATCCAGGAAAGATATCCATAAGTTAAGGAACGTTGTTTCAGTGGCATACACACACGTATATAACTGGTTAAACCCACACATATGTAATTTGCCAAGTTCCATATTTTTAGCAGCGATTGGTACTGCTAATATCTTTTAATTTTTCTAATAGAAATGTTTTTCATATGCATAATTTGTAATTTTAAGATTAAATATAGAAAACAGTGGAAGTTTACGAGCTTTTTGTTTTATTTTTTTTTTCGAGATTTTTCCAAAAGGAGTTAGAGACCATCCACATATCGTTTGCTATAAATCGAGACTAGAGGAAACATCTTTGCCAAATTTGAAATATGGCTTCAAAATTTATCGCAGTTCTGATTAAAATCTAGATTAGAATCGAAATCTGGTCTTTATAGCTTTTTTTTAAAGGATTTCAAAAGATTTGGGAGACTTTTGCGATTTGAAATCTCATAACTTTCAACTCGAGTTTTCTTTCCCAACGATTAGGATGTTTGCACCTTCCTACGAGCGAAGGGACTAACGATATGAGGATTCACATTCAATTCTTCTGCAACCAATAAATCTCTTGAAATGGGAATCACCAGAACTCGCATGTAGAAATAAAACAGCATTAGAGGAACCATTGATGATTCCCGGTGACGTAAAAACATTGTCCCGGTGTCATATTCATATCATTACTAATACCTAATTGAATCCGTTACTGCATCAGATGTATCTTCATTTTTTCTTCGTCATTGAAAACTTGCACTCTGATTAACAGTTATGGGTAGATTTTGAAATTAGGTTATAGTTTAAGCCAGTATATCACATAATGGGTAGGATATATGTAAGGTACGTAGGGTTCATGCCAATAAACGTAGTTCTTGTCAATTCAATTAAAAATGCCGAAGAAATGCATGAGAAACAGGCATGGTTGCACCAGACCACTCTACGAAGCAACTCCTTACGCGACAGAACAAGAACAGTTTCGTTGTCGCCCAACGTCCGCAATCCATCTATTATAAGTTGAAAGAGCAGCAGAAACTTCCTTATCTGCACAACTACAGACATGTTGCGAATTCTCTCTACCCGTAAAAAGACGCATTGTTGGGGGTCACCGGTGCAACAGATGCTGTTTCATAGACTTTTCAGGACTACTGGTGGGGATAAAGCGGGATCACTTTTTTTTCATAAACTACACTTCTCCCCTACGATGAAACCCTCAACATCATCGTTTTCGCCATTAAATCCTTCATGTTCTCTAAAAATGGAAAAATCCTTATAACTCAGATCCAGATTCGCATTCACTAAGATATGCAAGCTGTTAGCTTTCATGTGTACACTTCGACTGCAGGTATATGCATCCTTAGGACACGCTTTTTTTCAGGACAATGGAATATCTGGATAAGTGAACGTCGTCATATACAGAAAACTAAAGAATAAGGGCAGGGTTATACCCAATGAAAATGTAAATTCTGTTGAAGAATGTAATGCTCATTTGTTCATACTCATTTTACACATTATGCTGCTTCCGATGACTCCTCTTGAAGGGCGATCAAAAACCACCCACGCAAGGTCAAACCATTCACTTTACCGCAACAAGGGTATAAACAGGCAAAGTGCAGAAACGAGTCAGCATAGAAATTAGCAATTGTGACGATGTAATCGGGATCAAATAAGTTCAACCGGACTCGTGCATTGCGTCTGCCGCTCCTCCTCTTCTTGCCATCCCCACAATCCCTAAAGCCATCACAACAAGAAATTGAAGACGTTGAGAATTCTCCATGAAAAGATAGGGTTGGGGATGTAGATCACGAGTATGAGGGTGACAACGCCTAGCTTCCCCAAGATCCTGAAAAACGGCGTAGTCGATCGAATTTCTGTACGTGACACCGAACAACGGATCATGTATTCAAGCGCAAGCTACATGTGTACTAGCGAGCACGAGAAATAGCGTCTGCAGCTTACTGTATGTCCACTCGGTCGTAGACGTGCCTGCAGTTGAATGCGTTGTTAGATGCGTCGTAGGAAAATTCGGTCAATAAGGCTACTTCCCATGCAGGTATGCTATTTTTTAGCACAATTAGGGCGTACTGAGCGTGATACCACTGATCCTCCCGATCTACAAGTTCTAACTTAGTTCTTCCTGGAAAGACCCCCAACATCGTCAGTTTCATGGTATTTTCCTTTCAGCTGTACCTTGCCCTAATCGAAAACGTATAGCGTTAATTAAGGTGAACACTGTCAGTGCACATTACGTATAATTTCTAGAATACTCCTGAATACTTTTTAATTTCTACTGTTCAAACAAAACGTTGCGACAAATAATGAATTATTTCATCAACTGTTGTTTCAATATTTTAGAAGTTTTTTTCTTATTTTTAAGGCATATTACTGTCAATGATTTAAAGTAAAATGAGTAAATTTTAGAACCAAAATTGGGATAACGCTTCTCAGTAAGATGTTAGATAACAATCATGACATAAACGATGATGTTCACGGTCTCGAAGACAACAACGTTTAATGCTGATAGTCCTTGTTCCTTCTAAAAGAGTTATACGTAAACAAATGCCGCTTTCTTAAAACAATGTAAAAATCCCAGTTGCTAACAACTACCAAGAAATTCAAAATCTTTCGGATCTCCAGATTTTCAAAGTGCTAAATATTTCATTAATTATTTTAATAGCGTCATGCATTTGAACATGTTCACTGGAATTGAGATGATCCAGGCGTAAACACCCGAATAAATTCTCTTTTACGTTAAAAATGGGAGTAGATCGTTTGATTAACACTAATGAAATGCATCAATGTGGGATTCACTGGCCATAGGTTTAGTGAATATTTTCAGATATAGGGGATTCGGGATTCTTCCCATAAATAGGGCTCGTACGCACTAAAAATATTTACGCAGTCATTTTCTATGACAACCTTTCTTTTGGAAATACTCCAAGCTGCGGTCAAATATAAGTGGCAGTTAGGACGGCTTATACTGCTCAGCTTAATGGTTTATACAGGATAACAACTCTACTTAATCGCTTTCACCCAGAACTTGTTTTAACCTCTAATGGAATTAGAAATTTAAGTTGACAGATTGGATGCAGTCAGAATGCCTATGCATGTTTTTCTCCTGTTGTGACATAAGACTCAACAATAGCAAACTGAATTTTCTTTGCTCCAGACACTGCAAAATCCGATGAGACAACCGGGATTTTCCCCTCCCGCGTAGAAGATGTTACTTCCTGTAACAGAGTCACTTCCTGTAACAACCTGATCAGTTGGTTCCCTCACCGTTCCTGTAACCACGTACTCAAACGTGGATTTAATCCTGTTAATATGGGGACTTGTATTTACAAACAGAAGGACTATATTTGTTCAAACATTTAACGACTGCGAAAGCGCACTAACTAGCCGGAAATCAAGTCATATGTGGCAGAAACACGCATGATGATCTTTGTTCGTCGGAAGAAATTAAATTGTCACAGATCGGATCCTAACAAGCAGTTCATCCTTTAAAATTGTAAGTGAAAAGACGAAGGGACGAGACATAAGTTGTAGGTTGGGGTCAGTATTCCTGTGCCAAAAGTCTGGATAAGAGAAAATTGCTATAATCAGTATCGAGTATTGTGTAACTTTTACAAATCTGTGACAAGAAGCTAATCGGGAAAATTATGATGCAGTGCTTCTAAATGATTTCCACACTCAGGTGTCTTCTCGTAGAGTCCACAGCCAGATCCGAGCGTATTCAACCGATTGAGCATGTTTTGCTTCCGATGAGCGCAGCAAAAAAAAAAGGAAAATGTAGTTGCGTCAGGCAGCGTTACCGCGGACGTGTTGCGCTCAAATGGTTGAACTCGTTCGACATAAACAGCGGAGGTGTATATATAATAAAAACATAGCTATTCCATTTATTACCAGAATAAATGGGATTATTTGCACTAATCGGACACCTTGCCTATTTGATCCGTTACAATCTCCTAAAATGTCTTTAATTCTTAGATATATAGGAGTTGTTTCGTATTTTCATTCCAAATACGTGTCAAAAGTTATCCATTACTTGAGGGAACTCAACATGTCCCAACAACAGCGAGTTTTTGCAACCTGCCTTTAATAACTTTCTTTCTCAGACGTCCTTTAAAGAAATACTTTTTATTCCTCATGTCCCTCACAAAAAGAGAACTCCATTTTAACCATTGTGTGTAGATGGTACAAACGGATAACGATAACTGAGATGTACAACGCTTGAATTATAGCTAATTCAATATTTTTGGAAAATGCTAAATCACCAAAGTTCTGATGTTCAATTTTGTATGGTAGCCATTAATTAGTAACTATGTCTTAGTAAACAAAGGAACCTCCTGGGCGTTAAGAGCTCCCATCTAGGGATAATTGCTGACCGAAGTTACTCTGGTTCCGCTACTTTGCGATCCACATCAGTAGGTGGACATTGCCACTTTATGTTCAGGACCGAACAGGTACGAAAAAAAAAGGAATTTTAGCCATTCATATTTCCTCCCAGTTTCTCGACATCTCTGGAATACTTTCGGATAAAAGTGAAACACTAAGCTAAGTAAGAATAATTTGACATCTCGTTTTATATTTGGCACCTTATATTGCACTGATAACTCCAATTGCTATGCTACGCCAAGTTATAATAAGAGTTTATTCATATTATTTTTTATTGATTAGTGTTTTGCTCTACATTATTTGTTTCAGTTTGAAACACAATATAATTTTGTTAATTTTTTAAATAACATAGCACTCCTTAATTTTGTTTGCTTTAAAATTTCCAGTGAATGCAAGCTAAAAACATCAGAAAGTTGTATATTCAAAAAAATGTTACTAATCCATAATGCGTGGTTTTAAGACCATTTCAGCTGGTTATGTCAGGATTTCTACTCATTTTTTGACTTGACTGCATGTGATAATTGCAGATTTCCGGAAGAATGATAACAGTTGTTTTTGGAAGCCTCCTTTTCAAATGTCAAACTGAAATAGTCAAAATAAATAATTGTCTAAATTTTAGAACAGTGGAAAGAGCAACAAAAATCTCATTTAGTGAAACTACTCAGGCTTTGTCTGGCAGTTAGTTGTCGAAACATGTACATCGCCGCATATACGCACACATACACAGATGCTTTTACTGCCTCAAGGGAATCATTCAGCTTGGACTAGCTACACATCTGACACCTCATCAAGTACCTCGTATCCAGTTGGATGTATGGTCGACGTTATCAGACTGGATGCGAGGGTTTAAAGAAAAAACAGCAATTTCGTTCGATGTTAAGCTTTCGAATCCCGTCAAATAGAGGAAGATATCACCGAAAACAGGCTTTTCAGTGATAGCAAAGTGTGAACATCCGTTTTTGGCTCATCTCCTCATTCCAAAGTCGATCATATCCTGACGGCTTCAAAATGCACTCTTTTGAGTGTCACACAACGGGAAGCGTAAACAAGTTTAAAATGATTGAGTTTTTATTAAAAACCCCTATTATCGCCTTTTCCTTCAGTGAAACAACAAGCTACAAGCGGCTAAAAATTACCTGACATTCCCTTATAAATTTAAAGTTGAATTTAGTTTTCAATTAACTAACTAATTCGTCTCATTCACTTCTGAAGGTGGAATCAGAACATCATTATAAATTACAGTTTTAGAAGTTTTTTTATTCAACGGTTATGAGTCACTTTTAATAATAATTACTCTTTATATTTCTGCTGTCCACTGCAACCCACCTGGTTTCAGCACAAACTATTATAATAATTATATATATATATATATATATATTAAAATAATAACATGTTCACGTCTACAAAATGCACAAATTAAATTATCTGAAGTGTGGGTTTGCCCCTAAATTCACTAAAAGTATTATTTCAGACTTTGCAACCACATGTTCTAGTTCGAGAATCAGCAATAGTTTCTTACTGTGCTCCTACTTGCTAAATATTAGAAAACAGTTCATAGTCATAAAAACATTAAGTGGGCTGTAACCAATTAATGCGAGTGTTCAAGAATGAGCAATTGTCGCTGCAACTGGACTTATTACAAACCGAGGGTCAAACATATGAAAAGGTTACAAAAAAAAATCCTAGAAAAAAGTCCGCATTTTCAGGGAGTTTCTCAACATTGACCATTCAAAGAATCTCTTC